>NC_141627.1:2161351-2467958 GCF_047967505.1 Dipteris shenzhenensis | reverse complement strand
AACACATGATTGTCCAAGAGTTATCCACTGATACCATGAAGCCTGGCGAAAGTATCTCGGAGATGTACACAAGGATGAGGGTCTTGGCTGCGAAGATGTCTGTGCCACCCAATGACGCTGTCATGAAGGGGTGGTTTTTGAAGGCTTTACCCTCCACCATTGCTATAAGGCTGGTTGACAAACTCCCTGAACATGCCTCACTACAAGACTTCCTGAGGGAAGCGGTGAAGATGGAACGGTCCCAATTAAGTTTCGCCTCAACACCCACCCAGACCACCCAACGTCCGAGAGAAGAGGGCTCATAGGCATTGCAGCAACTCAAGGAGCTAGAAGAAATCAAAGAAGGTCTGAAAGATAGAACAAGGGTGGATGGACCATCACCCTTTGAAGCTCAGATAAGAAGTGGTCTCTGGTGCACCCACTGCAAGGGTTTTGGCCATGGCTACTGGGAATGTCCATCGAAGCGTAAGGTACCCATCCCAACCTCCTTTTGCACATTTTGTGAAATTCATGGACCTGATGCCTCTGAGTGTAGGTATCTTAAGGGGTTGAGGAAGCTTCTACCGGAGTATCCAACTAGGGAACCACTGGTGGCTAGAGTCAACAGAGCTGCACCAACCACTTCGGGGTCAGTACCCCTAGCTTCAGCCCTTGTGAAGGCACCTGAACCACCTACCCATCCCACCATTCCACCTCCACTACTTCCTAATCCTCCTTTGCTCCAAGCTCCCACTCCCAGTCAGATTGGGGCTCCATACTTCTATCCTCCCCCCTACTATTCACAGTATCAACCACCTATGTCAGGGGGTGGATATGGATCCCCTTATAACCACGGTCGACGGGATGGGTTCCGAGGTGGACGTGGAGGTGGAGGCAGAGGTACCAACTTTCGCAGGCCCATCATGTGCTACAGATGTGGCGAGTACGGCCACTACCAAGATGATTGTACACAACTGTTCGGGGGACCTTCTTGCACACAGTGCAACACAAATGACCACTACACCAAAGATTGTCCCAATAGTAGAGGGGAATCAACATCGCAAGTCAACATGGTTGATGTAGTAGTGGCGGGGGAGGGTGACAAACCCCATTTGATTGGTGTAGTGTTGGGATCTGTGACAAGATCACAAACGAAGGGTAAAAGTAGTAAGGATGACTCAACATCAATATCGGAGGCCTCATCACCAACTAGTACCAACTCAGTCATCACTAGAGGAGCATCCCCACCTTCTTCCTCCAAGGTGGACAGTCGGCACAGGAATGCATCACCCTTGTCCTCTCCTGTAAGTGGATCAGAAAGAACCCAAAGGGCTTCATAGCCATCAAAACCTAACAATAGCTGTAAAACTATCTCAACGCCAAGTGAGAAATCTATGCCTTCAAGGTACCAAGAAGTGGTCAGGAGTGTCACCAAATATCTTCAATCTAGTTCGGAAGATGAAGGCGTCACACCTCTGTTCCCCTCCCGCAAGTCCAAAATAGTGAGGTTTGCAACGGAAGTGACAACTTTAGGGCAAAAACGTGAGGAGTCACAGGCAGGCCCATCCACTTTCCACTCAGAAAGCACAATGAACAAAGAGAAGGAGAGGGGGGTGAAGCCCAATAGTGCCCAAGAGAAGGAGAAATGGGTGATGGAAGAGTTGCCACAGGAAACATTGATTGAGAATCCAGCAGCACATTCTCTCCCTCGGGTGAGCTTCGACCCTCGGCCTGAAGCTCGGCGGATGAAGGCACAAAAGCCTACTGCTACTGTCCAACCTTATTCTTTGATGGAAGACTTGATGGATTTTAGGCCCAACATCACCCTACGACAACTCTGTCAATTGTCTCCACATATCAAGCATCAAACTATTGCATTCTTGAATCACATGTCAGGAGGTCGCCAAAGGGGATCTGTTCAGGGCGGGCCCACACCAGAGACGGTAACAGTTCAAGACGGGGTAACACTCGACAATTGCTCAGCCTATGCTGCCCTCACGTGTGAACAAAGTCCCAAGCTTGCAGTGGAAATCAACGGGGTGGAGCTGAAAGATGTTTTCTTGGACAGTGGGGCAGCAATGAACATCATGCCGAGAGGTACTCTTTAACAACTGGGTTTGAAATTGACAACTGACATACATTTTCAAGTGCGCATGGCAGATCAACGCAAGGTGAAGCTTATGGGGGCTGTCAAAGGTGTTCACATGAAGATTGGGGGAGTTACATTCCTGTCCAATTTTATCGTACTTGATATGACGGAGGGTGAGTAGACTTATCCTCTACTTCTCGGTAGACCATGGTTACACTCAGCAAGGGCCATTCAAGATTGGTCAAGTGATGAAGTTCGATTGCCCCTGGGATCCACATCCTTGGAAATAGACATGGTTATTGGGAGGGCTCGTCACCGACCTGTGGAACTTGGGGAAGAGGATTTTGAAGAAGAAGAAGGGGTGGAGGAGGAGCGATGGGCACTTGGGAATTGGCCCCTATGGAAAGAAGAGCTGGCCTATGGAGGACTCATCCTTCCAAGATGAAACCTGTGCAACAGCAGCACGACATGAGCTTGACGTACTTGTTGGAATAGGCTGGACCAGATGAGGAAGAAGTTCTCATCTTGGATTGGATGGGGGCCCTGGGATCCTTAGCCATCAACATGGTGGAGTTGTGTCCAGAAGAGGATCTTGAAGCCCATCTTGGTACTTCACGGAATGCACAAGAGGTGAGCCAGGAAGCCTCTGCACCACCTGGCTTGGCTGACCTAATGTATGAACGGATGCCTTTTGGTCTTTGTAATAATCCCCACATGTATCAGCGAATGATGACCACAAGTACCAGACCAAGTGATGGAGAGGTCAACAGGGTGACTCAAAGACAAGACCATGAAGCAGCAATGGAAGCAACGGAGGCACACGACATGGATGCCTCATACCAGGAAAAAGACCATGGGGTCACAACAGACGAGTGAGAAGAAGATGTCGTAGACCTTGCTCTACTCGACTTATACATGTCAGAAGCTGACCCCCCAACGACACAAGAGGTTCTTGAAACTACATACGAGGTGGATGGACTACCATACAGAGGAATGCTCAAGCAAGCACAAAAGGCAAAAAGAGAATGGGCCCAAGTGTTGCCTCGACATCTCAACCATTTCCAGAAGACACCCGCCCGACCGTCCTTTCTGAGCTCTTGGATGGAAGTAGTGGGGGATTTTTCTCTGGATGATACTCCATGGCTTCTCTTTTCACCTTCGACCTCTGCATCTCCGACAACTCTTGCCACTCCCACTCCCTCATCGTCCTCACTTACTGTTCCTTCCATCTCTTCAGTTTCCCCCACTATTCCATCTTACTTCCCTACTCTCCCTCCTACCGTTACCCCTCCCCCTCCCTCCCATCCTCCATCTCCTCCTCACCATCTCTCCCCCTCGTGGATGTGGAGGAAGAGGATGTTGACCAAAGGTCGTGACCATTCCATTGCGCAATGCCTTGTCCACTGGCACCCTTAGATCTACAGCTCTTGCATGCGTGCTTAGTTTGGATGCCCTCGCCTCAGTGGAGGATTTGGACAAGTTGGAAGATCGAGCCATGGTAGGAGTTTTTGAGGAATTTGGTGGGATCCTAGAAAAAGCAGACAAATTGAGCTACGGGGACCGCTATGCCTGGGCGAAGCGCTCCATCCACATGGCACAGAGGTTTGTCGACCACACATTCAATCAGTTTGGTGCAGCACTTCTCAATTCCACGAGACATACACAGCACATACAATCTCAGATGCAGCATCTTCGACTGGAGTAAGAGCGCCTCACGCGCACACAACATCAGGGATGGGAGTCACAGCTTGCAACAAAGGAGGCTCTTTGGCACAAAGACAGAGATGAGCTTCAAGGGCAACACCTCATGGAGCAGGAGGATTGGGAAAAAGAGAGACAAAAACTCACATCTCAGCTTATAGCTTTGCAAGAGGAGCATGCTAGGCTCCAGGAGTGCCATACATCGGAGCACGCGACCATTGAAATTTGGATCAGTGAGGTCAAAACACAGCTTGCAGACATGACAGCCCGCAATGCCTCCCTTGAGACATCACATCAATCCCTGCAGCAAAACCTTTCCTCTTTGCAAGATGAGGTTGCCCTTCTCCAATCGCGCTAGGATCATTACAGGTCAGCCTATCATCGGTACAAGGGGAAGTATGAGAACTTAAGGAATACCATGGGCACCCTTGAGGAGGAGAAGCAGGACGATACACGATCGGGAGGATCGGCAGCTCCTTGAGGCTCCCTTGGTGTGCGGCTTGGCCTTCCTTTTGGAGCACTCCCACTTTTGTATCTAGCAGCTTTTGGTTTACTGTTTCCTTGGATCGAGCTCTCACTTTTGGTCCTTGGATCGAGCTCTCACTTTGGTATATAGCAGTTTTGGTCTACCGATCTCATGATCCAGCAAGCTGTTGCTCCTGGACATGTCTTTCTTCTTCGGAGATGTATGGTCTTTTTCTCGGTGATGTACATGGACCTTACTCCTACATGGCATGATTAGCATGATGTCATCTTTTGATCTTGAGTGGTTTTTATCCACTGTAAGGCCATGGTTTACTCTGCATTCTCTTTTATTTCAGCTAATGTTTCCTCTATCAGGCCGTGAAACATTGTTTTATTCTGTTTGGTGCTATAGGGCCACGAGCTCTTGTTTTTTTTTAATTATTTTTATTAAAATTTTTTTTTTCACAACATTGTACTCTCCTTCGCAACCTTGGCCTCTGCATAATCCATTCACCCCCATTCACCGAGACAGTGAATGATAGTGGCGAGGGAAACTGTTGTAGATATTCAAGTTCAAGCATTCAAATTCAAGCCGAGCTGACCAGGTGACAACTATGTCACGGAGCCGTCAAGATGGCAACCATGTCACTGGTCCGACCAAGTGACAACTATGTCAAGGAGTTGTCCAGATGACAACCATGTCACCGGGTGACAACTATGTCAAACAGTTGACCAAGGGTGACAACTATGTCAGACAACTGATCAGATGACAACCATGTCAATGAGCTGACCAAGGTGACAACTATGTCAAACGGCTACCAAATGACAACCATGTCAGCGATCTGGCCAGATGACAACTGTGTCGGTGAGCGAACAAGGTGACCGCAATGTCACCATGTCAAGCAGGTGACAACTATGTCAACTAGAGATAGAAATAACCGTGGTCACTTGCGTACTCCGACGAGATCTCTCGTGAGCCCACCTGTCAAAACTATGTCAATAGTGGTGCAATGGTGGTGCAGGGGCAGCCAGCCCAAGTGCTCACATGGTGGTGCAGGGGCAGCCAGCCCAAGAGCTCACATGGAGAAGATAAATGCACACCGACAGTCAATGGCTAAGCGGCGCACAGAGGTGCACAGAGAGGTGCACATGGGGTATCAGAGAGGTGCACATGGGGTAATCATATCACCAATTGGGAGGAGGTTGGTAGGTCAGAAGTGGTTGAAGCCATGAAGAATCCTAGGGGTGGAATGGCTAAGGGACCGAGAGCCAACACCAATGGAAATGAGATTTTCAGTGAGAGAGAGGGACCCTCCATGAGAGCGGAGGGGATGAAGGGGATGGGGAAAGGTGGGAGATGGTATTCTATGATTGTAGGGGGAATAGGAGAGTGAGAGGGAGGTTTTGGGTGAGCTCTCCTAGTGTAACGTTGTGGTGTACTACTGATGTACTTTTTTTCGAATCTGAATACTATGTTTCTCCCCCTCTCTGTTCGCAACTATAGCTTTCCTTCATCCCGTGTATTTTCCTCCTCATCCCCCTTCACTTAGTATAACGGTTCTTGTGTTATGTGGCTTGAATTCTCGTGTTCATGTTGAGGGATGGCTCTTGTAACTTTGTTTCGCTAGGCCTTGCATCACTCTTGCACCTCTTGCACTCACTTGCACCTTCGGCGACACCATTGTTTTCATGTCTTCCATCGTTGACAACATTGTTCTGCATGCACCCTCGGTGACCCCTCGCTTACTTGCTCCTCACACCAGTGGCCCTAGGCCTCCGGTAACACTTCTGGAAGTGTTAGGAACCCCCCCCCCCTCCTCCTCAGACAGTGTATATGAGATAACTCCCAATATGGCACTTGGCATGTCTAGGACTCACTAGACTCTAAAACACCCCCCTAGACACCTAGTACACTCATTTTTGACTCACTTTGGCTTCATATTCCAACATGCACTACATAGTCTTTTGTATATTATTTTGTGGAGTGCACTAGGTAGCCTTTTGTGGATTATTTTATGGAGCTTTGCACTTTAGATCTTGAGGAGTATACTTTGACACTACATAGTCTTTTGTATATTATTTTGTGGAGTGCACTAGGTAGCCTTTTGTGGATTATTTTATGGAGCTTTGCAGTTTAGATCTTGAGGAGTATACTTTGACACATTGAAAAAGATGAGCTCACGATTACTTACCTCCTCCGTCTCGGTACTTTAGAGTGGTGCTTGAACCCTGTTGTATGTCATTGCTCATAATGGATGCCAAATCTTTTGTAAGTGTATTCAAAGGTTGAGAGTTTTCATTTTACTCAAGCTATTACTATGATGTAAACCAGATTTGTTGTACATATAAAGGATTTGAATTTTGATTTTACCAATATTTGTGTACAATTTTTTGTTAAATGCAAGTGCGCAGTATTATATTTCATACTTGATGTTGACATAGACAAGGAAATAAGAGCAGTTTGTGAGGCTGCTGTTAATTATGCTCAAATTGGAATCGCCAAAAGTTTTTTAAATAACAAGATTGAACTTTTAAACCTACAGGAAGTTTGCCACTCTTGGAGGACTCTGAAGAAATCCGTCTGTCACTTATTATATTGTTGAAAAATTGTCTGATTGTTCGGTGTTCTTTAAAGACCCTCTTGGGAACTCTGAAGGTTGTTTCTCAGGTGAATGATGAAAATTTCAGCTATTATCTTTGTAGTTACAGTGTGACAATTTCTAATCAAGCTCAACATGATCATGGGAAACACTTGTGGAGAGGAGCAAAGGAATTCACAAGGGCATGAGGAATACCCTTAAGAATGCAGAAGGTAGCAAGAGACATCGAGATAATTAGAAATTGTAATGCTGTTAGTCAGCCCTTCCACAAAAACTGTGGACAAGTGCAAGACTGAGTTTGTAGTGGGCAATACACAAACACATTAGATTTTAAATCTTTTATCATTGTATGCATTTCGAGTCAGTGTAAAATTGGCTAACTTGGAAAGATAAGGATTTGTATGCAGAAGATAAATAAGAAGTTTTATGCTATGAAAAGAGATGGTGTACTGAAATGTCTCAGGAAAATTTCACGTTGCAATAGTTGGTACTTTATTGTTTAGTTTTTGGACAAGCAGGTCTTATGCGTTTCGGTGGCAGACCCTTTTCCTGAAATCAAGAAGGCAACTTGTGAAGTCATTTCATCAATTGTGGGGCAAGGTGAACGCATTCCACAGAGCATCTCAGAGAGTCTACTGAAGGCTCTTCTTCCCAACTTAAGCCATTCCCATTTTAAGGTACTCTTGTAGACTTTTTCTTTACACCATGTCTTGCATTTAGACAAGTTGCAGCATACACGACCAAGTCTCATGTAAAATGGTTCACCAAAATGTTATATGGTGAGAGGCTTGCATCACAACAATATGCTTAATTCATTTTGCACATTTCAGGTCTCCTCCTGCTTTCTGTTGCCTCTCCACTGACATGAAGAGTGAGCTGCCCCGAGCCTTCCCTGAAGGACTTGCTGGCCATGAAGAGTGCTGAGATGATGATATGCAGGAGCACCATATGCCCGGCAATATTCAGCACATATCGCTGCCCGTGACCAGCAGCACTGCCGCCACCACACAGGGCCACCACTGCCACCATCGGGACACACGTTCTTGGCCTCCATGGAACTGATTTGGCCGCGTAAACCTGGCACATAGCGTCGTCTATCCGCGGGGTGTGTGGTCGCCTCTGCTCTGACTTTTATCCCACCACACCGTAGGCAGAGAAGCCCGCCGAAGTGACTGCAGGCTTGGCTCATCATTGCCACTGTTCTGCCCGATAGTGGCCGTGTTTTGCAACCCGCCATTGAGCTGCCTGCACGAGGGGTTTCGAGGGCTGTGTTTTGAGCCCCTCTTCTTGGTTCACAATGGGGAACAGGGTGTCCTTAGGAAAATCCCCCCCGGTGTGAATGTGCCCTTAAGTCGTGAGACTGTGGGGAAATCTAGCCTCTCCGTTCTCCCTAACAGCAAAATGGAATCGAACGAAATCTTGGTGGTGGCGTAGTGCACACCTTCGACCTTGTATAACGGCATCAAGACCTCCAATCCGACAAAATCAAGCAAGGTAAAAGTGGCACATTGATTTACAGCAAAAAGAGAAGGGAAAATAGCATTATGTGAGCTCCAAACACTTCCCGACTTCTCCAATCACCGCCCCGATTGTACTTGGTACCCAAGCTCCACTTTTGACCGACTCTCCGAGTGCTTGTGACACCTCTGGCCTCTTCTTTGACATCGGTGATGCTCCCTTAGCCATTTTGAGAATCACTATGTGAGTGCTCCATTAAGCTACCCCATGGACTTCATCGACATATCTTTTGGGGCATTCCTGCCTAGCGCTTCATCGACATCGTCATCGTCTCGCAGGGATGTGCACACATGTGCACTGGCTACTTGGAGGACATCTCTTATCATAAGAGATCTATTTTTTATTACTACATGCTTGATGTTATTTTGGGGTCCTCTACCCTAGGTAGTCCCCCTAAAATGATATGTATTGAGTATTTTGTTTTCATTGAGTCTATAAGATACTCATCCTTGGATAGTCCTCCTAAACTGATGTTATTTCTTTTATGAGTGGTGTGTGACTTAATCCTGGTTTCCCGATATGAAGTTAGGGGGGGATGTATTGGGGAACCATGTATTGGTCTTTGATGGATAGATGAACCATGTATTGGTCTTAATGGATAGATGTTTTGCCTGGCCGAGTTCCAGGATGCTGGTGCATTTTCCAGACCAGGTTGATGTTGTAGATGACCATGTTCTGCTCTTGGTTCCATCAACTTCATCACTACCATGTTCAGGTCTTGGTTCTGTTTCAGAACCAATACTCCCTCACTTTTCCTTCATGGGGGATGTTGGAATATGAAGTCAAAGTGAGTGTATTTGTGTGTCCTAGGTCCCTAGGACTTATTTTATAGTCTAGTGAGTCCTAGATAGTGCCACGTGTCATATGGGAGATTATCCCATATGCATTGTGACTTTCTAGAGTCTAGAGACTCACACTATATAGTCTTGTACTAGTCTTGAGTCTTTTTATAGTTGTCAACATCAAGCTTTCTATCATTTTGAGTATTTTGGTTACATTGCCTTGCACTTGTACTTTCCATTTTGTACTTTCCTTTGCTTTCCATTCCGTTCCTCCATGCTATGTCCCTTCAATGTCACATTGGGAGCTATCCCACTCATATGTGTGTGTTTGCTCTATATAAGAGCTATACTTGTCACTTGTCACATCAATCAATCATCAAGCCTACAAGCTCTTTGGTCTACATGTGAGTACTTTCATTTTGTTCATTGCTCTTGCTATTTCATTTTCATTTCATTATGTCTGTCTTTGAGTATCATTATCTCTTTCATTATGTCTTTGTTTGAGTATCGTTATCTCTCTTCCTAGCCTACTCTTCAGTGGGAGGAGCATAGACGTCTCATTGCACAGAGGGATGTTGCCTGTCGTGAGGGCAAGTGGGCCGTGATCAGAGAGGGCAGACTTTTGATAGGAGCTATGCGATCTAGGCCGGCTGGAGCCCACAGTTGACGACACGAGGCCTATGGGACACGTAGTCTGCCAGATAGCTTGAGTTTCGCAGTTTGGAACTGTAATGGTTCCCTCACAGCTCAGCCTGGCAACTTACGAGAGGCCTTTTTTGATCAGGACATCGTCTTCTTTACAGAGACCCATGAGAGCCCAGAGAGAGGCTTGCCGCAGGTGACAGGGTATGCCTGGGAGTCTGTCTTTCGACAGCAGACTTTCGACAGCAGACTAGACGATCAGGAGGAGTCAGAGGATCTGGCGGTGTGGCAGTTCTTTATAGAGAGCATCTCAGATCGATACTCACAGTCATGAGCAGAGACCATCGGGCCAGATATCTTTGGGTACGGATCAGGAGACCCCCCCTGAGAGACTTGTTTATTGCAGTATGCTACTTTCCCCCGAGACAGTCTCGTTATGCCTCAGATGGACCAGGACAGTCACCTTTTGAGGATTTGTCAGCCGATGTATTGGAGTACTCACGCCGCGGAGAGGTCATCCTTTTAGGAGACTTCAACGCGAGGACATCAGACAGACAGGCAGAGATTTTCGACTTTGCTGAGGATCCAGTCTTAGTTCCAGCTGCCCCAGATGAGAGTTTTCCACTCTTATCTTCAGATAGAGGGGTAGAGGTGACAGATCAGGGACATCGCCTATTGGAGCTTCTCTCATCGCACGGCATGGTCATTTATAATGGACTTCGACAGTGGCCGCATTCATCCACAGCCACATGTTTTCCCTTCGCGGGTGGTGGTACGAGCGTCATTGATTACGTCTTGGGTCCCCCGACTTTAATCCCTTTTGTACATAACCTCACAGTCGACCCTTTTATGCCTTCAGCCGATCATGCACGTCTGCACTTTATTCTTACCCAGATTCCTCATGCCCCCCCTTCTAGACATCATGAGCGTCAGCCATACTATGAGGTTCATTTTGACCACCAGTTTGATGATATTTATAGCCAGCACCTGAGTGGTCTTCTCCGTCCGCACCTTCTCGATGCCCTACCCTCCACACAGGATCGGTGGGACCTTGTACATACCTCCATCATCTCAGCAGCCCACAAGTCCTTCCCCGTCACTTGCCACACATCCAGTCCTCCACCAGTCGGTCTTGTGCCTTGTAATGGATGGTATGATGAGGAGTGTAAAGAACTCCGCAGGAAGCTTCGCCTTGAGACACAGGAGAAGTCTCCCCTCCTCATTAAGACCAAGAAGAGTTACAAGCGTTTGGTGCGACGCAAAAAGTGCCAATTTCTAGCCCGGAATGAGGAGGAGCTGAGAAGTTTACTTTTCAGCTGTGATTCCAAGGAATTCTGGAAGAAATTCCTTCGCTTGAAATCTCAAACTCCTCTTACAGACCCGCAGGTTTGGCTTGCCCATACTTCCACTTTATATGATATTCCAGACCAGCCACAGATCGACTTATCCCATGTGCCTAGACCCACCTCCTCAACCTTATTCTCATCCAATAGTGTCCGAGCAGCAGCTCATCGTTTGAAGACTGGGAGAGCTAAGGACCATGATGGATTGCAAGCGGAGTATGTAATCCATGGGATTGATGCCTTAGCTACAGTCCTCTCCCGTCTTTTTAACGAGTCCATTTGTACAGGTCTTCCACCTAGTTGGCTAGAAAATACCATAGTACCCATACACAAGTCGGGGGATCCTTTGGAGGCGTCGAACTACAGGACCATTATGATTGCCCATGTCATGGCCAAGATTTATGCGACCATTCTAGAAGGACATATAAATGACCATGCCGAGGCGACAGGCATGAGAGCTAGAGGGCAGGCAGGATTTCGTGCAGAGCACTCGACTCTAGATCATATCTTCACACTCAGGGCTTTGATTGAGGAGGCGAAGTCACGTAAGCAACGGCTCTATTGTTGCTTCGTGGACTTCAGAAAGGCATTTGACACTGTGCCGCGTTTCAGACTCTTCCAGCGACTTCGTGACTTGGGATTCAATGGGGAGATTCAATGGGCGATCATGGCCTTGTATGAGAGAGTCACAGGTAGAGTCAGGACATGGGCGGGGCTGTCGGCGGAAGTACGCAGTACGATAGGGGTGAAGCAGGGGTGTCCTTTGTCTCCGACACTCTTTGGTCTCTATATCGATGAGTTAGAGATGTACATACAGACGATGGGTGGTACAGGTTCTTTACTGGCAGGATCCACGATACCGATTCTCCTCTATGCAGATGACGTGGTTCTTATTTCTTCCTCCCAGCAGGGTTTACAGGCACATCTCCATGCACTCCACAGCTTTTGTCAGGACAGAGGGTTGTCTGTAAACCTTGGGAAGACCAAAGTCATGGTCTTCAACACGTCATACCAGGTTTATAGGAGAGGCGAGTTCTCTTTCACATTTGATGGGCAGGAGGTGGAGCTAGTTAGGGAGTATACATATTTGGGTGCCACATTTAGAGGTCCAGTCTTCACCATGACGCATGCAGCACGAGATAGGATCAGTAGAGGGTATGCCGCCTTGGCTCTTCTCGAGAGGCAGTGTGCACAGTCACATTTTCAGCATCCCGACACGAAGTCCTTACTTTTCGATACGCTGGTGAGACCTGCAGTCATGTATGCTAGCCCCTTTTGGGCAGGAGATCTCAGGGTTGCAGATTGGAGACGAGTAGAGAGGTTACAGATCATCATGTTCTCCAGATTGATCAGAGCGAAGCCCACGGTACCGCATCAGATTACGTTCGCAGAGTTCGGAGCTACACCCCTAGCGCTAGATGCAGCATTTCAGTCAGTTATGTACTTGCATAGGATCAGGGCGCTCGGAGACTCAACAGCAGGCAGAGCACGATTACCGTGGCTAGCACTGACATCCTCGCAGATGTTAGCGGAGAGAGGTCATACTTTTTGTTGGTACCACACACTCTCCACATGGCTCACCTCGCTGGGCTTGGATATGGATAGGCTGCCACCATTTCGATACAGCATAGATGCCCCTCGCCTCCCTCTCACTCGACATGAGCTCAGCCAGGTTATCAGGGCAGATTTGTTGCAGCTACACACGTTTCGCACTTGGGTTCATCCCACGGAGCTTCCTACGAAGATGGCCACATATCGTGACCATTTTCTCAGGATTTCAGAGGATGGCTTCATCATATCTCAGGATATATCGGCGTTCATATGTCGCACTCACTCAGGATTGCCTTGGGCCAACTCAGGGTATCTTCCCACAGATTAGACGTTGAGGCTGGCAGGATGCGTCGTACAGCTACCGGACATAGACCCAGGCGAGAGACTAGGATATGCCCTTGTTGCACTATGGGGGAGGTGGAGACTGAGGAGCACTTTGTTTGCAGATGCCCTTTATATTATGAGATCCGTGGCAGATTTCACTGTTTATTTGGGCACGGATTTGGACCTCTCTCTCGGATTATGGAGTATGAGGATCAGTATTGCTTAGCGTTGTTCATCAGGGAGATCACCAGATATAGAGAGAGATTCCTCAGAGAGAGCCGTCGCATCCCTGCCAGAGACCTGGTTATTCATGAGGAGCAGGACGAGGCACAGGACCATGAGCACAGAGATAGCCCATCTTGCCAGAGAGCACCGATGGTTCCACCCCGAGGATGTACATATGACATGATCCGGCAGCACCGCAGGATGATCTTACACAGAGGCCGTACCCGTCGCTTTATTTCTAGACGACAGAGGATGATGGCAGATTTTCGAAGGAGATTGCTCCATGGAGACTTGGCACCGCCAGCAGCCCATTTGACACTTGCCCAGATCTTCACACTCATGGCAGGAGGCATGGTCGATGGCCATGACTTCCATCATTTCTTTGGATCACAGACCCCTTAGGGAAGACGATGTTCCTCATATTTCATATTTTACATTTTGTATCTAGGCAATTTTGGTACTCTATTTCATTTCATTTTGTATCTAGGATTTTTGTAGCCATTTTTGGCATCTTAGCGGTATTACGATGAGGCCACCTAGTTGGCGCATCGTTGATGATGTATTTTCCTTTCGGATGATTTTGTGTCCCATAGGCCATGTATGGCCTTCCGTGGACCTTTAATAAAATTTCTTTCTTTCTTTCTTTCTCTCTCTCTCTCTCTCTCTCTCTCTCTCTCTCTCTCTACACCATGCACCTTCATGTGGTATCAAAGCTTCCTTTCCTACCTTTCTCTTCTCCATGCTCAATCTAGAGGAGCCCGCAAATGGAAGCCATCCTCTCCTCCATGATTGAGCTCCCTTCGACTCCTTTCTCCCCATCTTGTTCTCTTCTCACCCTTAGCCTCTCCAAGAGCTACTCTTCTTCAAAAAATTCAAGCTTGGAGCTATTGCCATTGGTAAAGCTGCTGGTCTTGGAGCTCTTCATCGCGTAAACTTCACTCTAGACCCCTTTTTCAGCAAGTTCATGGCCTCTCTCCCAACTGTCACACTGTTTTGGGATTTAGGGTTTGGTTGAGGTTGTCTTTCAGCTTCCGCCTTCTCCTTTACAGCGCCCACCTTTTTTGCTCCTAGACGACACTATGAACACCAAATCCATTCTCGAAATCTGAGAAAAACAGTCAAAACTCTGTTTTTTGGCCTAAAAAACGATTATTATTATTATTATTATTATTTTGGGGGCGAAAAAGAGACTTCTATTAAGTAAGACAGAAACTCGCTAGAGCAAGCTCTGTGCAAAAATAACATGCTAAGCATGTAATAAAAACACCTTAGAGGAATGAGGTAGAAATAAACCAAGGCTGAGGCTGAAAATGCCAACTCACCCTATAGAAGTCTCAGCAAAGAAGGCAGAGTCTCTCCAATCTCTGAGAAAAGTAACTCTCCTAGAGGAGGCTGCTCAAGACGATCCCTGCATGGTCGCCCAAATGACCATCAGAGTGTGTACCGTATCTGTCCAAGTACTGGCCAAGATGTGAGAAGGGTAAACCTGAGAACCCTCCAAAGCCTGAGTGCATCTGGCTCTCCAAATGTGCCATGCTGCAATGCTAGCTAAGACCTCCCATGGAGAGTCAACCGAGGAATGAGCAGCCCTGAAGAGAGTGGCCGGAACATCCTCTAGAGAGCACGACTCCACAAGGTGTCGTCGGATGTGAAGAGCCCAAGAGGAGTCATGTCTCTCAAAGAAAACATGGGGCCCTGAGAGAGTGAGCCAAGCCACTGATCCCCAGGTCATATAGAAGGGGAGGCGAACAAAAGTGCTCAAAAGTCTTGCAATCCCCTTTCGTATGATTCTCGCCTGTCTGCAATCCCAAAGGTAGTGTTGTATTGTCTCTGAAGCAGAAAGGCAACGAGGGCAAGTAGGGTCAGCCCCGAACCTCTCCAATGGTTCACTGCTATCCCACCATGAATAGAAAGCCAAAAGAAGAGAGTGATTTTTCTATTCCGGTGGGATTTCCAGAGCCTCTGCCAAAAAATTTTCTGCAAGTTAGCAGAAATCTGAAAGTTCTCCCAATGACACCTCTATAGAGCCACAGCCTCCATGAGCCCAGTGCAATGAGAAGCGGGTTAGGATCCAAGTACCAATGTGAAAGAGAGCCATGCTCCATGAAGCCCACTATCCTGACTGGCTGAGACGGTACCTCCAACAAGATATCTTCTGTGGATCTGGACAGCCTGCCCCCCGAAGAAACATCAAAGACTAAGGCATCCTCATGTGTGTCATGAAAAGCAATCACCTATAAATGAACTCCCAATCCGGAAAATGCCCCCATCTAGGCGGAGAAGGAAATAGGCATGTCATCTGTGTCCACCCAATCCAAGGGCAAGGCTGCATCAATCTGCTGGTCTCCCCGCACTTCCTCTGAGATTAAGAACCATCTGTGCCTGTTGGTCTGCAGGAAGCTTCCCGAATGCTTTCCATGCTCCCACGATAGAAGCAAAGCCCCTCTCCCATCTTGGCCACTGCATGCGAGGAGAAGCTCCAAGTGGTCTTCCATGCTCATCCAAAATACTGTCATTCCACATGATAGGCTGCCTTTCAATCTCTTCACAGGTGGATCGGGGAATCTTGCGACGTGTACTCCTGAAGTTGGCCCATGCTTTCAGGATAGCAACCATAAGAGGGGAAGAGGGAGATTTGAGGTGGGCTGTGGTGAAAACCCTCATCAAATTACAGCAAGCAACACTTCACCAGAGACAATCACATGCTCACCTTAAGAAAGATGGTGATATCCCAGCAATGGAACCATGAAACCAGCCTCAAGGCCAACAAGAGGGTGGTAAAACAACTAGCCAGCCAAAAAGCCTTCATAATTAGATATTCACCAAACACTCCAAACACACATAGGGTGAAGCTCGAGTGCTCTTGCTCAAGCACAAAGACACAGACTGGCTCCAAAGCCTTGGCGCCCCTTTCCGTATGCTCTCTTGAAGTGGGCGTGCGAGGCTGTATGCATCTGCTGATAAAGAAATCCTTCCAAGGCTCTTGCCCTGGCATAAGTTCTCTCACAATGACCTTGTAGAGTAAGGCTCTGCATTGTAGATCCGGGTTGATGATATTCAAACCCTCTTCTCTTGTAGGAAGAATCAAGGTCTCCCAAGCCACCCTGGCTGTAACATTAGTGGTGCCATCTAGACCACTCCATAAAAGGTTTCGTACGGGCCTCTTAAGCTGAGTGATACAATCCCTAGAGTGGCACCAACAAGAGCAAACAAACCATGCTATGGCTAGAAGAACCTGATTAACCACCACCACCTTGGAAGCCAAGTCAAGTTTGGCTAAGCTCCAGAAAAGGAGCTTTCTTCTGATGCTCTTCAACACCGGAGCAAACTGTTGTGAGGGAGAGATGCCCACCCCAACCTGGCAGCCCAAATATCTGACAGAGACGCCCCTCTATACCCAAGTGAAGGCAATATCATTACCCCAATCCAGGGTGTCACCATCACATCCAAAAACCATTGGATTTATGCCAATTAATGTGTGCACCTGCAGCCGTGCAAAATAAATCCAAGGCTGTCCGGAAGGAAGTGAGTGTCTTGGGGGTGGCATCCAAAAAAACAGCCGTATCATCTGCCAACTCACTATCGAGGAGCTCTTCTTCCCGCCGGATAGGAAGCCTCAGTCCATAAATATCAGTTTGAGATCTAAGGTAGATACTCATAGCTTCTGCCACAAACAGAAAAAGAAAAGGGGCAAGAGGACATCCCTGGCGGACTGATCTGGAAATCTGAAACCTGTCCCCTCTTACCCCCCCAACGAGCACCTGGCTATGGACTGATCTGTAGAGAGAGGATACTCCTCTAATCATGCATCTGAAAAACCAAAGCGGGATAAGAGTACCCTCTAAAAAATCTTAGTCTACTCTGTCATAAGCTTTCTCAAAGTCCAAGAGTAGAATGGCCAATCTTTGGCGGCTCTGCATGGCCCATTCTGAGGCCTTCCAAAATGAGAAAATGTTACCAAATATACTTTTGCCATGCACAAACCCTATCTGCGTGTCATGAATCAAATCCAGAAGAAAAACCTGTAGCCGTAGACTGATGGCTTTCACCAGAATCTTGTAAAAAGTGCCCAATAGAGTGATGGATTTCCATTGAGACACTAGATTCCTATTACCCCCCTTTGGGATGAGATGAATGAGACCATCTATAAGTGAGTCCAGCATCTCACCAGAGTCCCACATGCCCTGCAAGGCTGATGTGATGTGATCACCAATCTGCTCCCAAAAAGTAATAAAAAAGGAAGGGGTAAGTCCAGGGCACATGCCCTTGTGAAGGGCAAGTAATGCAGTCTTGAATTCTGCATTGGTGAAAGGTGCATCTAGAGAAACATACATCTCATCCTTCACTAGTACAGGGATACACTGCCAAATAACCTCTCTGGCATCATCTATAGCCTGTGTGCCCGGATCTGTAGTAAGAAGAGATGCAAAATAATCTGAAGCTACACGCATGACAGCATCAGGATCTCTGACTGTAACACCCCGCCTGAGTCAACAAGCTGTGAGACAATATCTCTACTATGTATTGGCCCATGAGTAGAGAAAAAGTGTTTGTTGACCCTACCACCCATCTGAATCCAAAAGGATTTCCGTGCATGAAAGGATTTCTACTCTCTGATCCAACAATGTCTGCAAATGAGCCCTTGCTGCAGCAAGGCGCTCCTAAATCCAAGCATCTGTGGGCCTCTTCTACTCTTCCCTCTGAAGGGACGCTAACTACTACCCATAGACCAATCTCACGTCTGGGAATCTCGCGTCTCATGGAATCAGTGACTGTATGATAATAGTCACTAATTCCAGATAAGGCTGCAGCTACCTGAGAAGGGCAGTTAGCTCCACCCTGTATGTGAGAAATCCAAATCTGTAAAATATCCTCCGTGAGGCTCTCCTCTGCAAAAAAAGCATCCGGAATCCTGACACTGG
Source organism: Dipteris shenzhenensis (assembly GCF_047967505.1). Taxonomy (NCBI): domain Eukaryota; kingdom Viridiplantae; phylum Streptophyta; class Polypodiopsida; order Gleicheniales; family Dipteridaceae; genus Dipteris; species Dipteris shenzhenensis. The sequence goes on along the minus strand of NC_141627.1, from coordinate 2,449,817 downwards.
CAAAACGTCCTCACCGATGAGGCTCAAGGATCTGCAACACCACTGGAAAATGATCTAAGGTGGAAACCTTAGTAGAAAGGCATACAGATCCTCCTCTGTCAAGTGCCCAATCGTCTACATAAAATCTGTCAATATGTGCATGAATGGGCATGTGTATTCTCCTGTTCGACCTAGAATACAGGAGTGACTGTGGCATAACATGAAAGGCATCATCCAACCAAGTGTCTCTGCCACTGTACTGAAAAAGAAAGGCATCCAAGGCTGCCCTCTCCAAAGAATGAATTCCACCCTGTCTACCTCCCTTTTTGTCTGATGGCAATTCAACCATGTTGAAATCGCCACTAATGATCCAAGAATCTGCAATGGGGGCCCAATAGAGTAACTCCTTCCAAAAGGAGATCCGCTCCCCTCTATTGTTGGGAGCATAAAGATTGAGAAGACCAATCTTATGCCCTCCAATCAAAATAATGATCCATTGAGCTCTAGAGGGAAAAATAATACCTTGATCAGCAACCAAGGGGAGAATAGAACAAGAGACTGAAATGCAAGTACCTCCCCTTGTGCCCATAGCAGGTGACGAGAAGGTATGTCGTGAAAGCAGTTTGCCCGATTTAGAGCAATCACTTGCATCCAACTTGTGTTCCTGGATAAAAAGGATATCAATAGCACCTCCAGTGACACTTGGATGAAGCTGATTTCGGATCAGCTGCCTACGGCGACGGTGTGGAACTCCGCCTAGGCCCTGTATGTTCCAGCTAACTATCCTCATCGATGGGAGGATGTTGGATGGAAAGGCTTACCTGACCTAGTAGAGGAGACCATCTTCCCCTGGGCCGAAACACTCCTACTGAGGGCAAGAAACTCAACAGGTGAGAGGATCCCCATACCTGCTGAAGGGGAGGCCCTATCAAAAGGAATCCCTATGACCGGGACCCCTAAGGTGGAGGGCAAAAACTCCTCATCATCCATGAAAGTCGCCAAATCTGCCAGTGCTGAAAAAGAGTTCTTGATAAGCAAGTATGGCCGAGGAGTGCGAAGAAGACCTACACTCGTGGAAGATGGAGGAGAAGGACCTGTCAGGCCTCTATCAACAGAACTGGAGGTGCGTGCTGAGGAGGCCTGTGGTTGGGCTGAAGAGGAATTTGGAGTCCTCATCTGTGCCTACACTTTCTCGGTCGTCCTGACTGCCGCAGGAACAATCTGCGGGGAAGAAGTGCCTGTAGCCCCCTCATGGTCAGCAACCACGGTGACTAGGGCTGGTGCATCTAAAGGCCCCTCCTGATGTGGAACTGTAGTGTCTGGGGCTGAAGCAACATCCACCTCTGGAGTTTGGATGGTGTCTATTTGAACAGGATCAAAGGTCTCCTCCTGAGGTAAGGGAATGGCTCTGATAGCTCTCCACTGATAGCTCTCCACTGTAGTAGTGGGTGTGCCACGGGCATTGGGCGCTCTGCTGCCCCTGGTGGTTCTGGGGTGCACGAAGCAGGGCGCCCTCTGCTGCTCCAAGGTGCTGGGGAGGTGCAGTCGGGGTAGTGCATGAAGGAGCCGCACCAGAAGACCTCTTGGGTCTTTTTCTCTTCCTTGGGCAGTCTCTAGCAAAGTGCCCAAGGGTCCTGCAAATCTTGCACTGGTCCTGTCTACCTGAAATCTCGACTCTGTGTCGAAAGAGAGAGTCGTCTGGATGCTGAAGTATGATGTGGTCATCTGAGATGTTAGGGTCAAAGACAATGACCCTAACATGAGGCACCCCAACTGCACTGACTACCTCTGCCGAGGAAGAAGGCATGCCAGGAAGGGTGGGGATCTTAGTGACCACTCCGAATGTGGCTCCGATAGTGGTAAGCAGTCGATAGTAGACCTGAGGAAGACCAGGAAATCTAATGAATAGGATGTGACCTGCCTGTCCTCCTCGACCAGATCGAAGCCCAAGGTGTAGGGTAAAAGAAAGATCCTCCTCGAACCTTGGTACTACATGACCTTGGTTTTCTCTCTTTTTGAGGAGTGTTTTTTTTCTCATGCACTACATGATGTATTTCTGCTTTGAGATTTCTCTCATGGGTTTTATTCATATTTAATACAAGTCTTTTTTTTGGGGGAAAAAAATCCAATGTATAAGATATGTGACGTTTGCATAATTATATTTTGGGAATCAGACATACCAATCCCTTTTTCCATGAAGAAGGCATAGTGCCAGAAAGCTAGGCATCATTGATCATTCACAGCAAAGCAAGGCTCAACTATCCCAAAATTCAGCCAAAGAACACAGCCGTGAGATCATCCCACCCTAGGGATATTAGGCATTTCAACCAAGTCAATGCTGCTTTCAGCTCCTTATCAGTAAATAGTAACTTTGATGCATGTGTCTCATCCAACGAGAGCATTGGTTGGACATTTCAAAGAAACACATCCCGGGCATCAACCACTACAGATGAAAGAGGAGGGACTGCAAACAAATCAGCGTGCTGAAGCACATCATCAAGCTGTTGCTTGTTCTAGAACACACACACACACAAACAAACGCCCATAGAGTGAAAAGGGAGAAAGAAAGAAAAAAAGAGTTATATTAAAGTCTTCAAAAAACTGAAGGGCCTATGAGATTGAAAAAACTAGATACAATGAATTGAACGGGTGGAGCCTCTAAGCAGGCATCTGCACCCAAGACAAATACAACATAAACTAAATATTAGTAGAAAAGCATATGAGCCTAAAGAGAGGATGGGAACTAAGGTGTGGCATCATTTAGGTGGTCCCTTGTATGCTATCTAAGGAACCAAGTCAACGTGGTGGCTGAAAATGCTCTTGTATATGGAGCTATGGCACGAACTTCTAATAGATCATTTGTGGGTGTCAGTATTTATTTGTGGTCCATTGTGGTCTACCCAAGACAAATACAACATAAACTAAATATTAGTACAAAAGCATATGAGCCTAAAGAGAGGATGGGAACTAAGGTGTGGCATCATTGAAGTGGTCCCTTGTATGCTATCTAAGGAACCAAGTCAACGTGGTGGCTGAAAATGCTTTGTGTATGGAGCTGTGGCACAAACTTCTAATAGATCATTGGTGGGTGTCAGTTAGTATTTGTGGTCCATTGTGGTCTCCTAGGCTTGTCCCTACGTGGGAAAATTGCCACTGTCACACCTATCAATTGTGCCTCCAATTTGGTGAACATGCAGGGAAGATCCCCAAGTCTAGTCACTCCGAAGCCGTATCCTGAGGCCCTTTGGTTTGTGATAAGTGCTTAGAAGAACTCAGCGATCACACTTGAAGTGGAATTTTCCTGGGCACCTTGATTTCATCTATGTGACCTAAGCAACTAGTCTTTGTGTCTACGGCTTCATGAATGAAACTTGCCAATCATCTTTGATCTGGGTGAGACAAGAAGTTGGATGGGGGGCTGAATCCATCCCTAAAGAGACAATCATAGCAACCTTGTATCTTATAGTACATCTGAAAGCAAAGTGCTCCTCTGACCCAATCTCCTAAAGATCACTTAGAGTGCAAATGCGATCCTCTCTAGGTATGCCCTCGACCTATCCACTCTAAATGCATAGTCGATGTTCTTAAATATGAAACTGTCCAATTAAAAACCTCAAAGAATTGGGGGACATGGATCTGTGTGTAGCTTGGTGGTTGGTGAAGCCCTCCTATGCTATCCATAAGTAGTGATCTCTGTAGAAGGAAGGTGAGCTTTTCACAAGAAGCTCTCTAGAAAGTCCTGAATGTGTTTTAGATCATGTGTCTCGCAAAAGGTATGGAGTGCATCGAAGTGTCACTAGAGGTCCTCAGTTGAAGAGGAGAGTAAGACCACATTGTTTGCATAGAGACTTGAGCCAAACAAAATATTTACTAACTCATTTTTGGTCTGGTGCACAAAATCCTACTTCTTTCGGTGGACTAGAAACTTGCATATAGTCTCTACTTCACTCGGAAGGTGATTTTTAGTATCAAACTTGAATTGATGGGGTAATAAAGCCTTATACTCATCATTGTACTAGCCATTGTAGGGTACTGAGCCAAGAAGGTGATAGGCAAATGGAATGGGTGGTGTGTGCGAAAGTGGGTAGTGTATAGGTTAGCCTCTTGAAGAAAGCCGGCAATCAGAGTGACTTGATCTTCCAAGATGGAAACATCCTTGAAATCTGTAAGGTGGAAAGATGTGCGGAGTACTCAGGGGAGAGGATGTGATCAAAGTGGATGCCATTGTATGTAGTATATGTAGACAGTGTCATAATGTGTATCATGTAGTGAGTGATGGATATACTAAAGTAGGTAGGTGTGGTCAGCTCTTGATGGTGGCAAGAAGATAGAGAATTCAGTGATAGCAGGGGTGAAGACAGGGGATTCCATGAGATTGTGAACTGTGTCCCCCGTGTGGAAAGCAAGTGAATCTACCCAAGGAAGGCCATCAATGTATCCTACCCATGTCCAAGAAAAAATGCCCATAAGATGGGACCAGTCTGTGGATACTTGGGATATCTCTACCTCATCTAGATCAATATCTACCAATTATCACAAAAATCAAGAATTGATACCTGAAGCTTATCCATTCTCGCGGCGGTGAAGTTACCGACAAGGATGACTTCCCTACGGCTCGAGAAATCCATGATGCCTAGATGTAGGGCTGCCTAAGGTGAAGTCTCAAGATTCTCACGTAGATCTCTAGCAGCATGTGGGGGAAGTAGCACACTACCATGAAAAGGTCCTGTGAGAGGTGCATCAGATCCAAATCCAAAGAGATCTAGAGTGTGTGTCATGCGGGGACGAGTAATTTTCGAGCGAAATCTTCCGAGCATCTGAGCGAAGGGGAAAAAAAGCTTCCAACTATGTAAAAATATGGCAAAAATAGATCAAAACAAAACATAGTTTCACTTAGAAATATGCAAAGTATTATAGCAATGCCTATTTTATACATAAATCTTTGGGAATGGTGAGTAACATAATGGAATGGCTTTTGAAGAAACCCACATGTATATTTGAAGAAACCCACATGTAGATTAGACTTCTTTATGAAAATTCCCTTATGATCCTTCCTACAACTTTTACTTAGGGGGTGACATTGAAAACCCTCTCTCAACCTAGATTCATGAAAGGGTTTCTCCAAAGAAACCTCATTGAAGCAAGCTATCACGGTAGTTTCGCCAGGGAAACCCCTTTGAAGTAGGTCTTCCAAGGTAGTTTTGCTGGCGAAACTACCATGGACAACACTTTTAAAAGTGGCATAACTTTCACATCCAATGTCCAAATATAGTCATTCAGCCACTCGGATTGATCAAAAAAACCCATTTGAGCACATATATGGGGTTATATTTTGAAAAATATTGCATATATAGTATAAATATTACATGTATTTTATGAGAGTGATATATAAGCCCAAGTTAATACTTCTTTATAGTAATTTAAACTTCTTTAGAAACATATCCATAAATATTTTGTTATTTATTCTATTAAAACACTAGAAAGCTCTTGTCATGTTGATATAAATGTGTTTAATAAGTAATTATATATGTATAATATTATTACATTGAGAGTGATCATGAGGGATATTTCTTAAAGGAATTATTTTTCAACACTTTTTTCAGGTAATAACAGGGGTACAAAGGATGTCTATGAATAAGAAAATTTGTGTTATGTAAAAATGAATGAGTGACTATTTTGTATATTTTTATGATAAAGGGATCTAGTTCTAGTGAAAATAAAAGTGTAAAAACCATGTTTCCTAAAGAACTACAATTTTTTAAATCTCTTGAAAAACCCGCTCAGATAAACCTGCTCATAGGTTTTTGTTCGTAAAATTGACACCATGCCTCTTGACAAAGATCATCCTAGTGAGAGATGATTTACATAGTACTGCCACTTCTCTTGATATCCATGTACTCCACCTAGAGTCTCACCTCTTTATGTTTTTTCCCCATGTGTACTGGAAAAGAGTGCTCTGGGATCTAATGGGTCTCTATGTAAAATCTATAACTTGTCCTATGTATGATTCTGAGAAATTTCGTGGATTTTTGACTATAAGGTATTGTTACAATTTCAAGCATGTAGGTTAGGGTCTCAATGCTCCAAGTCTCATAGACCCCATCCCCTATGTACGAGGACCATCCGATTCCTATCAAGGGCCTATCAAAAGCCACCCACCTCAAACCCCTTCCACTTTTCCTTCTTGCAGATGATGTCCCTCTGTTGTAGGAGGGTGCACCTCTTCTTTACATGTAAAGATGTGAGGTCCTCATCCAAATGGATTTAGGGGTGGTACCATAGAACCGTCTGCCTATGTAGTGCCACAAGGCTATCTTGAGTGTCTCCAAAATCGTATGACAAAAGGCTGCTCCCGAGTGGGGTCGTGTCCTATGTGCCATGCAGCCTCCCCATGCTCCAGGACTCGTAGGGTGGAAGCCACAAAATTGATTGTATCAAAGAAGCAGTGGTAGAGGTACAAGGGATCCTTCCAACTCTAATCTTGAGAGCCTTAGTGTCTCTCTACTGCTACTCGAGAATGGTGGCCGTTGTTGTAGGCTGTTGTTTCACAACCTCCACCCATCTAGAGGTCTCCTTGATGGCCGACTGCATGGTGGGTTATCTATGCCTCCACGGTCGGCCCACTGCTAGGGGCTATCACTCAGGCAGTAAGCTCTTTATAAAGCTGTAGTACCTCCTAGCCAAGGCTATGGATAAAACAATCTTGCTCCATCTCTCATGCATGTAGGTGGTGAACCTCCATGATGAGTTGCTCCCAAGCCTTGGGTGGAATTGGATGTGACTAATGTGACTGATATGGATAGTATATTAAGTGTGGATGAGTGAATGGGATAGAGGATTGGCAAATAGGTGGGTTTGACAAAAGCCTAAGAGTGGTGTAGGGACATTTGAGAAACGGCTAAGGTGAGCCCAATTGTAGAGGGAGAGGGTAGTTGGATAAGGGGTAAGGTGACAAGAAGGAGGAGCATTGTAAGGGGGCGTAATGGGTATGTTGGAGGTTGGATTAAAAGGGCCTATCATTGGATGACACTGATGCCGATGCCAATGCCGCTGCCGTTGCCGAAGCTAAAGCTGGTGCTGCTTATGATGGTGATGATGACGATGATGATGCCGCCACTGCCAAGGATTAAGACAATGATGATGATGGTGCCTGAAGGAGCATGGTGGAGAGAGAAAGAAAGAAAGAAAGTGTATTATTGTCCACTAAAGGCCAAAATGGGCCCATGGGACATCAAGAACTCTGCATACAAGATAGCACAAAATCAACGTGCCACAAAGAAGAGGCATCATCGAATATCATCTAAGTGCTACGCAATACAATGCAAGTGAGAGAGAGAGAGAGAGAGAGAGAGAGAGAAAGAAAGAAAGAAAGAAATTTTATTAAAGGTCCACGGAAGGCCATACATGGCCTATGGGACACAAAATCATCCGAAAGGAAAATACATCATCAACGATGCGCCAACTAGGTGGCCTCATCGTAATACCGCTAAGATGCCAAAAATGGCTACAAAAATCCTAGATACAAAATGAAATGAAATAGAGTACCAAAATTGCCTAGATACAAAATGTAAAATATGAAATATGAGGAACATCGTCTTCCCTAAGGGGTCTGTGATCCAAAGAAATGATGGAAGTCATGGCCATCGACCATGCCTCCTGCCATGAGTGTGAAGATCTGGGCAAGTGTCAAATGGGCTGCTGGCGGTGCCAAGTCTCCATGGAGCAATCTCCTTCGAAAATCTGCCATCATCCTCCGTCGTCTAGAAATAAAGCGACGGATACGGCCTTTGTGTAAGATCATCCTGCGGTGCTGCCGGATCATGTCAGAGAGAGAGAGAGAGGGTAGGCTAGGGAGAGAGGAAGTGATACTTAAAGAGAGACATAATGAAATGGAAATGAAATGACTATAGCAATGAACCAAAATGAAAGTACTCACGTGTAGACCAAAGAGCTTGTAGCTTGATACTTGATTGATTTGACACTAGACAAGTACAGCTCTTATATAAGAGCACACACACACTTATGAACACCTATGCATATGGGATGGCTGCCAATATGACACGTGGCATCCATAGGACTCACTAGACTATAAAACACCCCCTAGATACCTAGTACACTCATTTTTTACTCACTTTGGTTTCATATTCCAACACCCCCCCATGAAGGCAAGGTGGGAGACTACTGGAATGGAACCAAGAACAGAACATGACAATGACGATCATCAAAACTATGCATGCCGATCTAGAACTAGACATAGTTCCCACACAATCTCAGAGGCAAGTGAGCATGGCTCATAGGCTAGTGAGCATAACATAGAAAGCTCATCTAGCATGGCTCAAAGGCTCATCATGCATAGATGCATGACCAACTAAGAGGTCTAGGAGACCAATGCACTACCATCCTGGAATCTCAAGCCAGGCCTGATAAACAAATAGACCTATCAATGCCAATACATGGCTCCCATAGTACATCCCCCTCTTGACTCTTGTGACTAACTAGAAACATGGAGTCACACACCATAAAAGAAATACATCATTTTAGGACGACAACCTTTATTAACTCTTGAAACATTCATTTTAGAGGGACTACTCAAGGCAGAGAACCATTAACTCAAACATATAAAAAATATAAAAGATTTCATTCATTTTATGCATAGCAAGGGCAGAGAACCCATGAGCCCAAAGTAGCTACCGCACAAGAGTGTGCACACCCTGATGCAAAGAGGTATGTCGGTCAAGAACCAGGTGAGAATGCCCTCGAATGATGTGTCGATGAAGGCCATAGGAGCAGCTACCAAGGGAGATCACGTCATGACTCTCAATGTGCCAATCGAAGAGCCATCGAATGCATAGAACAAGCTCAAAAAAATGAACGAAAGTGCTCAAGGGAGCTGCCCAGTCGAAGATGCGAATCGTGGGCAGCTCAAATCAGATTCATGAGTACCAACAAATCGGGGGCACCCGCGAATCGGGAGCAAAGTGAGGGCAGCTTTGCTCAGTGGCTCATGTGTATTTGGAGAGAAAATGAGTAGTAGAGATGGCACGCCAATCAAAGTAGTCACCGAAGTGTACCGAGATCATAGAAATGATATTTGATTGTTCGGGACAGTCAAACACCGCAATATCACAATGTCAGAGATGATGAGGTGTGAAAAGAGTATTCCCCTCTGTCGGAAGCCTCAAGTCAATGTACCAGAGTTTCGGTACAGTCAAAATGACTTGTGGGTAAGCTCGGGAAGCTCAAATCACTGGTGGAGGTCACGGGAGTCCAAATCTAAGCAAAAAATGCCAAAAAGTAGCCTAAAACTGCTCGGAATCACCTTCTGTGACAAGTTGTACGGAGTCCTGGCACTGTCGTGCATCCGTTGTAGAGGGATGTACGAGCATCCATACAGCTGTACAGGCAAAAAAAAAAAAACTCAAAATGGTGCGGGACAGGGTCGTTTATGTTTGAGCATTGCCAAAATGTCAAAAAACCTCAAAATTGGACCTCAAAAGGTCAAAAAACAGCCGCTGGACTGCTCCAAAACAAGTCCACGGAAGGCCATACATGGCCTATGGGACACAAAATCATCCGAAAGGAAAATACATCATCAACGATGCGCCAACTAGGTGGCCTCATCGTAATACAGCTAAGATGCCAAAAATGGCTACAAAAATCCTAGATACAAAATGAAATGAAATAGAGTACCAAAAATGCCTAGATACAAAATGTAAAATATGAAATATGAGGAACATCGTCTTCCCTAAGGGGTCTGTGATCCAAAGAAATGATGGAAGTCATGGCCATCGACCATGCCTCCTGCCATGAGTGTGAAGATCTGGGCAAGTGTCAAGTGGGCTGCTGGCGGTGCCAAGTCTCCATGGAGCAATCTCCTCTGAAAATCTGCCATCATCCTCCGTCGTCTAGAAATAAAGCGACGGGTACGGCCTTTGTGTAAGATCATCCTGCGGTGCTGCCGGATCATGTCATATGTACATCCTCGGGGTGGAACCATCGGTGCTCTCTGGCAAGATGGGCTATCTCTGTGCTCATGGTCCTGCACCTCGTCCTGCTCCTCATGAATAACCAGGTCTCTGGCAGGGATGCGACGGTGCTCTCTGAGGAATCTCTCTCTGTATCTGGTGATCTCCCTGATGAACAACGCTAAGCAATACTGATCCTCATACTCCATAATCCGAGAGAGAGGTCCAAATCCGTGCCCAAATAAACAGTGAAATCTGCCACGGATCTCATAATATAAAGGGCATCTGCAAACAAAGTGCTCCTCAGTCTCCACCTCCCCCATAGTGCAACAAGGGCATATCCTAGTCTCTCGCCTGGGTCTATGTCCGGTAGTTGTACCACGCATCCTGCCGGCCTCAACGTCTAATCTGTGGGAAGATACCCTGAGCTGGCCCAAGGCAATCCTGAGTGAGTGCGACATATGAACGCCGATATATCCTGGGGATATGATGAAGCCATCCTCTGAAATCCTGAGAAAATGGTCACGATATGTGGCCATCTTCGTAGGAAGCTCCGTGGGATGAACCCAAGTGCGAAACGTGTGTAGCTGCAACAAATCTGCCCTGATAACCTGACTGAGCTCATGTCGAGTGAGAGGGAGGCGAGGGGCATCTATGTTGTATCGAAATGGTGGCAGCCTATCCATATCCAAGCCCAACGAGGTGAGCCATGTGGAGACTGTGTGGTACCAACAGAAAGTATGACCTCTCTCCGCTAACATCTGCGAGGATGTCAGTGCTAGCCACGGTAATCGTGCTCTGCCTGCTGCTGAGTCTCCGAGCGCCCTGATCCTATGCAAGTATGTAACTGACTGAAATGCTGCATCTAGCGCTAGGGGTGTAGCTCCGAACTCTGCGAGCATAATTTGATGCGGTACCGTGGGCTTCGCTCTGACCAATCTGGAGAACATGATGATCTGTAACCTCTCTACTCGTCTCCAATCTGCAACACTGAGATCTCCTGTCCAAAAGGGGCTAGCATACATGGCTGCAGATCTCACCAGCGTATTGAAAAGTAAGGACTTCGTGTCAGGATGCTGAAAATGTGACTGTGCACATTGCCTTTCGAGAAGAGCCAAGGCGGCATATCCTCTACTGATCCTATCTTGTGCTGCATGCGTCATGGTGAAGACTGGACCTCTAAATGTGGCACCCAAATATGTATACTCCCTGACTAGCTCCACCTTCTGCCCATCAAATGTGAAAGAGACCTCGCCTCTCCTATAAACCTGGTATGACGTGTTGAAGACCATGACTTTGGTCTTCCCAAGGTTTACAGACAACCCTCTGTCCTGACAAAAGCTGTGGAGTGCATGGAGATGTGCCTGTAAACCCTGCTGGGAGGAAGAAATAAGAACCACGTCATCTGCATAGAGGAGAATCGGTATCGTGGATCCTGCCAGTAAAGAACATGTACCACCCATCGTCTGTATGTACATCTCTAACTCATCGATGTAGAGACCAAAGAGTGTCGGAGACAAAGGACACCCCTGCTTTACCCCTATCGTACTGCGTACTTCCGCCGACAGCCCCGCCCGTGTCCTGACTCTACCTGTGACTCTCTCATACAAGGCCATGATCGCCCATTGAATCTCCCCACTGAATCCCAACTCACAAAGTCGCTGGAAGAGTCTGAAACGCGGCACAATGTCAAATGCCTTTTTGAAGTCCACGAAGCAATAATAGAGCCGCTACTTACGTGACTTCGCCTCCTCAATCAAAGCCCTGAGTGTGAAGATATGATCTAGTGTCGAGTGCTCTGCAGGAAATCCTGCCTGCCCTCTAGCTCTCATACCTGTCGCCTCGGCATGGTCATTTATATGTCCTTCTAGAATGGTCGCATAAATCTTGGCCATGACATGGCCAATCATAATGGTCCTGTAGTTTGACGCCTCCAAAGGATCCCCAGACTTGTGTATGGGTACTATAGTATTTTCTAGCCAACTAGGTGGAAGACCTGTACAAATGGACTCGTTAAAAAGACGGGAGAGGACTGTAGCTAAGGCATCAATCCCATGGATTACATACTCCGCTTGCAATCCATCATGGTCCTTAGCTCTCCCAGTCTTCAAACGATGAACTGCTGCTCGGACACTACTGGATGAGAATAAGGCAAAGGAGGTGGGTCTAGGAACATGGGATAAGTCGATCTGTGGCTGGTCTGGAATATCATATAAAGTGGAAGTATAGGCAAGCCAAACATACGGGTCTGTAAGAGGAGTTTGAGATTTCAAGCGAAGGAATTTCTTCCAGAATTCCTTGGAATCACAGCTGAAAAGTAAACTTCTCAGCTCCTCCTCATTCCGGGCTAGAAATTGGTGCTTTTTGCGTTGCACCAAACGCTTGTAACTCTTCTTGGTCTCAATGAGGAGGGGAGACTTCTCCTGTGTCTCAAGGTGAAGCTTCCTGCGGAGTTCTTTACACTCCTCATCATACCATCCATTACAAGGCACAAGACCGACTGGTGGAGGACCGGATGTGTGGCAAGTGACGGGGAAGGACTTGTGGGCTGCCGAGATGATTGAGGTATGTACAAGGTCCCACCGATCCTGTGTGGAGGGTAGGGCATCGAGAAGGTGCGGACGGAGAAGACCACTCAGGTGCTGGCTATAAATATCATCGAACTGGTGGTCAAAATGAACCTCATAGTATGGCTGACGCTCATGATGTCTAGAAGGGGGGGCATGAGGAATCTGGGTAAGAATATAGTGCAAACGTGCATGATCAGCTGAAGGCATAAGAGGGTCAACTGTGAGGTTATGTACAAAAGGGATTAAAGTCGGGGGACCCAAGACGTAATCAATGACGCTCATACCACCACCCGCGAAGGGAAAACATGTGGCTATGGATGAATGCGGCCACTGTCGAAGTCCATTATAAATGACCATGCCATGCGATGAGAGAAGCTCCATCCAATAGGCGATGTCCTTGATCTGTCACCTCTACCCCTCTATCTGAAGATAAGCGTGGAAAACTCTCATCTGGGGCAGCTAGAACTAAGACTGGATCCTCAGCAAAGTCCAAAATCTATGCCTGTCTGTCTGATGTCCTCGCGTTGAAGTTTCCTAAAACCTCTCTGCGGCGTGAGTACTCCAATACATCGGCTGACAAATCCTCAAAAGGTGACTGTCCTGGTCCATCTGAGGCATAACGAGACTGTCTCGGGGGAAAGTAGCATACTGCAATAAACAAGTCTCTCAGGGGGGGTCTCCTGATCCGTACCCAAAGATATCTGGTTTGATGGTCTCTCCTCACGACTGTGAGTATCGATCTGAGATGCTCTCTATAAAGAACTGCCACACCGCCAGATCCTCTGACTCCTCCTGATCGTCTAGTGTGCTGTCGAAAAAGACAGACTCCCAGGCATACCCTGTCACCTGCGGCAAGCCTCTCTCTGGGCTCTCATGGGTCTATGTAAAGAAGACGATGTCCTGATCAAAAAAGGCCTCTCGTAAGTTGCCAGGCTGAGCTATGAGGGAACCATTACAGTTCCAAACTGCGAAACTCAAGCTATCTGGCAGGCTACGTGTCCCATAGGCCTCGTGTCGTCAAATGTGGGCTCCAGCCGGTCTAGATCGCATAGCTCCTATCAAAAGTCTACCCTCTCTGATCACGGCCTACTTGCCCTCATGACGGGCAACATCCCTCTGTGCAATGAGACGTCTATGCTCCTCCCACTGAAGAGCTGTAAGGTCCTCATCCATGTGAATCTGTGGATGGTCCCTCAATGTGGATCTCCTTTGTAATACCGCGAGACGGGCCTCAGCATCTCTGAATCTGATTATAAGTGGCTGGTGCCGTGCTGGATCCCGGCCCACTCGATATGCAGCTACTATGCCATGATCCTGAACTCCGAGTGTCCCAGATATGAAATCTGTCGCCTGATCCATGGCTGATCTCGTGTCTAATCGCTCAACTCCGCGGATGCGGATGTTGAGGGCCTTCTGAGCTCGCCGCTGACTCTCGGCAATAGTCTCAGAGACTGTGGTCTGCTGGGCCTATGGGGCTCTACGCACAACGTCCACCCACTCTGAGGTCTTCTGTACTTCTGTCTGCAGTGTGGCCAGCCTCTCCTCAACTGCTGCACTAGCTGGAGGAGGTACATGCAGCTGCTGGAGGCGATCATCGCATGCCACAACATGCTCCTGAATGCGTGCCTCCAACTGCACTATGCGCTCAGCATGTGTCCGTAACTGGATGTCCCGATCAATATCTCTGGTATGAAGCTGGCGAATATGGGAGTCCTGATCAGATCTATGACTCTCAACTGTCGATAGCTGAGCAGTTAGTGTGTGTATCTATGCTGTGAGAGACTGAATCGCAGCGCCCTGAAGTCTGTAAGTCTCCATGCACTGCATAACTAAATCTCTCAAGCGCAGATTATCTGCCAGGACTGCTTCCGCTATGGAGGGTGAAGGGGAGAGGGGGTACAAGGATGAGGGGGTAAGAGGGTAAGAAGGCGAGTAAAGGAGGGGTGCAGAAAATGGAGGTCCTGAAGAGAGAGATCCGGTAGGAGGAAGTAGGGAGTCAAGGACCGAAGGAGAGCCTACACTAGGGGAGGAAGGGGCTGAAAGGGAGGGTAGGTGGGAAGAGGTGGGAAGAAGCTGGGTATGGACTAGGGGAGGGGAAGAAGAGGAGGCAGCGTAGGCTAGCGGATAGAGCGGCATAGGTGAGCGGAGAGAGAGAGAGAAAGAAAGAAAGAAAGTGTATTATTGTCCACTAAAGGCCAAAATGGGCCCATGGGACATCAAGAACTCTGCGTACAAGATAGCACAAAATCAACGTGCCACAAAGAAGAGGCATCGTCGAATATCATCTAAGTGCTACGCAATACAATGCAAGTGAAAGTACATAATGTCAAATCCGAGCCTAAATACAAAGTAAGCTAGATGCAAGGAAACCGCCCCTGGGTGCAAAATGGGGGGATGAGTACAATATGTCAATGCAAAGATACAAGTCCATGTATCACGGAGTCTGAGAACCAAAATAATACTGGAAATCCTGTCCATCGACTCTGCCTCCTGCTATGAGAGTACAAATCTGAGCAAAAGTGAGGTGAGCGGCTGGTAGGGTGAGATCTCCATGAGTAAGTCTCCTCCGAAAAGCTGCCATCATCCTGGATCGTCTGGAGATGAAGCGGCGAGTACGTCCCCTATGTAACAAGATCCTGCGGCGTCTACAAACCATCTCATATGTACATCCACAGGGTGGAGGCATGTGTCCTGTGTGAGCTCTGACCTCCTCGTGCTCCTCCTGATACCTGTCATCTGGTATAGCGTGTGTCTGAGCTCTATCGGGCTGGGCTCTATCACGCTCCGGTCTGTGCTGATGGTCTCTGAGGTAGTGTCGTCGAAGCATAGTGGCCTCCCTGACATAAAGAGCTAGGCAATGCTGATCCTCATAATCCATCACTCGTGAGAGAGGTCCAAAGCCATCCGTGAAGAGACAGTGGAATCTCCCTCTGATCTCATAATATAGCGGGCATCTGCAAATGAAGTGCTCCTCTGACTCCACCTCTCCCATGGTGCAACAAGGGCAGATCCTGGTCTCTCGGCCTGGACGCCGTCCATCCTCCATGCATCGCATCCTACCAGCCTCTATCTCGAGCTGATGCGAAGAGACTCTAAGCTGGCCAAGGGCAATCCTCAGTGAGTGGGACATGTGGATACCTGTGTAGCCTGGTGGAATGACAAATCCATCCTCTGAGATCCGAAGGAAGTGGTCACGATATGTGGCCATCTTCGTCGGAAGCTGCGTGGGAAAATCCAAGTGCGGTACGTATGAAGCTGCAGCAAGTCTGCTCTCGTGACCTGACTAAGCTCGTGGCGAGTCAACTCGAGATGAGGGGCATCTATGCTGTATCGGAAGGGAGGCAGTCTATCCATGTCTAGTCCAAGAGATGTGAGCCACCTAGTGAGTCTGAAGTACCAGCAGTATCGGGCCCCAGATCGTGCCAACTCCATAGAAGATGCAAGTGCTAACCATGGCAACCGAGCTCTGCCTGCTGCTGAGGCTCCAAACTCCCTAACCCTGTGCAAATACATGACCGACTGAAACGCTGCATCCAATGCAAGGGGAGTAGCTCCAAA
Organism: Dipteris shenzhenensis; assembly: GCF_047967505.1. Taxonomy (NCBI): domain Eukaryota; kingdom Viridiplantae; phylum Streptophyta; class Polypodiopsida; order Gleicheniales; family Dipteridaceae; genus Dipteris; species Dipteris shenzhenensis. The sequence goes on along the minus strand of NC_141627.1, from coordinate 2,433,745 downwards.
CTCTGCTAGCATGATCTCGTGCGGAACTGTAGCCTTGGCCCTAATGAGCCGAGAGAACATGATGATCTGTAACCTCTCTACTCGTCTCCAATCTGCAGCGCCAAGGTCTCCTGCCCAGAAAGGAGCTGCATACATCGCAGCTGGTCTCACCAATGTGTCAAATAGCAGGGATTTCGTATCGGGATGCTGAAAGTGGGACTGAAAACACTGACGCTCAAGATGAGCCAACGAAGCATACCCTTTACTAATCCTATCTCGTGTTGCATATGTCATGGTAAAGATCGGTCCCCTGAAAACTGCCCCCAAATAAGTGTACTCTCTAACAAGCTCAATGGGCTGTCCGTCATAAGTGAAGCAAAACTCATCCGTGCTGTAGATACGATCAGAGGTGTTGAAAACCATAACCTTGGTCTTGCCAAGGTTTACGGTCAATCCCCTATCCTGGCAAAACCTGTGGAGTGCCTCAATATGTGCCTGGAGGCCCTGAGCAGTAGAGGAAATGAGAACCACATCGTCCGCATACAGGAGGATAGGAATGGAGGATCCTGAGAGAGTAGAGCCCACACCGCCTGTCATCTGTACGAACATCTCTAGCTCATCAATATATAGTCCAAAGAGAGTAGGAGAGAGCGGGCAACCCTGCTTTACCCCAATCGTGCTGCATACCTCCTCTGAGAGCCCCTCACGTGTCCAAACCCGACCAGTGACCCTCTCATACAAAGCCATGATAGCCCACTGTGTTTCTCCACTTGTGTTTCTCCACTGAAGCCCATCTCGCGAATCCTCTGAAACAATCTGAATCGCGGAACTGTATCAAATGCCTTCTTGAAGTCCACGAAGCAACAATAAAGCCGTTGCCTTCGTGACTTCGCCTCCTCTACTAGTGCCCTGAGTGTGAGAATGTGGTCAAGCATCGAATGATCCCTGCGAAATCCAGCCTGTCCTCTGGCTCTGAGTCCTGTCATCTCGGCATGGTCATTTATACGGCTTTCCAAAACTGATGCATAGATCTTGGCCATAACGTGGCCAATCATGATGGTCCTGTAATTCGACGGCTCCATAGGGTCCCCCGACTTGTGGATAGGTACTATGGTATTGCCTAACCAGGACTGTGGTAGGCCTGTACAAACAGACTCATTGAAGAGACGGGAGAGAACAAAAGCTAAGGTATCAATCCCATGGATTACATACTCCGCTTGCAATCCATCATGATCCTTAGCTCTCCCGTTCTTCAATCGGTGGACTGCTGCACGGACACTCTCCGGTGTGAAGAGACTAGATGAAGCTGGCCTAGGGGAGTGGGATAAATCGATATCTGGCTGATCTGAAACATCGTATAGAGCTGAAGTATATGCAGACCAGACACGTGGATCTGTGAGGGGGCTCTGAGACTTCGAGCGGAGGAATTTTCTCCAGAATTCCTTGGAGTCACAGCTGAAAAGCAAGCTTCTCAGCTCCTCATTCCGGGCTAGAAATTGGCGTTTCTTGTGCCTAACCAACCACTTATAGTCTCTCTTGGTTTCGGCAAGGAGGGGAGACTTCTCCTTGGTCTCAAGGTTAAGTTTCCTACGGAGTTCCTTACACTCCTCGTCATACCAACCGTTGCAAGGAACAAGACCAACCGGTGGGGGACTAGACGAATGACATGTGGCAGGGAACGACATGTGAGCGGCAGAAACGAGTGAAGTATGTACAAGTTCCCACCGGTCCCGCGTGGATGGTAGAGCATCTAATAGATGAGGACGGAGTAGGCGGCTGAGGTTCTGGCTATATACATCATCGAACTGGTGGTCGAAATGAACCTCGTAGTAGGGTTGGCGGTCGTGATAACGAGGGGGAGGTGGGTCATGGGAGACATGAGTCAAAGTAAAGTGGATGAGTGCATGGTCGGCAGAGGGCATGAAGGGGATAACAGTAAGGCTATGGATGGAAGGGACTAGAGTCGGGGGACCTATGATGTAGTCGATCACGCTAGTACCACGCCCAGAAGCAGAAGAGAATGTAGGCATGGAAGACTGTGGCCACCTGGACAAGCCGTTATAAATGACCATACTGTGCGAGGTGAGGAGCTCCAGTAGCTGACGTCCCTGATCTGTGGGATGTACTGTGCAGTCTGATGAAGTCCGACAGAGGCTATCATCATGAAATGCTGGGAGTATGACCGGATCCTCCATGAAGTCATAAGTGAAGGCCTGTCTGTCTGAGGTCCTCGCGTTGAAGTCTCCTAAAAGGATGACTTCTCCGCGACGTGAAAAATCTGCAATGTCCGCTGAGAGATCCTCAAATATGGACTGGCCTGGTCCAGTGGAAGAATAGATCGACTGCGCCGGGGGGAAGTAGCAAACTGCAATAAAAAGATCTCGCTGAGGGGCCCTGCGGCAGATGCGTACCCACAAGAATCGGGCATGTGAATCTGCTCTCTCCACTGTGATGATCCGATCGAGATGCTCTCTGTACAAAATGGCCACTCCTCCAGATCCTCTCACTCCAAATGTCCGGGCGTGCTGCCTGAAGGCAGATCTGCATGTATACCCTGTCACTCGTGGCAAAGGTCTCTCTAGACTCTCGTGTGTCTCCGTGAAAAAGATGATCTCTCTCCCAAAGAATGCCCCCCGTAGATTGCCTGGTTGTGCTGTAAAAGAACCATTGCAGTTCCATACAGCGATGCGTAGACTATCTGACGGGTGGTGTGTCCCATGGGCCCTGTCCCGTCAAGCGGACGGGGCAGGAGGTGGAGGTGGAGGTGGGGCTGTATCTGCTGGTCTGCCATCTCTAAGCACTGTGGGAGCACGCCTCAAGGTGCCTATGATGAGTCTGCCATCCCTAATCACTGCCCACTTGCCCTGAGCTCGGGCTGCATCTCTCTGAGGCATGAGCGCCTTGCGCTCCTCAACTTGTATCTGAGTCAGATCCTCGTCCATGGAAATCTGTGGGTGGTCTCTGAGTGTCCCTCTCCTCCTGAGGGCAGCTAGACGTGCCTGGGCATCTCTGAATCTGATAATGAGGGGCTGCTCTTTAGTAGGATCCCTCCCGACTCTATATGCTCCTACTATGCCATGATCCTGTACTCCCAATGTCTGAGAGACAAAGGTCACAGCCTGTGTCATCGTGGACTCTGTCGCCGAGGGCAAGATACCACGAATGCGAATGTTGAGGGCCTTTGTGGCCCTCTGCTGTGACTCGACCAATGTAGCTGATACAGTAGATCTCTGAGGCTGTGATGGCTGACGGTGGACGACATCCACCCACTCTGTGGCTCTCTGGACCTCTGTCTGAAGGGAGGTCAAACGCTCCTCAACCGCTGCTACTGCTGTAGTGGGAGATGTATCCATGTGCTGAACGCGAGTCTCGATCTGCTGCACTCGCTCTGTGTGTCCATGAATCTCTCCAGCAAGAGTCCTATGGGTCGCCTGTAAGACCTGAAGATCTGTCCTAATAGATAAGACCTCCCGATCCTGCTGTGTCACTCGATCAGCAAGAGATGCAACCTGAGCTGTAAGTAGAGAAATGGTCTCGTCCTTCATGTGAAGCATCTAAAGTGCAGCTCGGAGATGGGTCTCAAAGTGCTGAAGCTCTGGCAGGATGTGGCGGCAAGGACAAACAGTGCAAGGCATGGAAGGAGAAAGAGAGGGAGACAGGGGGGAAACCGGTAAGGTGGGTAGCGGGGATGAAGGAGAAGGCTGGAAAGGGGGAGAGAAAACGGGTACCGGGGAAGGAGAGGAGGGGATGGGTAAAGTCTGTAGAGAGGATGAGGAGGAGGTAACCTCTGGCAAAGTAGGTAAAATAGGCAACAAAGGGGAAGAGGTGACAGAGGGCTGTGAGAGGGAGAGAAAAAAGGGTGGAGAAGGGGTAGGAGAAGAAGGAACCTGAGAGGGGAGGGGTGAAAAAAACTGCGGGTACAAAGTAGCTATGGGCGAAAGATGAGATAATGGAGCTGAAACCGGTGAACCTGCGACTGGGAGTGCGGGCACTGCGCTGGGCGGAAGATGGGACAGTGGAGCTGAAACCAGTGTACCTGCGACTGGGAGTGCGGCAAGTGCGGGCAGTGCACTGTCCTTTGTAGAAGATGCGAGTCCTCTTCTACTATAGTGCAGCATCTCGGTCGTGGCGGCCATTGATGTTGCTGCTGTTGCTGCTTCTGTAACATGCTTGATGGTGTTGGCCATTTTTAATTACGGGAAGCCGGCAACATTGAAAAGCGGGAAGAAAAGTTGGGGTTGGGGCTGCCCCAAAAAAAAACAAAAAAAAACCCCCCCAAAAAAAAAAAAAAAAAAAAGGTGGGGTTGGGGCTGCCACCAAGAAGGAAAAAAAAAAAAAAAAGGGGGGGGTCGGGGCTGCAAGTGCGAGGGGGTGAGCGGGGGGGGGGGCGGGGGGTGAGCGGAGGGGTGAGCAGGGGGATTGAGCGGAGGGGTGAGCGAGGGGGGGGGGCTGAGCGAGGGGCTGTGAGGGCTGTGGGGGCTGAGCAGGGGGGGTGAGCGGGGGGGGGGGGGCGGGGGGTGAGCGGAGGGGTGAGTGGGGGGACTGAGCGGAGGGGTTAGCGAGGGGTGAGCGGGGGGGCTGAGCGTAGGGGTGAGCGGGGGGGGTGAGCGAGGGGTGAGCGGGGGGGCTGAGCGAGGGGTGAGCGGGGGGACTGAGCGGAGGGGTGAGCGGGGGGACTGAGCGGAGGGGTGAGCTGAGGGCAAAGGAGCAGCAAGGAGGGGTGAGCGGGGGGACTGAGCGGAGGGGTGAGCGAGGGGTGAGCGGGGGGGCTGAGCGGAGGGGTGAGCGGGAGAGAAAGAGAGAGAGAAAGAAAGAAAGAAAGAAAGTGTATTATTGTCCACTAGAGGCCAAAATGGGCCCATGGGACATCAAGAACTCTGCATACAAGATAGCACAAAATCAACGTGCCCCAAAGAAGAGGCATCGTCGAATATCATCTAAGTGCTACGCAATATAATGCAAGTGAAAGTACATAATGTCAAATCTGAGCCTAAATACAGAGTAAACTAGATGCAAGGAAACCGCCCCCGGGTGCAAAATGGGGGGGATGAGCACAATATGCCAATGCAAAGATACAAGTCCAGGTGTCACGGAGTCTGAGAACCAAAATAATACTGGAAATCGTGTCCATCGACTCTGCCTCCTGCTATGAGAGTACAAATCTGGGCAAAGGTGAGGTGAGCGGCTGGTGGGGCGAGATCTCCATGAGTAAGTCTCCTCCGAAATGCTGCCATCATCCTGGATCGTCTGGAGATGAAGCGGCGAGTACGTCCCCTATGCAACAAGATCCTGCGGCGTCTACAAACCATCTCATATGTACATCCACATGGTGGAGGCATGTGTCCTGTGTGGGCTCTGCCGTCCTCGTGCTCCTCCTGGTCTCTGTCCTCTGGTATGGCGTGTGCCTGAGCTCTATGAGGCTGGGCTCTATCACGCTCCGGTCTGTGCTCTCTGAGGTAGTCTCGCCGAAGCATAGTGGCCTCCCTGACATAAAGGGCTAGGCAATGCTGATCCTCGTAGTCCATCACTCGTGAGAGAGGTCCAAAGCCATCCGTGAAGAGACAGTGGAATCTACCTCTGATCTCATAATATAGCGGGCATCTACAAATGAAGTGCTCCTCTGACTCCACCTCTCCCATGGTGCAACAAGGGCAGATCCTGGTCTCTCGGCCTGGTCGCCGTCCATCCTCCATGCGTCGCATCCTACCAGCCTCTATCTCGAGCTGATGCGAAGAGACTCTAAGCTGGCCGAGGGCAATCCTCAGTGAGTGGGACATGTGGGTACCTGTATAGCCTGGTGGGATGACAAATCCATCCTCTGAGATCCGAAGGAAGTGGTCACGATATGTGGCCATCTTCACCGGAAGCTGCGTGGGATAAATCCAAGTGCGATACGTATGAAGCTGCAGCAAGTCTGCTCTCGTGACCTGGCTAAGCTCGTGGCGAGTCAACTCGAGATGAGGGGCATCTATGCTGTATCGGAACGGAGGCAGTCTATCCATGTCTAGTCCAAGGGATGTGAGCCACCTAGTGAGTCTGAAGTACCAGCAGTATCGGGTCCCTGATCGTGCCAACTCCATAGAAGATGCAAGTGCTAACCATGGCAACCGAGCTCTGCCTGCTGCTGAGTCTCCAAACTCCCTGACCCTGTGCAGATACATGACCGACTGAAACGCTGCATCCAATGCAAGGGGAGTAGCTCCAAACTCTGCTAGCATGATCTCGTGCGGAACTGTAGCCTTGGCCCTAATGAGCCGAGAGAACATGATGATCTGTAACCTCTCTACTCGTCTCCAATCTGCAGCGCCGAGGTCTCGTGCCCAGAAAGGAGCTGCATACATCGCAGCTGGTCTCACCACTGTATCAAAAAGCAAGGATTTCGTATCGGGATGCTGAAAGTGGGACTGAAAACACTGACGCTCAAGATGAGCCAACGAAGCATACCCTTTACTAATCCTATCTCGTGCTGCATATGTCATGGTGAAGACCGGTCCCCTGAAAACTGCCCCCAAATAAGTGTACTCTCTAACAAGCTCAATGGGCTGTCCGTCATAAGTGAAGCAAAACTCATCCGTGCTGTAAATACGATCAGAGGTGTTGAAAACCATAACCTTGGTCTTGCCAAGGTTTACGGTCAACCCCCTGTCCTGGCAAAACCTGTGGAGTGCCTCAATATGTGCCTGGAGGCCCTGAGCAGTAGAGGAAATGAGAACCACATCGTCCGCATACAGGAGGATAGGAATGGAGGATCCTGAGAGAGTAGAGCCCACACCGCCTGTCATCTGTACAAACATCTCTAGCTCATCAATATATAATCCAAAGAGAGTAGGAGAGAGCGGGCAGCCCTGCTTCACCCCAATCGTGCTGCATACCTCCTCTGAGAGCCCCTCACGTGTCCGAGCCCGACCAGTGACCCTCTCATACAAAGCCATGATGGCCCAATGTATCTCTCCACTAAAGCCCATCTGGCGAATCCTCTGAAACAATCTGAATCGCGGAACTGTGTCAAATGCCTTCCTGAAGTCCACGAAGCAACAATAAAGCCGTTGCCTTCGTGACTTCGCCTCCTCCACCAGTGCCCTAAGTGTGAGGATGTGGTCAAGTGTCGAATGATCCCTACGAAATCCAGCCTGCCCTCTGGCTCTGAGTCCTGTCGTCTCGGCATGGTCATTTATACGGCTTTCCAAAACTGATGCAAAGATCTTGGCCATAACGTGGCCGATCATGATGGTCCTGTAATTCGACGGCTCCATAGGGTCCCCCGACTTGTGGATAGGTACTATGGTATTGCCTAACCAGGACTGTGGTAGGCCTGTACAAACAGACTCATTGAAGAGACGGGAAAGAACAAAATCTAAGGCATCAATCCCATGGATTACATACTCCGCTTGCAATCCATCATGATCCTTAGCTCTCCCGTTCTTCAATCGGTGGACTGCTGCATGGACACTCTCTGGTGTGAAAAGAATAGATGAAGCTGGCCTAGGGGAATGGGATAAATCGATGGCTAGCTGATCTGGAACATCGTATAGAGCTGAAGTATATGCAGACCAGACACGTGGATCTGTAAGGGGGCTCCGAGACTTCGAGCGGAGGAATTTTCTCCAGAATTCCTTGGAGTCACAGCTGAAAAGCAAGCTTCTCAGCTCCTCCTCATTCTGGGAGGAGAGAGAGAGAGAGAGAGAGAGAGAGAGAGAGATTATTAAAGTCTTCGGAAGACCGATGGGTCTATGAGAGAGAGAGAGAGAGGGTAGGCTAGGGAGAGAGGAAGTGAAACTCAAAGAGAGACATAATGAAATGGAAATGAAATGACTATAGCAATGAACCAAAATGAAAGTGCTCACGTGTAGACCAAAGAGCTTGTAACTTGATACTTGATTGATTTGACACTAGACAAGTACAACTCTTATATAAGAAACCACACACACATATGAACACCTATGCATATGGGATAGCTCCCAATATGACATGTGGCATCCATAGGACTCACTAGACTATAAAACACCCCCTAGACACCTAGTACACTCATTTTTTACTCACTTTGGCTTCATATTTCAATAGTGCTGACATCGAATGAGGCTAGGCTGATGTTGAGGCTATTGTGGCTGCAAGCTTTTCCGCTGCTGTACTATCAATCTATAAACCCCTGTGATTGCGGCCGTTGTCAATGTCATCAATCTCATCTTTTGGTGGTTGTTTGAGCTGCTAGTTTTTTGGTTTCTCTCCTCCTTTCCTCCTTCCTCTACTTTTTCCACATGGCTTTACTATTGTTTTGCAATTTCTTTATTTTCCTTGAGTTACAACGGGGAAAAGGGCTCATTGCTCTTCCTACCCATCAATTTTGTAGGAACTAAAGCGTAGGGGTAATCCTTGGGTTGATAGGGCTGATAGTTGCTCCCTGATTTCCTTTGAGCCCCATCCGCAAGTTGAGGTAGCACTTTCAGCCTCAGCCTTGGAGTTTTTACTAGCTTTCTTGCATGATCTTGATTTTGCCCTTTAATGTGTTTGTTTTCTCATGCCTTGCATGATGTAGTTCTTGCATGAGTGCTTTGCTCTTAATGTTTCTTTCATACTCAATTGAATTCCTTTCTTTGCCCAAAAAAAAAGGAAGGGAGGAAGAAAGGAAGGGCGCGGAGGAGGGGTGGGGGGGGGGGGGGGGTCCCTTTTTTCCATGGAGCCCTCTACAAGGTTGAGGTGGTACTTTCAACCTCAACCTTTGATTTTTTCCTAGGTCTTTTGCATGAGCAGGTTATTTGCCCTCTTAGGGTGCTTGTCTTCTCATGCTTTGCATGACGTATTTCTTCCTTGATCTCTGTGCTTGGAGTTTCTTTCATACTTAATAGTAGTACTTTCTTTGAAAAAAAAGAAAAAAGAAAAGGGTGGGGAGGGGGTTCTTTGGGAGTGGAATGGTCAGCGGGGAGGTTGTAGAATGGATGGTCGGAATGCAGCGGGAATAGGAGGGGTTGAGAAAGGCCATGGGAAGACAGAATGTTCAGGGCCAGCCATGCGAAATGGATGATATGGCAGAGAGATTAGGGAGGGGGAAAGAAGTGGGATAGGAGCTGCTAGGGGGACGGGGAGGAGAGCTGCAAGGTGGCAGGGCAGGGAGGGGAGAGGGGAAGAGCTGTGGGGAATGGTGGGCTTTAGGGATTCAAGTGAGCGAGAGGAGCAGATTGGGGAAGGGGAGCTACTACTAGGGGAGGGAGGGGAGGGGGAACATACGGGGGAGGGAGCTGCAAGGGGAAATGGTGGGCTGAGGAGGGGGAGCTGCAAGGGGGAATGGCAGGCTGAAGGAGGGTGAGTAGGGCGCACAGAGAGAGAGAGAGAGAGAGAGAGAGAGAGAGTTCTGAAATAGAATCAAACCAAGCAGGTAAGAGTGGCGATTTTACAAGGCATCAATGCATTAGTGCATTGTGACTTGCCGATTAGCATAATAACCAATATCTTGGTTCCAAGCATTCAACCTTTGGCCTTTGATCGGACAGAACGAGTTCGACGAGTAAGAAATTGATTCATTTGAGCAGTTTCCTCTCTGCATCTTTCCACAGAGGGTCTATATACTTATTATCTACAAGTTCTAACCACATCAGCTTCTCTGACCAATGTATTGTCCGGTGGCAGTTATTTTTTCAATCTGTTGCTCGATGGCTTGGCTTTGAGTATGATATCTCAGTTATGGAAGGGGGTCATTCTTATATTCAACAAGGAGACCATGTAAATTTTATTCTTAGAATTCCACAACTCCTACCATTGCTTCTGCTTGGCATCTCTGATGAGTCTGTGGAGCTTGGCTTAGCAAGCTTGTCCTTTGTCGAGGTCATCGGCAAATATTATGAGGTATACTTTTGCCACACTGATCCCAACATGCTATAGTTTTCATAATGTTTGCAAAATAATTTTCTTACAATAGTTTTGCTCTTTTTTTTTGGTATGGGAGAACTATTTTGTGAGTATCTGTATTTTCAAAAATTCAAAATCAATGCATATCGCATTTTTCTTTCAAAGGAGTCCACAGAAACAGCATTTAAAAAATTCTCATCATATGTATCTCATTGTCACAAATATCCATGTTTTCAAAGCGTGAAAATAATGAATATATTATGTGTATCTCAGTGTTTTTTCAAAGGGGTCCATAGAATATAGAATGACAAAGAAGAGGATCACTGTTCTGTTTCATATTCTGCAATGGCATCAGAGAGAGGTTTTAGAGACTTGTGACAAGTATGTCAATTTCCATATTTACATAGAACCACTTTCTGCTTTATAAAAGAGGCATTGTTTTAGACAATAATCGTTTCCTTATCTCACCAGACCAGTATTGTACAGTCTGATATTGCCTATTATAGGTAGGCAGTTGACCAATATCAATCATACAATGTTGTTTCAGTAAATCCAGACCCCTCATGTGAAGGCAAACGTTAGTGCATTTAGGCCTTTTCAAGAGATCTGAAGAGTAGATTCTTCTGTGAATGTCATCTTGGTTGTAAGTGCTTCTTCGAAGATTAGTTGATATCTTTGGAAACTTGGTTGTAAGTGCTTGTCCGAAACTTAGTTCATATCTTTATAAACACATTACCTCGTTGATGCATGATTGTTGACAATTGCTAGCATTCAGCATGGTCATTCCAAAAATCAAACTCCAATGGATGTTCATTTTGAAGGATCCAACTGTCGTATAAAGGGTTATTCTGATAGTTACTTGTCATTAAAATATCTACTACACCAAATGGCAAGTTGTAATTACTTTTAATACTTTGTAAGCATTTCTCAATTTTCTCTAACATTTGTTTAAGAGTAAGGAAAGTCATGCATATTGAAGCTGGGAGCAATTAACATTTTAAATCATGCTTCTTGAAATCTAGCCTCAGCGTGCACCAACCATTCAGAGTTAGCAAATGAAGAGGTATTTTGCAATATATATTATGATACTGTTAGAACATGGGCATTGTACTTCATGTTATCTATCAATCACATCAAGTTGTTATGTGCTTCATATCCGTTTCCCAGCCTATAAAATGGGCATTGTACTTCATGTTATCTATCAATCACATCAAGTTGTTATGTGCCCCATTTTATAGGCTTCCCAGCCTATAAAATGGGCATTGTACTTCATGTTATCTATCAATCACATCAAGTTGTTATGTGCCCCATATCCGTTTCCATCATGTGATTGCTCCCTGGTTCCTTCATGTGGTATCAGAGCCAGCCATGTTTCTTCCTGACTCTCCCTTGTTGAAGTGCGCTCACTCTCCTCTTTCTGCCTGCTATCTTCCCTGATGCTGCGCCATTCTACTCGCCATTTCCTCCTCATTCTTCTCACCACCTTCCTTCTCTTTTTGCCTGTCATCCCTTGTACTCTTCTGCCCTGATGAAGCTACAGCTGTCTAGTCTTGGTCACTAATCCAGCTGTGCCCGCCATTGTCCATTGCTGTCTTTAATGGAGATAGCTTCGTCGATCCCGTCCAAGAAAGCTTCAAGTTTGATGGCCGACACCTTTGCATGACCATCTCTAGAAAGATTTAGGCATTGATGTTTCTGCTCAAGGCTAGATATGGGAAGCTCAGACGGCATGCTTGATGTTGGGTCATCGCTATTGATCATCAGACAAGCATGGAAAGCAGAATAAAGATGGATTGCAATCGCAAAGCACATCTATCTCTGCTCTAGTAATCTGCATCGTCAATCAGAACAAGGCGCTCCTTATCATAGCAGATGCAGCAGCACTTGCTTTGTGGGCAGCGTACTCATTTTTTTGCACAATTTCCAGCACAAGTTCTACAGGTTATCAGCGTACTCCACCTCTAGATATCAGCATACATTTCAGATACCATGCAGGAGAAAACATTCATACACGAAGTTGCGCATCTCTGTTGAAGGCGCCGATAGATTGAAGCTCCCCCTTGAAAGCATAAAATGTCACCCAGTTGAAGTTGATTACCTTCAGCTTCTCTCTTCTTGATTTTGCCCTCTTCTCCTCTTATTGATGACACATTTGATGCGACTATCTCCTCAAAATTTTGGGGCTTTTCTGAATTTCATTCTTTCTAATCAGAATTGAATCTATATCATGTAAACATTTGGGGATTTTGCTAAGATTGACCCAAATTAAGGTCTTTTACTCTGATATTGGTTCCTCTCCACTCAACGTTTTGAGAGTCATGGGCTGATTGCCCTCCATAGCTGCTCCCGTGGATTTCACCGACATATCCTTCGAGGGCATTCTTGCCAAGGACTTGATCAACACCTTCATCGACATGCAGGAATGTGCACACTTGTGTGCGACAGCTGCAGAGGGAACATCTTCTAGCCTGGGAGATCTATTTATTTTCCTACATAAGCTTGATGTGCTTGGGTACTCTACCCTGGGTAGTTCCCCAAAATGCTTGTAATAATGAGTCGTGTGTCATTGATTCAATAAAGATTCACAGCCTTGGAGTGTCCTCCTAAAATGTTGTAATCTTTCTTCTTTTTTTGTGTTTGACTCCCCACCATTCTGTTATGGAGTCAGGAGGGGGATGTACTGTGGGAGCCATGTATTGGCTTTTGATAGGATCTCATTTTTCTCTAGTTGTCTAGACCACTGAGTTGGTCATGCATCCATGTTGAGACATGAGCCTTGAGTTATGTTGGGACGTAAAGCCATGAGAGTGCTGAGTCCGACCTCTGAACCATGCTCAAACTTCAGCCTCTGAGTTGGCATGGCAGCCATGTCTAGTTCAGACATTGCACAGATTAGCAGACTCCGTCATTGTTATGTTCTATTCTTGGTTCCATTCGAGTAGTCCCTCACCTTTCCTTCATGGGGGGGTGCTAGAATATAAAGTCAAGTGTGAGGGTGTCCTACAGTTGTGTAGGTGTGAAGGTGTCCTAGAGTCCTAGAGTTAGGTGAGTTAGGTGTGTGAGGTGGAGGCTAGTGATCTCACCTGTGATGTTAGAAGATGAGGCTTCCCAGCCTATAAAATGGGCATTGTACTTCATGTTATCTATCAATCACATCAAGTTGTTATATGCCCCATATCTGTTTCCATCATGTGATTGCTCCCAGGCTCCTTCAAATACTATAGTAAGTATCAAATGTATTGAGTTTTTTGCAAGAAAGTCAAAAAAATAAAGGGATTACATAAGTTTGTATTTGAATGAATGCTTGGCTATGTTGAAGGAATGCATGACGGCGGATGGGACTGCAAAACGCCGTCAGAGTCAATAAGCTGCCTGACACTCTCTCTACTATGTCTGGGGCCAAGTGTAGAGAAAAAATGTTTATTGACTCTCCCTCCCATCTGTATCCAAAAGGACTCCCGTGCATGGAAGGCATACTCTACTCTCTGATCAAGCAAGGTCTGCAAGTGAGCCCTTGTGGCAGCAAGGGGCTCCTGTATCCAAGCATCTGATGGTCGTTTCTGCTCCTCCCTCTGAAGGGCTGCCAACTGCCGGCGGATACCGAACTCTCGCCTGAGTACCTCATCTCGTCGAACACTAGCAACTGAGTGATAGAAGTCGCTGATACTGTCAAGTGCTGTGGCCACATGTGAAGGACCGGCCACCCCCCCTTGCATATGAGAAACCCAGATCTCTAACACTGCCTCTGTGAGAGTCTCATCCATGTATAAGGCGTTTGGGTTCCTGATACTATGAGACCGCCGTCCTCTCAGATGAGGCTCTGAAATGGATAAAATTACTGGAAAATGGTATGAAGTGGAAACACCGGTTGCAATGCAAACTGTCCCCCCTCTATCAAGAGCCCAGTCATCCACATAGAACCTGTCAATCCAAGCATGGATAGGCATCTGCACCCTATGGTTCGACCATGAAAACAAAAGTGACTGAGACTGAACAAGAAATGCATCATCTGACCAAACATCTCTGCCACTAAACCTAAACAAAAAGGCATCCCAGGCTGCTCTCTCAAGGGAGTGGATACCACCTTCTCTGCCCCCTTTCTTATCAAAAGGTGCCTCAACCATGTTGAAGTCACCTCCAATAATCCATGAATCTGCAATGTCAGCCCACAAGAGCAACTCTTTCCAAAACAAAACACGGTCCCCTCTGTTGTTCGGAGCATAAAGGTTAAGGAAACCAACCTTACGTCCGTCAATCAGAAGTAAAACCCACTGGGCCCTGGAGGAGGTGTGAAGACAGTGGGAGAGAGGGAAGGAGACTCACTTGCGGCTTTCTCACATACACAAAGGGGGAATACACACACAGGTGGAGGCTGAAAACAGTTTTCCTCTTCTTAGTTGTGAAAGCCAAAAGAACTCTAGTACAAAGAATATAGAAGAAGCCTATATGTGGGTCTCAAACCAAACTCAACTAACTAAGGTGGCATACTAACTGAGCCACAAACTAGAGTAGATAAGGATAGCTGTCATCTAGCTATTATTCGTGGGCGGTGTACCAACCGCATCTGCAGCTAACAAGTCGGTGACATAAATACACAACGGTCACCCTGGCATATCACGAGTGGAGCTCGATATCTCAACACTCCCCCTCGAGCTCAATCCCAATCCTTGCACACCAAGCAGGTCTCTGAACTTGCGCAACTTCTCTGCGCCCAATGCTTTCGTCAATATGTCAGCTACCTGATCCTCTGTGCTGACATAAACTAGATCAATAAGACCTAGTAAAACTTCTCCCGCACATAGTGATAATGCACCTCAATGTGCTTTGTTCTAGCATGATAGACTGGGTTATTTGCCAAGTGTATACTGCTCATGTTGTCACAATAAATGACAACTGGCCCATCTGTAGACTGATGCATATCATAAAGTAGCTTATGCAACCAAGCTACCTCACATGCAGCCATTTCTACACCCCTGTACTCAGCTTCTGTGCTCGACAAGGCAACTGTAGGCTGTTTCTTGCTGCTCCAGGTGACTGCAGCACTCGCAAAAGAAAACACATATCCACTGGTAGATCGTCTATTAGAAGTACTACCAGCCCAATCAGCATCAGTGTATCCATGCAACTGTATCTGAATCCGAGCCTCATAAAATAGTCCATACGGCAATGTGGACTTCACATACCTGAGTATGCGTCTAGCCGCATCCAAATGCGGTTTCCTTGGAGCCTACATAAACTGACTTACCAATCCAACAGCATAGCTTCAATCTGGCCTGGTAATGGTCATATAAATCAAACTTCCTACTATGCGTCTGTACATAGTAGGGTCTTCTAGAAGCTCACCTGCATCTGTGCTCAGCTTCACATTCTGCTCCAAAGGAACTGAAATAGGCTTACAGCCAGTCATCCCATATTTGGACAGCATGTCCAATCCATACTGGCTCTGCAAGAGTTGTATCCCACTTGGTGATCTAATCACCTCAGTGCCCAAGAAATAACGCAGCTCTCCCAAATCCTTCATCTCAAACTTCTGCTTCAATAGCATTTTCACATGAAGGATATCTTCATCACTATCACCTGTGATGATCAAGACATCAACATAGATGACAAGCAGCATAATACCTTTCTTTGTTTTTCTCACATAGAGTGAGAAATCTGCCTTGGAAATCTGAAAGCCAATAGTGACAAGATACTGTCCTATCTTGTCAGACCATGCTCTAGGTGCTTGCTTCAAGCCATACAAGGCTTTCTTCAACCTGCAAACAAACTCAGGATGAATAGCATGAACATAACCTGGTGGCTGCTCCATAAAGACCTCTTCTTGCAAATCACCATGCAAGAAGGCATTCTTTACATCCATCTGATGTAAAGACCGTCCCTTTGATGCAGCCATAGCAATGACTGCTCTTACAGTTGCCATCCTTGCAACCAGACTGAATGTTTCTTCATAATCAATGCCGTATGTCTGTGCATACCGCTTGACAACTAATCTTGCCTTGTATCTCTTCACAGAACCATCTGCATTGTGCTTGATCTTATAAACCCACTTACAGCCAATTGCATTCTTGTCTTTAGGCAAAGGCACCAATTCCCATGTAGCATTTGCGTCCAAGGCATCCATGGCTTTCTCCCATTTTTCATTTTCCATGGCTTGTTCAAAAGAAGTGGGTTCTGGTTCCTGTATCACTTTGACCATATAGGCATAGTGAATGGCTGTAAATCCATCATATTTCAGCCTATCCACAGGATACCTAGCTCTGGTAGACCTGCGCAAAATAGGCTCACTTCCAGGTGCTCTCAAAACATCCCTGGTCTTCCTTACTCCAGGTGTAACAACAGAAGGAATACCCAACTCATCATCAATGCTCTGTTCTGAGCCACTGGATTCACCATCCACATAAGAGTGACCTGCATTCACATCAAACATTGGCTGATCTACCTTCTCTTTTCCTTTTCGTGATACCTGCGTACCACTATCTACATTGCTTTGAGGAGATTCTCCTTATCTCAATCTGCCTGTCCATGGCGAAGTATGTGAACCACTGCTAGAGGACACTGCAGGTCCACTGATATTTTGTGACTGCTGCATTGAATTCTGTGCAACATTACCATTTTGTGCATCTACATCAATCATCACATTTACTGGTTTATACCAGCTGCTCATCTCATCAAAAACAACATCTCTGCTCACTGTAAACTTACGAATAGAAGGGTTATAGCATCTATACCCTTTCTGCTGCAGAGAATAACCAATAAAGACGCACTTCTCAGCTTTTGGATCCAACTTGGACCTCAACTCATTTGGCACATGAACATAGGCAATGCAACCAAAAATTTTCAAATGACAAATGTCTGGTTTCCTACCAGTATACATCTCCTCTGGCGTCATGCCATGTATTGCTGCAGTGGGAGTCCTGTTCATTCTGTAAACTGCTGTAGCAACTGCTTCAGCCCAATAATAATCTGGTAGATCTTTTTCATTTAGCATGGCCCGAGATACCTTTCCAATATGCCTATTTTTCCTTTCTGCAAGTCCATTTTGCTGTGGTATATGACTACATGAATATTGCTGCTTTATGCCATGCTCCTGCAGGAACCTTGCAAACTCATTTGAGAGGTACTCTCCCCCTCCATCTGACCTTAGGCATTTTATTTGCAAGCTTGTTTCTTTTTCAACCATAGCTTTAAAAGCTTTAAAGTGCCCAAACACTTCACTTTTCTTTTTCATAAAATACACCCAAACTTTTTTGCTGAAGTCATCAATAAAAGTGTCAAAATAGTGACAGCCTTCAATAGATGCAGCTTTAGTAGTCCACACATCAGAGTGGATTAATTCCAATGGCTTTTTACTCTCTTGAACATGCCTAGGAAATGGTTTCCTTGCCTGTTTTCCAAATTGACAGGCTTCACAAACCTTATGCGTTTCTGCAACCTTGAATTTAGGCAATCCTGCAATAATATTTTGGGCTTGCATTGATTTAAGTCGCTGTATATTAACATGACCAATGCGTTTATGCCAGATATCAATATCTGCAACTACACCGGTCCCATGTGCAAACATTGCTGCACTCAATTCAGGCATGTCCGCATACAACGTAAACATCCTGCCCTTCTTCTTTCCTTTTGCTATCAAGCGACCGTTATTTTTCATATCCTCCACAAAGCATCCATGAGGATTAAATCTGACCTGCAAGCCTTGCTCAACCATTTGACCAACAGAAACCAGGTTCTTGGTGATGTTTGGGACATGAAATACATCAGGCAGACAGGTATTTCTTTTTCCCATCCTGCATAGACAAAGGAATTTTAACAATCTGCACAATAGGATGTGCAGTATCATCACCAGTCTCCACAAATCCTGGTTTTTCCATTTTCCTTGCATCCTGCATCCACTCTGCATGACCTGTCATGTGGTTTGACACACCTGAGTCAACATACCACACATCATTTCGTTCTTCTGCACTTGTCACAAAATTGGCCATGTGTTGCACCATAAATAGATGCTCATTTCTGTCATCACCCTATCTACTAGAAGATGCATAATTGCCTTGCTGCAATTTTCCATTCATAATGTCATTCTGCTTTTTGTAGCAGTCCTTAGCCATATGACCCATTTTACCACAGTAGTAGCATTCAACATTGTTGTTTGCTTTTTGGCCTCTCTGCCATCCACCACGGCCTCTTTGGCTCCCCCTGCCTCTAGAGTTACCACGTCCTCCTCCATAGGACTGGTTTTCTTGAGTTTGCTGCATATTCTGATTTCTACCACGGCTTGCAGATCGACCTCCTCTACCTCTGCCTCTACCTCTTCCAACATTTGAGTAGAAGACAGTTTCTTTTGAAGTTCCTCCTGAAGAAGATGCACCCCCATTTCTCTGCTCTTCAGAAATTAGAAGAGCAAACAACTCTTCAAAATCAGGAAATTTTTCACGGACAGCAATGGATGTCCGGAACTGTGCATAATCCTTTCCTAGACCATTCAAGGTCACAGAAACTAGATCATCATCTTCCACTGGCGACCCAATGGAAGCAAGTGCATCTGCAATTTTCTTCACCTTCATGTGGTAGTCATTAATGCTCAAATTTTCTCTCTGCACATTGTGCAACTCCTGTTTGAGCTGCATTTTCCTGGCTTGCGTATTTGTACTGTACATTTTTGCCAAAGTATCCCATGCCTCCTTTGGCGTACTTGCATCCTGAATATGCACAATCATAGAATCCGAAATACTGATAGACAGCCAGTACCTAACTTTTCTGACTCTCTCATGCCATCCTTTAAATGCCTGCATTTCCTGTTGATTGGGAACATTAGGAAGAACTGATTCTTCTTCATTTCCTGTAATGAACTCCCAATAGCCTTTTCCCATAAGGAAATTCGTCATTCTAAACTTCCATGCCTAGAAGTTATTCTTGTCAAGCTTTTCAGTGACAATCTGTGAAAGAGAATCAGACGCCATTACAGAACACTGCAAAATATTCTGTCACTGCAGAAAAACACAGCTTTTGCCTCACACGGGCAGATCCGCAAAACTGACGAAATTGGTATTTGACCACATAGTCACTTCCTAGTGACGATTTTGCATCAACAGGCAACAAGCATGATTCTGCAACTCCCAATATCTCTGGACACAGGCATACGATGCAATTTCTGCAACAACTTTTCACCGACCAACAGAGCCGTGGTCGCACAGCAAAAACAAGGCCTTTTTTCAAGTGCCTGCGAAGAAATTTCGCCTTCAAAACGGGCCCCGAAATGGCCTCGAATCAAAAAAATAGAATCACCGAGGGCTTTGCCCCGACCCGCAGCATATACTGCGCTCTCGCCACACCGCGAAGGGCGTCTCAATCTGAGACAGTGCACTCTTGCACTTCTTGCTGTGCTACCTGCAGAGATTTGCTCCCAAACTCGAAATAGGAAAGCAACACTGGTCCTCTTACCAGGACACCGCAAACTTGGTTTGCTTTCTTGAGCTCCTTACCACGAACAAGGCTCTGATACCATGTGAAGATAGTGGGAGAGAGGGAAGGAGACTCACTTGCGGCTTTCTCACATACACAAAGGGGGAATACACACACAGGTGTAGGCTGAAAACAATTTTCCTCTTCTTAGTTGTGAAAGCCAAAAGAACTCTCGTACAAATAATATAGAAGAACCCTATATGTGGGTCTCAAACCAAACTCAACTAACTAAGATGGCATACTAACTGAGCCACAAACTAGAGTAGATAAGGATAGCTGTCATCCAGCTATTATTCGTGGGCAGTGTACCAACCGCATCTGCAGCTAACAAGTCGGTGACATAAATACACAACGGTCAGCCTGGCATATCACAAGTGGAACTCGATATCTCAACAGGGGGTTATGGTACCGTGTCCAATGACCAGAGGGAGAATAGAGTCTGAAACTGAAATGCATGTACCTCCTCTGGTTTCCAAGGCAGGAAGCCAAAAAGTCCGGCCTGAAAGCAGCTTACCTGACTTGGAGCAATCTCTGAAATCCAGTTTGTGTTCCTGAAGAAAAAGAATGTCTATGGAACCACCCGAAACACCTGGATGGAGCTGATTCCTGATCAGCTGTTTGCGACGGCGATGAGGGATGCCGCCCAATCCCTGTATATTCCAACTGGCTATCCTCATCGGTGGGAGGAAGTGGGTTGGAATATCTTACCCGACCTAGTGGCGGAAACAGAAGCCTCTACCGGAGCAGACCTCCTGCCATACACACGAGGTCCGAGGGGAGGAAAGTCCACAGGTGAGAGAGAGAAGGATCTCTCAAAAGGGATGCCGATAACTGGCTCTCCAAAAGTAGAGGGTACAGAATCATCATTTGGGAGGTTAGAAAGGTCCTCCAAAGCGAAAAAAGAGTTCCGCTAAGCCAGTCCGGGGGTACGAAGGATTCCTACCGAAGCAGGAAGAGAATGTAGAACCCCCTTCCCTTTGTCCAAAGAGGGAGGCACCTATACTGGATCCTGATCAACAAGTGGTGCAGACGAGGTACCAACTACCTGTGCTGCTGAGGAAGGTACAGCAGCCTGATCCAAGGGTGGAGTCGAACAAGGCTCCTGAACAGTTAAGCTTTGCCTCATCAACGAATATGACCACCCAACTCCCAAGAGAGGAGGGATCTTCCGCATGGCAGCAACTCAAGAAGGAGTTAGAAGAAATCAAAGAAGGCCTGAAAGATAGAATAAAGGTGGATGGCCAATCTTCCTTTGAGGCCCAAATTCGAAGTGGCCTTTGGTGCACAGAATGCAAGGGTTCTAACCATGGTTACTGGGAGTGCCCCTCCAAGCGAAAGTTACCTACTTCTACCTCATTTTGTACGTTTTGTGAGATCCATGGACATGATGCCTTTGAGTGTAGGTACCTCAAAGGATTAAGGAAGCTTCTTCTAGAGTATAATACCTCGGGGGAACCTCTAGTTGCTGCAGTCAACAGAACGGTATCCATAACTTCTGGCCCACTAGAAGTATCTCCTGCTCCCCCTCTTGCATGAGCATTTGAGCCACCTCCTCCTCCTGTCATGCCACCTCCATTGCTTCCGACTCCCCCTTTGCTCCAAGCTCCTGCCCCCAATTCAATTGGTTCCCCTTATTTCTATCCTCACCCATACTACGCCCCGTACCAACCACCTATGTCAGGAGGTGGTTATGGACCCTCTTATCAATGCGGTCTAAGGGGTGGTTTCCGAGGTGGACGTGGAGACCTCGGACGTGGAGGTACAGGCAGAGGTACAAACTTTAGAAGACCCATCATGTGTTACAGATGTGGCGAGTACGGTCACTACCAAGATGATTGTACACAGCGGATCGGGGGACCCTCTTGTACACAGTGCAACACAAATGACCACTACACCAGAGATTGTCCCAATAGAAGAGTGGAACCCGCATCCCAAGTGAATATGGTTGATGTAGTAGTGGCAGGGGAGGGCAACAGTCCCCATTTGATTGGCGCAGTGTTGGGCGCTGTGACACGGTCACATACAAAAGGTGACAAATGTAAGGGTGACTCAGAGTCAACACCGGAGACCTCAGCACCAATGAATTGGACAAGTGTTCCCCCACTGAGGTCATCCTCCTCCTCAAGGTACACAGTACGCCCAGGAATAGACCACCCATGCTGGCTTCTGATAGTGATTCAGAAACAAACTAGAAGGGCACACAGCCATTAAGGTCAACCACTAACTCTGGAAGTGCCTCATCCTCGGGTGATCACTCTATGCCTTTGAGGTATCAGGAGGTGGTAAGGGTGTCACGAGAGATCTTCAAACAAGTTTTGAAGATGAAGGTAGTACACCTCAGCTTCCATCCCGCAAGTCCAGAACTGTGAGGTTTGCAATAGAAGTGACAACCCTTGGATAGCACCGGGATAAGGAGGCACGAGTAGGTCCTCCCACTTTGTCCCCAACAGCACTCAACAGAGAAGGGGCTATGGGGACAAGACCTAGTCCTGCCCGGGAAAAAGGGAAAGGAGTGATGGAAGAGAAACCACTGGAGACAATGACTCACAGTTCAGACCTACATCCACATCCTCGTGTAAGCTTCGACCCTCGGCCAGAGGCTAGGAGGATGAGGTTGCAGAAGGCTAATGCTAGTGTCCACCACTACTCCCTGTTTGAAGATCTTATGAGTTTCAAAACCAACCTCACTCTACGACAACTTTGTCTATTGTCCCCCCAAATCAAGCATCAGACTATTACATTTCTGAATCGCCTCCCAGGAGGTCGACACAAGGGATCTACTCCGAGTGAGCCAACACCAGAGACATTACCAGCTCAGCATGGGTCTACACCGGACCACTTCTCTACCTACGCTGCCCTCACTTGTGAACAAAGTCCCAAGCTCACTGTGGAGATCCATGGAGTGGAGCTGAAGGACGTCTTCCTCGATGGTGGGGCGGCTGTGAACATTATGCCGAAAGGTACACTCCAAAAACTAGGGTTGAAGTTGACAAGTGATGTTCACTTTCAGGTACGCATGGCTGATCAACGCAGAGTAAAACCAATTGGGTGCAGTCAAAGGTGTTCACATGAAGATTGGCGGAGTAACTTTTCTCTCCAATTTTGTTGTCCTTGATATGACCGAAAATGAACAAACTTACCCTCTACTTCTTGGTAGGCCATGGTTGCGGTCTTCAAAAGCCATTCAGGATTGGTCAACTGATGAAGTTCGATCCCCTGGGATCGACATCCCTTGAAATAGATATGGTTACAAGGCAGGCAAGGCACATACCAATAGAACTAGGAGAGGAGGACTTTGAAGAACAAGCCGGAGTCAAAGAGGAGCATTGGGCCTGTGGGGACTAGCCCAGGGGTGGTGACCAAGATATCAATGAGGAGACAACCCTAGAAGGATTTGAAAGTTTGACCGACTGTTGGATCGGGCTGATCAAGAAGACGAGGAAGCTATCATTTTGGATTGGATGGGAGCCTTGGGCTCCTTAGCGGTCAACATGGTGGAACTATGCCAACAAGAAGATCAAGAAGAACACCTACTTGCAGTATCAGAAATCCACCCAGAATGACAGGGTCTGGCTGAACTAGTTTACGACAGGATGCCCTTTGGACTTTGCAATAGTCCACACATGTATAAGAGAATGGTCACTAGGGGTACTACAGTGGACACCACTGATCGTACTGAGGACAATGATGGTACTGCAGTAAACATTGAGGATCGTCCAGTGGCTGACATGGAGGACATTGGTCAAAATGATGCTGACAATACTATAGGATACAATGAAGGATCTACTATAGACGAGGCTAGTACTGCACAACCCACCAATGGTACTCCAGAGTACAATCATGGTATTACGGTGCACAACCATGGTACTACGGTGTACAACCACGGTACTGTTGAGTGCAATGATGGTCATACAGATTACAGAAACACTAATGAAGACGAGACTGATGGTGATAGTGATTTAGAAGAAAGTGACATAGACATTGCTGAACTTGAGGAGAATCACCACCAATAGCTTGAGGTCTTGGGCGGACCCAGGGTGCATACTGGATACAGAGGTGAGGACATGGCCGATCTCACTTTGCTTGACCTTTTCTTATCTCAATTCAAGACCTTCCGGAAACCACTTATGAGGTGGAAGGCTTACCTTACCGGGGCATGCTGAAACAGTCACCGAGGCATCGAAGGCATACAACATCTGCAACATCTACTGATTCTACATCTCAATCAATGCCTGAGAACCCCCCAGTTACTTACCCCCCATCTTGGTTGAGAGAATTGGAGGGGGCCTTTCCCCTTGAAGATACTCCAGCACATACAAGAGTGAGAATGGGTGAACCAAGTACCTCAACATCCCAATGCATTGCCCCTGTTGATGAGGCACGGAACTGGCGGTATCTCAACATTGGAAGTGAGGACCAACCTAGGCATTTGAAGTTAGCCACTTGGGTCTGGGAACATGACTATCTTCTAGCTGTAGTCACCGACCTTTTTAAAGAATTTATGGATGTCTTTGCTTGGTCCTACAAGGATCTGAAGGGGGTGCCCGCTGATTTCATGGAGCATAGCATCGACTTATATCCAGATGCAGACCCTGTGATTAAAGGTCCATACCGCATGAATCCCAACTACGGCAAGGTAGTCCAAATAGATATACAGAAAATGGAGCAAGCAAGATTAATCTACCCAGTGGATTACTCCGATTGGTTCAGCGGAATTGTCATTGTACCCAAAAGAGAGACCGGCAAACTTAGAATATGTGTTGACTATCTGAGTTTGAATGCTGCAGCACGACGTGATAGGTTCCCCCTTCCCTCCACAGATAGAGTGTTGGAGACAATGGTAGGACATGCTTTATACTCATTCATGGATGGATATAGCGGGTACAACCAAGTCCGAGTGAAAGAACAGGATCAGCCCAAGACTACCTTTGTCACTCAATGGGGAACATACGCCTATCGCATGATGTCCTTTGGACTATGTAATGCCCCGGCAACCTTTCAACGACTTGTAACCAAACTCTTTCAAGAGAATATCGACAAGTTTCTTGAGGTATTTCTAGATGACTTCTCTGTTTTTAATGGTAAATCAGCCTCCCATCTTGATCCAGCCATACAAAATGATCATCTACATAAGTTGAGATGGGTCTTTGATAAGTGCAGAGAAGTGTGCTTGTGTTTGAACCCTGACAAATGTTTCTTTCTTGCACTCTGAGGTGTTCTCCTTGGTCATATTGTTTCTGCTGAGGGCATGACCACGGTCCTGCAAAGGTAGAGGTGATCATCTCATTGCCCATCCCTCATACACCCAAAGAGGTGAAGTCCTTCTTAGGGCATGTAGGATATTACCGAAGGTTCATATGTTTCTATGCCAACATTGCTATTGCACTGACAAAACTCCTTCATCAAGACCGATCTTTTGTTTGGGCCACCCCACAACAACTAGCCTTTGATGATCTGAAGCATCGCCTCGTGAAGGCCCCCATCCTCAGGCAGCCCGATTGGGATGTAATTTTTCATGTCCATGTGGATGCTAGTGGGTGGGTAGTAGGTGCTATACTGGCTCAACCTAACCAGGATACCAAGATTGATTTGCCAATCTACTTCGCAAGTCGACAACTCAATGGAGCAGAACGCAATTACAGTACCACAGAAAGGGAGGGCCTCGGCATGGTTTATGCCATGACCAAGTATCGTCACTACCTTTTGGGCAACAAGTTTGTGATCATCACTAATCATCAAGCTCTTAAGTATTTATTGAATAAGCCTACTCTTGGTGGCCGGATAAGCAGATGGATTCTTCTTTTTCAAGAATTTGAATTCGACATTGTGGTGAGGGCTGGGAGACTGCATCAACCTGTAGACCACTTGTCCAAGTTACATTCCGGGGAACTAGCCAGTGGTATCACCGATGAATTACCCGATGCGGGCTTGTTCGGAATGATGGCACTACCTGATGAATGCCTATTTGTGGTGGACTGATTCTCACCATGGTATGCCAACATAGTGCATCTCTTGTCTACAGGTGGCTTTCCTCCAGGATTAACTCCAACAAAGAAACGCAAGCAGATCCTTCAAGCTGCTCCTTTTAAGTTGATTGCAAGTCAATTGTACAAGCTCGGGAAGGACCAGATCTTGAGACGGTGTGTGCTTCTGCACGAGACACAATCCATTCTTAAAGAGGCACATGCTGGCATAGGTGGAGGGCATATGGCCTCAGATGCTACTGCTCGGAAGATCATGCGAGCAGGGTTCTGGTGGCCCAAGCTCTTTCGCGACTGCCATGCTCATGTGACCAGATGTGATTCATGTCAACGAGCGGGCCCCAAGCCTACAAGGCGTGAGTACCTCCCTCTGAAACCATTCACTCCGGTGCCTCCCTTCTATCGCTGAGATTGGATTTCATTGGACCCATCTCTCCTGCCACACGCCGAGGGAACAAGTATGCTCTGCTTGCCACCGACTATGGAACCAAATGGGTCGAAGCCAAAGGCAGTCAAGAACTATACAGCCCAGGTAGTAGCCACATTTCTATATGACCAGATCATCTCTCGGTTTGGTTGTCCTGTTGCGTTGATGAGTGGTAGAGGGTCTCACTTCCTAAATGACACCATTGCTGCACTAGTTCACCTGCTACAAATAGTTCACAAATTTTCATCTCCCTATTACCCACGTGCCAATGGTCTAGCTGAGAGCTCAAATCGCACAATGTGCGGGATCGTGCATCGACTTTGCCTAAATTCTTTAGCTGATTGGGACGACATGCTTCCAGCTGCTTTATTCGCCTATCGAACTGCTTACAAGGCGAGTACTGGGTATTCACCTTTCGAGCTGGTCTATGGATTGGAGGCCGTTATGCCTTATGAATTTCATCTGGACACTCACAGGATTCTTCCAGACAAAAATGACAACTTTGAAGCCTACACAATGGAACGCTTGTGGGATTTGGAAGCACTGGCAGAGCATCGACGTGAAGCAGTTTTCACTCAAGAAGAGTGGCAAAAGCGACAAAAAGCTTGGCATGACCGGAACCTCAGAAAAGAAATTCTTAAGTCGGAGATTTAGTACTCTTGTATTCCAGTAAGTTTCTCAAACACAAACCTAAGTTTGTGAGTGGTTGGACAGGTCCATTTTTCATTGCCAAGCTTATCCCAAGTGGCGGAGTCTACTTGGCTACTTTGGAAGGCAGATTCCTACCTGCACCAATGAATGGGTCACACATCAAGAGGTACCATGATCAATGAGAAAACACCCTCCTAGTCCTTCTCCTTCCTGGTGACATCTTCTCCCTCTGAGTGAGGGCCACTTTCTCTTTCTACAAGGGTCCTCCTCTCTACCCCTGGTGCCACTTTCTCTCTCTCATTGGCTCCTCCTCTCTCCCCTTGATGCCACTTTCTCTCTCTACATGGGTCCTTCTCTTTCCACCCGAGTGTCACTTTCTCTCTCTAAGTGCGCCCTCCACTTTTCACCCCGAGCCACTTTCTCTCTCTAAGTGTGACCTTTTTTTTTCATCCCGTGCCACTTTCTCTCTCTAAATGACCACCCTTTAAATGCGACCTCTCTTTTTCACTCTATGTCATTTTCTCTCTCTAACTATGGCCTCCCCTTTTCATCCTGTTTTACAAAACCCTTCTCTTTCCACCCTCTATCCAAGTTCTACCTCTCTCTTACAAAACCCTTCTCTTTCCATCCTCTGTCCAACTTCTACCTCTCTCTTACAAAACCCTTCTCTTCCCACCCTCTGTCCAACTTCTACCTCTCTCTTACAAAACCCTTCTCTTTCCACCCTCTGTCAAACACTACCTCTCTCTTACAAAACCCTTCTCTTTCCACCCTCTGTCTAACTTCTACCTCTCTCTTACGAAACCCTTCTCTTTCCACCCTCTGTCCAACTTCTACCTCTCTCTTACGAAACCCTTCTCTTTCAACCCTCTGTCCAAGTTCTACCTCTCTCTTACGAAACCCTTCTCTTTCCACCCTCTGTCCAAGTTCTACCTCTCTCTTACGAAACCCTTCTCTTTCCACCCTCTGTCCAAGTTCTACCTCTCTCTTACAAAACCCTTCTCTTTCCACCCTATGTCCAACTCTCCACCTCCCTCTTACAAAAACCTTCTCTTTCCACCCTCTTTCCAACCCCCTACCTCTCTCTTACAAAACCCTTCTCTTTCCACCCCATGTTCAACTCTCTACCTCCCTCTTATAAAAACCTTCTCTTTGCACCCTCTGTCCAACTCCCTACCTCTCTCTTACAAACACCTTCTCTTTCCACCCTATGTCCAACCCCCTATCTCTCTCTGACAAATCCCTTCTCTTTCCACCCTCTCTCCAACCCCCACCTCTCTCTTACAAACTCATTCCCTCTCCACCCTTTCCACCTCTGCCTCCCTCTTACAAACACCTTCTCTCTCCACCCTATGTCATTCCCCCACCTCTCTCCTACCAATACTTTCTCTCTCCACCCTTTGTCACACTCATCTCTTTTTCTTCCATCTTCCATCATCCTGGCGATGCACGTCCAACCTATTTTTGGCACTTAGCTAAATGTGGCAAATATGCTAAATTTGGCAAATAAGCTAAATTTGACGAATATGCTAAATTTAGTGGATATGCTATTTTTGGTGGATAAGGTTAAGTTTGGTGGATTTGCTTTTTGGCTCTCTCTCCCCTCCATCGGTTCTCTCCACCCTTTACACACCACACTCAAAAGCGCGCTAGTTTGGCGGCCAACTATCCTCCTCCCAACTCTCCTTTCCTTGGCAACCAGCTCTCTCCCTCCTCCTTGGCAACCAGCTCCTCCTCTCAGCTCTCCTCTCCTTGGCAACCAGCTCTCTCCCTCCTCCTTGGCAACCAGCTCCTCCTCTCAGCTCTCCTCTCCTTGGCAACCAGTTCTCTCCCTCTCCACGCAGCTCCCTCTCCTCCCCTTCTCTCCCTCTACTACCTGCCACCCTGCCCCTCCCTCCTCTCCCTCTACCTGCCCTTCCCCCCCCTCCTGTGCAACAGCCCCCCCCCTCTCTTCCTCTACTCGCCACCCTGCTTCTCCCCCTCTCTCCTGCGCAGCCCCTTCCTCCTCTCCCTCCTGCGCAACAGCCCCCCGCCTCTCTTCCTCTACTCGCCACCCTACTTCTCCCCCTCTCTCCTGCGCAACCCTTCCCTCCTCTCCCTCTACCTGCTCTTCCCCTCTCTCCTGCGCAGCCCCTCCCTCCTCTCCCTCCTGCGCATCAGCCCCCCCCCTCTCTTCATCTACTCACCACCCTGCTTCTCCCCCTCTCTCCTGCGCAGCCCCTCCCTCCTGTGCAACAGGCCCCCCCTCTCTTCCTCTACTCGCCACCCTGCTTCTCCCCCTCTCTCCTGCGCAACCCTCCCTTCCTCTCCCTCTACCTACTCTTCCCCTCTCTCCTGCACAGCCCCTCCCTCCTCTCCCTCCTGCGCAACAGCCCCCCTCTCTCCCTCTACCTGCCCTCCCCCCTCTCCTGCGCAACAGCCCCCCCCTCTCTCCCTCTACCTGCCCTCCCCCCTCTCCTGCGCAACAGCACCCCCCCTCTCTCCCTCTACCCGCCACCCTGCCTCCCCCCTCTCTTGCGCAACAGCCCCCTCCCCTCTCTCCCTTTACCCACCACCCTGCCCCTCCCCCTCTCTCCTGTGCAGCCCCTCCCCCCCTCTCCCTCTACCTGCCTATGTCCCCCTCTCCTGCGCAACTCTCCCCCCTTATCCTCCCTACACCCTTTGCATCACCCCCTCTCCCCTCCTTGTTCCAGCCCCCCCTCCTCCCCCCTCATCACCCCTCCTTCCCTATCATTCTACATCCATCCTCTTGCTCTTTCTCTCCACCAACACCCCTTCCTCACTCTTTTCCTCTCCATACGAAGCATGGGCCTGCATTGGTGGCTCTGCTAATGAATTCTCTCGTAGCAGATTCCGGGCTCCTCTCTTATTAACCTCGACATCAACACCTCCTCCTCCCTCCTTGCCTCTCCAGACCTCGACATCAACACCCCCTCTGCACTCTTTCCCTCTTATTAACCTCGACATCAACACCTCCTCCTCCCTCCTTTCCTCTCCACACCTCGACATCGACACCCCCTCCACACTCTTTTCCTCTCCATACGATGCCATCGTTCATGCCTACCCGTGCCCCTCGCCACAAGTACAAACCCAGATTACCCCGCGATACTTTATTCGTTGACTTCCATCGGGCTCGGGCAAGCCACAAAACAGGATCAGGATCATCTTCCATGGCATCACTTGGCAAACACACCACTGATGACCTGGGTGCCGGGTCTACACCACAGAGCACTTCCAAACGACCTCGAGCAGCTGCAGATTCACCTCCCTCCAATAGGATCACTATCATATCAGATGAGGAGCTATCCCCCTTTTCGAGTTCCTCTGATTCAGATCATGGAGGCTCTGATTATCTACCCCCCACAGGTACAATCAAAACACCATCCAAGGCATCCAGTGGGCACAGTGGTCATAGTAACGGTGGCGGTGATTTGGCCCCACAAAGTACAGCTTATGATCTTCCACCCTCGGCTTCATCCTCCTCGATCATTCGGGTGGTTTTCAAACCTTTCCTCGATCCCACACTCGTCCAAATGTGTACTGTGTTCATTCAGTCTTATGACTTTGCAACAAACACATTTAGATTCTTGAATTCCCGTCACATGTTCACTCCTAGTCTCGTATCCACATATCTCCATCTTCCCACACTTCCCTTTTTGCCACCTCACACCGACTCACCCACATTCCTATCCTTGTCTACCTGTAAAACTCATCGCAGAGGACATGAGTGCAAGAAGGTTCTCGAGGGAAATAGCCGAGAGGTGCTTCTAGCGAGGTATTTGTTCACGCACTTCTACTCTGCCCCAGGCCACTTCTTCATCACCAAGGCAATCCATTTTGCCTTAGACTCCATTCTCTCAGTCACTCCCTACGATTTCGCCTCACTCTTCTACTCTGCCTTCCGTAACACAATTCGCAAGCGTCGGGGGGCATATACCTGTACTTGTGGGCCCCACCTCACCTTCTTACTTCATCAGTGGAAGGCCAACCCTCCTTCCATTGTCACTGGTCGCCTCCCTTCATCATCTCTCTCCCCTCCTGTCACCCCCTCTTCCATCTCTTTCACTGTCACTTCCAGTGTTCCTTCCCTCGGAACTGCCTCCTCTCCTCTTTCGATCAGGAGGACACCTCGGCGAGCACCACCTCATGAAGTCTGCACCGGAGCTTCTTCAATATATTCTGTTACTTGTGCCATAGCTTTCCCATCAGTGACATGTCTTGTATCTCCATCAATCGTGCCCGTGCCAGGACTTGCCTCTCCATGAGTCACACTTGTCCAGGCTTCTCCAGGGATCTTCAGACTTTCAATGGGAGGGATTGCACCAGGTACACCCCATGTTGTACCAGTGACGACGATTGTTGTACTAGGGACTTCCTCAAAAGGTGTATTGTTACGAAGGACTGCAGCTGTTTCATCTTCACTCCCTACCACTTTCACGATGCAGTCATCACCGCAGTTCAGGCGACCTCCTCTGACCATGTTTTGGACCAGGTGTTGGACCTGAATCTTAGCCTGGGACCTGACTCCCACGGGCTTTCTCAGGGGATGTCATCCCAAGGAGTACTTCACATTTCGGCCTCCCCACCACGACCACCACAGGGCAGAGACAGGAGCAGAGACTGGAGTGGGAGCCCCTCTCAAGGAGATCCTCCATCGGCCACTTCAGCATCAGAGGAGGTATTTGAGGGAGGGATTTTGCCCCAGTCTGTGGATTGCCCACCCCTTCATGAGAATGATATGTTCACTGCTTACATAGCTGCTTCATCGAGCCCACCTCTTTCAAATATTTTCATGGTGGAAAAACAGAATGAAGATTACAGCCAACTATTATTTGTCCTTCACAAAAAACGCTCACCAGTATGTGGGGAAGAGGAGGATCTCAATCAAATCTTCAACATTCCCTTGCAGGACTGCCTCGCACAGAACAAAAAGATCTCCAGGGCCCTGACATGTTTTGTGCACTTGGACAAATTGGCACATATAGGAAACCTGTCAACTGAGGAAGAGGGAGCTCTCCCTGACATGTTTGAGGAATTGGGGGACATGATTAATTTGGCAGACAGGATGAATTACAGCGATAGGTATGCGTGGATGAAAAGGTCCCTGCATCTTGCTCAGCGTATCATGGATGACACCTTCATGCAGCTTGGGACAGCGGTCTTCAATTCCACAGGTTATGTTCATAAGCTCCTCTCTCAACAGCAACATTTGAAGTTAGAATTCGAGAGAGCACAGGCAGCCCAGCAGCGCACCACAGACGTGACACTTCGACAACAGGAGGAAAGGTGGCAGAAAGAGGACTCAGCAATACATGAGCGTGACATCGCTTGGAATATTCAGCAGGCTGCCCTTGAGGATCGCCTCCATAATCACAGGCAGGAATGGGAAGCGGAAATGACAACACTACACAGCCAACATGCAACAGCTCTGGCAACTTTGCACAGCCAGCATGTCACAGAGGTGACCAAATTTCACCACGAGATTACACAGTTAAAAGAGTCCTTGTCTTCCTTCGAGATTGCCAGGGAAGAATCAGAATCCAGAGTGGCTGAATTGGAAAAGAAGCGTTCATCCATGGAGGAAGAATTCGCAGATCTTCGAACACAGTTGGCCACCCTCCAGACTTCCCAGTCCACCTTGCAAGAGCAAAAGGATCATTACTACCGGCGATACCACCGATATAAAGCCAAGTATGAAAATCTGAGAAATGTGATGGACACGCTTGAGTGTGAGGAGGAAGCACCCCATCCACAGATACATATGACTGAGCCAGAGCAAAGGGATGAGCAAAAGGCCATAGAGCCAAATACGAAGGCGGAAGAGGAGGCAGAGGAATAGGCTGCTGATTACCACCCTCAGTAATCTCATTCAAGGGTTGATACATAGCTGTTTGGGTTTTTTTTTTTTTGCACTGTTAGATTTTGCCAAGCTGCTTGGCCCTCACTGTAAATATCAGTGTTTTACCTCAAGATGTACTCAGTTTTTTTTGCAATTTTCCATGCTGTCCCTCATCATGCAGCAGCTTATTTTTCCTATTTCAACTTAATACAAATCTTAAATTACTCCCACGGCCAACCACATGGTCTGTACCATTTCCTTTTCCTACTCCATCACCATATCAATGGTTTGTAAGTTCTTTTTTATTTTTCCTTTGACGGATTCGTCCTCCATTTCTATTCACCGCGACGGTGAATGATCGTGGCGGGGGAAACTGTTACCTTATCACACGACGACCACCTGTCGACAGGCATTGACCACATGATGACATCTCTTGACCACATGTTGACTATGTGTCAACACAAGTTAGCCACGCGATCACACGGGTTTATCATCCAGCAGTACTATCCGAGGCAATCATGTAACGACACATGTCAACCACAGGTCGACCAGGAGTATCATGTCCAAAGTGATCTCATCAAGAGCTGTGCACATGGAGAGTGAGCTTAGCACATGGAGCAGTCAGGAGTATTTACATTTACACAGTGGTTCAGTGATACAGTGGTGCAGTGGTGCGGTGATCCAGCTCATCTGCACATGGAGAATTTACACCATCAGGCTGGTGAGTCAGGGAGTCAGGAAGTCGCCGTAGCCATCAAGAGAGCCAGCAGCGCAACGGCTATCCTCAACAGCTAAGGAGATAAGAGGATGACCAATGGGAAGAAAGAGGGGGATTCTCAGCGAAGAAGGGACCCTCCAAGGCGGGGGATGAGGATGAAGGAGAAGGGGGAGAGAGGAAAATTCATTCAGCATTCGGCACTGGAGCGAAAGAGAGGAGAGTGAGGAGAGATAGAGGCTAGAGCTACGAGCTCACCAAGGAGAGAATGTGGAGAGACTTGCGTGTACCCTCTGTCTACTATGGGGATAGACCTGTGTATTCTTGTGACTTGCGACTTGTGACCTGGGGACACTAGTCCAGTGATATGTACTTTGGCCAACTCGGTCACTTTCTCATCTCTCTTGTCTCTTCCCGATATGGGGATTGTTCACCAGTGTAGGATTTTCTTATTCTGCTTATGTTGTGGAGTTCGCCGGTGATTGTCATTTAGCATAGTGCACTCGTACGAGTGCACTCGTACGTCGTCATTCACTGCAGTATAGCATACGACACTCGCACACTACTGCACGGTGTGCTCTACGTGATCCATTGCATTAGAGCATTGCAAAACTCATGCTTCTCACGCAAGTGGCCTTTGGCCTCCGGAAGGATAGGAACCCCTCCCCTCAAACACTCAGTATTTGCTCGATTCAGGAGAGGTGAGATTCTCAGGCGAGAGATAGGTATCCACCAGCAGTTGGCTGCTCTTCACAGGGAAGAGCAGAAGAGGCATACAAATGCTTGGGTTCAGGAGCACCTTGCTGCAGCAAGGGTTTAGCAGTAGTCATTCTTAGATCAGAGAGCAGAGTATGCCTTTCATGCCAAGGAGTCTACAATGGACCCTGTGTCATGTGGTTGGAGTTTTGCTCCGTTCATGTCGAGGGTTGGCTTTTATGATCTTGTTTTGCTTTAGTCTTCTTCTTGCTCACATCACTTCTGCACTTGTACTGCTTGCACATAGTTGACACCATCGACTAGCACTCGCCTATGCACCATCAGTGACATCTATGGCATGTCTTACTTGCTTCTCGCACTAGTGGCCCTAGGCCTCCGGTAATACTTCTTGCACCAGTGGCCCTAGGGCCCCTGATATGTCACCACAGTGTAAATATCCTAAGTCAAAGTACAGTTGACCATTTATTTGATCATAATTAAAGAGTTTTATATGTGTTAATTATGGTCAAAGAATTCTTTAAATGGTCAAAGGATTGACCACGGTCAAAGATACTTGACTCTAGTCAAGTAAACCTGACTTCAGTCGGGGAGACTTGGTTTATTACCAAGAGGGTTAACTGCGGTTAACCAGAGAACCACAGAGCTGACTACGGTCAGAGAGTGTTGACTTCGGTCAACGAGACTTAGCATACGCCAAGAGGGTTAACCACAGTTAACCAAGATGTGCCAACTTCGGTTGGAGAGACTTGGCTATAATTAAGGCGCCTCGACCCTTGGTCAAAGCTCCTTAATTATAATCAAGAGTGTTGACTCTGGTCAACCAGAGAATAAATATATATTTTTATATTTGTTAGGTGTGCACATGTGTTTAGTGGGGACACCCACCGTGACTAGAATTAGTCCACAGTGTGTTATTTGCATGCAAAGCGCTAACAATTAATGGGTGCCATGGTGGTGTGCTTTAATTAATTGCTGCAGGTACTAGGAAGAGTTATTTTTCCTAAGTGCTACGGGAGCCTAACAAGCATCTAGGAGCCGGTTCGTGTGACCAAGTGCTTTGAAGACTCCAGAGTGGCCCTTAGTGGCATGTAATAGGGCTTAGTCTAGATTTTAGACAAGTGGCATGTTGCCAATTTGAAATGAGCTTGAAGCTCTTGTAATGAATGATTCACGTTTTGGATTTTTGGGATGTATAAGACAACTCTACGCTGAACTCTTGTAACAGATTCTCTTCAAGAAATAAAATACCTTCGGGGGGTCCAGCCCGACATGTTGTCTTGGGCCCTAGCAGTGTGTAGAGAGAGAGAGAGAGAGAGAGAGAGAAAGAAAAGAAAGAAAGAAATTTTATTAAAGGTCCACGGAAGGCCATACATGGCCTATGGGACACAAAATCATCCGAAAGGAAAATACATCATCAACGATGCGCCAACTAGGTGGCCTCATCGTAATACAGCTAAGATGCCAAAAATGGCTACAAAAATCCTAGATACAAAATGAAATGAAATAGAGTACCAAAAATGCCTAGATACAAAATGTAAAATATGAAATATGAAATATGAGGAACATCGTCTTCCCTAAGGGGTCTGTGATCCAAAGAAATGATGGAAGTCATGGCCATCGACCATGCCTCCTGCCAGTAGTGTGAAGATCTGGGCAAGTGTCAAGTGGGCTGCTGGCGGTGCCAAGTCTCCATGGAGCAATCTCCTCCGAAAATCTGCCATCATCCTCCGTCGTCTAGAAATAAAGCGACGGGTACCGCCTCTGTGTAAGATCATCCTGCGGTGCTGCCGGATCATATCATATGTACATCCTCGGGGTGGAACCATCGGTGCTCTCTGGCAAGATGGGCTATCTCTGTGCTCATGGTCCTGCGCCTCGTCCTGCTCCTCATGAATAACTAGGTCTCTGGCAGGGATGCGACGGTGCTCTCTGAGGAATCTCTCTCTGTATCTGGTGATCTCCCTGATGAACAACGCTAAGCAATACTGATCCTCATACTCCATAATCCGAGAGAGAGGTCCAAATCCGTGCCCAAATAAACAGTGACCTGAAGAGAGAGATCCGGTAGGAGGAAGTAGGGAGTCAGGGACCGAAGAGGAGCCTACACTAGGGGAGGAAGGGGCTGAAAGGGAGGGTCGGTGGGAAGAGGTGGGAAGAAGCTGGGTGGTAGGGACTAGGGGAGGGGAAGAAGAGGAGGGAAGAGGCTGGGTAGGGAATAGGGAAGGGAAGGAAGAGGAAGGAAGAGGATGGGTAGGGAGTAGGGGAGGGGAGGAATAAGCAAGGGAAAGGGCTAGGGAGGAATGAACGGGAGCAAGAGGTGGAGGTGAAGCTGAAGGAGGGGGAGGAGGAGGATTGAGTGGAGGAGGTGGGTAGGAAAGGGTTGGGATTGAGGCAAGGGAGGTAACCGGGAGTGATGGGGGAGATGGAAGTAAAGGAGATGGGGTAGGAGCCACAGGAGGATTGAGTAAAGTAGGTGGGTAGGAAAGGGTTGGGGTGGAGGCAAGGGAGGTCGTTGGAGGTGGTGGGGAAGGAGATGTTAAGGGTAAAGAAGAACTTGCCTCTTCAGCTCTTGTACTGCTGCCTATGCTTTTATCTTTCTCTACTTTTGCTCCTTGGAGGGCCATGGTAGAGCTCCTTGTTTGTGGCATCTCCTCACTCCTGGAAGTGCTAAATTCTCTGCTCAAAACTGCCTCTTTTTGCCCTTTTCTATTTTCTGTTTCCTTTACTGCCTCTTTTCTGTTTCCTGTACTGCCTCTTTCTCTTTCCTTGGAGATGACGGTCTGAGAGAATTGGACGCCAAATTGTAGTGCAGGTTTTGAATCATGATGTTGAAGCCTTGAGGGTAGCGTTAATTCTGGAGTTGCACGCATAGCGTACCCCAAACCCAAGAGATGGTGTCCGAGATATCCTTGTAATGGTCCAGGATTGAAGACATCAATACTACCATTTTGATGGATGTTGGCTGCTAACCGATTTCTGGGACTTCCAGACAATTGTATTGAGAGGTGCTTGGCGTTGCATTGAGCTTGATAATTCTGTAGGCCAGCCAAAGGTGTAACCTGCGTATCCTATTCTTGCATCATCATTTCGAATAGTGTCGGAGATGTACTGCTTCGTTCCAGGGGAGAGAAAGAAATTGTCGATCGTAGGAGAAACATGCTCTGGTGTACGCAGTCATGGCTCCATCCTGATTTCAACGCCAAAGCCCTGTAAATTCTGAGTCGTCGTATGCTGACATCTGACAGAAGACTTTCCAATGGGAATTCACGTGCGTCGTAAGGAGTTTTGGATGTATGTGCGTGCAGATGATTAATTGGCACCGAGACGCTATTGCTGGCTAGGCACAGGTCAAGCCATCGTTCCATTTCCGTGCAGGAGGCTCACAGTTGACACGTGTCACACAGGCAATCAGACAAACTGACGTGGCAAGTTGCTGATGTGGCATGCAGGCCCGAGGGGTGCTGACATGGCAGTACATGTGGCAGCCAGATCAGATGCTGATGTGGCACTGACACATGGCAGACAGGTGGCTAATGTGGCAGACTTGAGGTTAAGCTAACCTCACCTTGGTTAGTGGACTGGTTAGAGGTCCAGTTAGTTGACCCAACCAGACCAGTCTGGTCACTGTAACCAGACTGTGACCAGTCCAGTTAGTCTAGTTGCAGACTAACCTAACCAGAACCAGTCAGTCTAGTTAGAGTAACCAGCAGTTACCCATCTGGTTACTGTTTTTTTTTTTTTTTAAAGCACAGTTGCAGAGATTGTTTCTGCTAGCAGTTTTTGCCTATCTGTCAGACTTTTACTCTCAGAAAAGCAGCAGAAAAGCATCTAGAGTAGCAAAGGCTTGCAACCAAAATCCATACTACAAATCAATGATGTTTTCACTTGCATGCTTCATAGAGGTGACTAAATGAAAGTATTCCAAGCAAATCCAGGTATTTTCAATACTTTAAAATATCAGAAATGCTAAAGTAGCATCTAATGTAGCATCAAACTCATAACCTTGTCAAAACTTTCCAAAACAGAGGCCTGAACTTGGAGGGCTTCTATCTCACTCTTCAAAGCAAAGAAAAAAGGGCTTTCTAAAGCAAAAGAAAGCTCATATACCAGAGAAGATCCAGCACAGAGGTTGGGCGAAATGGCGCGTGATATTGCCCGAGGGAGTTGCTGCAGGCTGAACATGTGTTTTGACGTTTTCTCCTTCATTACTGAACCAAATGGGCTGTAAAGTGACTCAAAATGTTCGTCTTGAGGTCGCCCATCTACTCCTAAGAGGGCTAGAGCAATGGTGCAGCAGGCAGGGAGTATTCTGCAACAGAAAAATGACAAAAAAATGCAGAGTTTGGGGAATGGTGACTAGCAGAGATGTCTTTTCTTCAATTCCTTGTAGGTGGAAGTTTGCCCAAATGAGGGGTATCTCCAGCAGGAAGGGCTTGGAGAATGGCGGAGAACTGAGGGAGAACAAGCTTTAGCAAGATTTGGGAAGAAAGGGAAGAAATGGTGAAGATGAAGAAGAAGAAGATGGAGAAGAAGAAGATGATGTGGCACAAGTGGGCTCAAGGAGGATCAAAGTGCTCTGATACCATGTCGGTGAACTGAAAGGAAAGCATGGAGTGAACACAAACTGAGAATTCTTACTTATGGAATGAAGAAAGGTGAGGTCCTTAAGTAGGCACCTCTTACATGATCACTGACATCACTGATGACCTCTGAGCTCCACAATCATCTCCTCAATCTGCTCCTAGATTCTCTCAATCATCCTATGTGGCTTCTACCACCACCTAACAGTGCTTATGGGCACCTAACTATGCCTCTAGCACACACACATAGAAACCAAGGTGTGCCTGGGGCATACACCTTGAGATATTCCATCAAAGACTCCATCTCATCATCCTCAAACTGGATGATGTCCAAAGGGGTGTCATCGTATGGTGGCAAGTCTGCACTAGCAGGCTGCATGCACTCATTCTCAACAAAGAGAACATCTCTGTTGATTATTACCTTCTTGGTAGCAGGATTATAAAGCCTAAATCCCCTGCTTTCAGTGCTATACCCCACAAAAATGCATTTGACACTCTTGTCAATCAAGCTTTGTCTGATGTGCATCTAGAACCAAAGCACATGCCACTGAGCTAAAAACTCTGAAATGACTAACCTTTGGCTTAAAGCCATACAAAGCCTCAAATGGAGTCACATTAACCAAAGCTTTGGTAGGGCATCTGTTCTGAATGTAAGTGGCTGTCACAATTGCTTCTCCCCAAAAAGCCTTTGAGACTTTCAACATGCGTCTCGTCATCTCCATGAGAGTACGATTCTTCCTCTCATGGAGTGGATTTTGCTGTGGTGTGTAAGGGCATGTCAAGTGATGTTTAATCCCATGCTGCTTCAAAAATCCTTGGAATGCATGTGACATGTACTCTCTCCCTCTATCCGAGTTGAGTGTTCCAATTCTAGAATTGGTTTGGTTCTCAGCCATAGCTTTGAACTCCTGAAACCAATAGAACACCTCAAATTTTTACTTCATGAGAAAAAGCCATGTGAACTTGGAGAAGTCATCTATTGTTGTCTCTGTGCCAACATGGACTTAGGTGGAACAGAATGTGTGTGTAGAGTAGCGGCAAAGCTCTGCTTGTACTTGCATAAGGCTAGAAATAATCCCTCTTAGAAATCCAACTTGCAAGTTCTACATACGATTCCTACATGCAACTCCTACATGCGAGTTCTACATGCAACTCCTACATGCGAGCTCTACATGCAAGTTCTACATGCGACTCCTACATACGAGTCCTACATGCGAGTTCTACATGCGACTTCTACATGCCACTCCTACATGCAAGTTCTACATGCAACTCCTACATGTGAGTTCTACATGCAAGTTCTACATGCAACTCCTATAAGCAACTCCTACATGCGAGTTCTACATGCAACTCTTACATGCGAGTTCTATATGCAACTCCTACATGCGAGTTCTACATGCAACTTCTATATGCAAGTTCTACAGGTAGAGAGAGAATGTCTTACAATTCCTACATGCAGAGAGAGAAGCTCTCCAACTTGTATAAATACCCCATAATGGAATGAAGCCCACACTCTTTGGGGCATTGTATTGAGTTCTACTTTGGTATTCCAAGCAATTGTCTCAAGTGTCTATGCTTCCTTGCACTCCACATCCAAAAGCATTTCCTAACCTTGCAACTGCTCCTCCCCTCTCCTCCAACCTTGCAACCCATCCTCTCCCTCTCCTCCTCCCTCCTCCTCCTTCCTCTTCCTCCTTCTCCTCCTCCCTCCTCCTCCTCCTCCTCCCTTCTCCTCCTCCCTTCTCCTCCTCCTCCTTCTCCTCCTCCTCGCTCCTCTCTCTTCTTTCCCCCATGCTCTTACACCTTCTTCCTCTCCCACTCCTATGCTCCCCCTAAACCCTTAGTTCCTCAACCCTTAATCTCCATGATCTACAAGTGAGACGAGTTCTCCACCATGTACTCTACTCTAAACCTTGGAACCTCTTCTAAACTCTGGAACCTCCTTCTAAACTCTGGAATCTCCTTCTAAACTCTGGAATCTCTCTCTAAACCTTGGAACCTCCTTCTAAACCTTGGAACTCCTTCTAACCCTGGAACCTCTTCTAAACCCTGGAACCTACTTCTAACCCTTAAACTCCTCCTAAACCCTGCAACCCCCAATGAAGACGAAAGCCTTCATTACCTCAACCATGATGATACAAGTTCCTTTTACACATGCATGCACTATGTTTGCTTACCACACTTAAGCCTAAGTCTCTCATCGGAACACGACTCGAGGTCCTAAGCTACACATATCCTATAAACGACAATCCTGATATATCTGTAGGTGATAAAAAACCCTGCATAATACTGAGAATACCCTGCTCTTCCCGCGGAAGCCATGGGAAAGAACCAATATTTGGTGCCACTACCGGGGAGACTAATGTCTCAAGTAACGAGTAAACATACGCATGTATGTGTAAAAAACAAACTCTTTCAAACTTTCATGAACATATTACTCAAGAGCTAGGAGAGCTAAAATTTTTCCAACTCTTCTGAACATTTCTGCTTTTTACGGATGCACATTCTGACACATCCACCAAAAGTTATGGGCAATCGATGATTAAAGGTTCTCACCCCCCTCTCACTGCAATGACCTAGCCATCCATTGTCTTCGTCGACAATCCACCATCCATTGTCTTCGTCCACCATCCATTGTCTTCGTCGACAATCCCGAAACATCAAGAGAGTTTTGCAGGAAGCGATTGAAAGTGATCATCTCCCCTTCTCTCTTTATTTTCTATCATTTTTTATTTCTGTCATTTAAGCTTTCCGTCAAGTTATCATTTCTCTCTACCCCCTTCTTCCACTCTCTCATCTCTCTTCTCCCCATTTCCCTTCAATACTACCTGTTCCTGTTTCCATATTCTCTCACTCCTCACACACTCTCCTCTTCCCCCCACTTATTTCCCCCCTCTTAGTTTTTCTACCTATCTGTCTTTCACTCTTCTCTCAAGAACTATCTCTTGACTTCCTCTATTCTAATGTTTTCTACTATCCCTCCCTTTCTTTTGCTTTCCCACACCCATTCTGAGAAACCTGTCCCTCACCCCCTTGACTGAAATCTTAGATTTCCCTCACCCCTCACATCACTCAGCCTCTTCTCTTGGCTGTTCATCTATCCTTCACCCTCTCCTATCTCTTCTTGATCGACAGAAATTGAGTCTCCCTCCCCCATTACCTTGCCCTACCACCTCTCCCTCCCTCATGCCCTTCACTTCACCTCTCATCTCATTCACAAATCCCTCCCTCACACTGCTCACGCTCCTCTTCCCTCCCTTGTGCCTTTACTTTCCCTCTATAGTCCTCAATCTCGGCCCCCTCAAAGCTCCATAGCTCGAACTATGAACATAACGCTCAATTCAAAACAATCTTGTAAACCAATTAATGACAATCCATGGTGGGGATTCCTTCCATCCCTTGGGAGACAATCAATTCAAGCTGTTCTACCTTCCTCTTTGAATTCATTTCTAGATTCCATTCGTTTTTTAAGTAGCTTCTCTACATTAAGACACAGTTAAGTTTGCCCAAAAGCTTCTCTACATTAAGACACAAGTAAGTTTGCTTTGGACAATCTACAATCAACAACTCTAATAGTCGCTCACCGGTTCAATGAAATGATGCTATGGATTATGCCAGCAACTGCTTCCGGTTTTGCTACTAGACATGCTTCCACTATTCTCAAATTTCCATTGGTTTGGATTCTATACAACTTTGGTTCTTTTGAGGTAGCATTTCAACTCTTACAAGCCCTACGTTGGCTCCATTTCCACCCTACTCAAAAGGTTGTTCCTGAGTACCACCATCCGTCAAACCATCTCCTACACGTTGGTTATCTTTAATGATTCCTTCTAAATCACATCTACGTTGCTTCGGTGAAACTGTGTAGTGTGACGATCAAAATAATATCAACCACGTATTTGGATAAGAAGATGCTAGGAAAACGATCCTTATGGTAATAACTGGCAATGGCATCCGGACTGCCTACAATTTTATGCACGAATAAAGCATTGCAAACAAGCCAATAGAGGTAGATTGGTGAATTTAGAATCCGTTTTCTACGACCCTATGGATTTGAATTGACCATGGAGCACAGAGCTTAGATTTAGAGCAGCCATACAGTTGTGATTCAAGTAGTTACAAGGAAAATGGTGGATGGTAAGCGCTAATGCAGCCCAGGAGGATCTTTTCTCTTCTCTCCTTTCATCTCCACACCAACTTCGTCAATCTCTTTAGTCATATGCAACTACATCTGCTCAAAGGATCACCGGGCTGGCTGCTCTCTTTTTTCAGATCATCGTAGCCTATAGAGGGAGCGAGGAAGATGGGGACGAACGAGTTCCCAAGTCTGAAAGTGTGGCCAACGAAACAGCTCATTACTGAAGAGTTGGGAAAGAAATGACTAATAGGATGTTGCGCTTCATCTAAATCTAGACCAAAGGAAATTTGTGCCGCTCCTCTTTGTTGCCTCTTTCTTACAGCTTCCGTAGGAAGAGCAGGGTATTCTCAGTATGCAGGGTTCCGAGGCTTTTTGTCACCTACAGATATATTGGGGTTGTCGTTTGTAGTATACGTGTAGCTTAGGACCTTGAGTCGTGTTTTGGTGAGAGACGTAGGCTTGAGTGTGGTAAGCAAACATAGTGCATGCATGTGTAAAAGGAACGTATATCATCATGGTTGAAGTAATAAAGGCTTTCGCCTTCATTGGGGGTTGCAGGGTTTAGGAGGAGTTTAAGGGTTAGAAGGAGGTTCCAGAGTTTAGAAGGAGGTTCCATGGTTTAGAAGAGATTCCAGGGTTAGAAGGAGGTTCCAAGGTTTAGAAGAGGTTCCAGAGTTTAGAAGAGGTTCCAAGGTTCAGGGTAAAAGGAACGTGTATCATCATGGTTGAAGTAGTGAAGGCTTTCGCCTTCATTGGGGGTTGTAAGGGTTTAGGAGGAGTTTAAGGGTTATAAGGAGGTTCCAGAGTTTAGAAGGAGGTTCCAGGGTTAGAAGGAGGTTCCAAGGTTTAGAAGAGGTTACAGGGTTAGAAGGAGGTTCCAAGGTTTAGAAGAGGTTCCAGAGTTTAGAAGAGGTTCCAAGGTTCAGGGTAGAGTACATGGTGGAGAACTCGTCTCCCTCGTAGAACTACTCTCCCTCTTCTCCTCTTGGAAGGAAGCCCTTTTTCTTTCCACCCTTAGCCTCTCTATGAGCTGCTGATCTATGACATTGGAGCTGATTCATGGAGGTGATTCATGGAGCTGCTTCGTGTTTTGTCTACGGAATTTTGCTGCAACCATCAGCCTCAAGTTTGCTGCAGATTTTTTGTGCCATTAGCCTCTGGTTTGCTGCACCATCAGCCTTGAAAATGTCGCCATCTATTGCTGCTCTTTCAGCCCCAACTCCAGCTGCTAAATCCACCATCTACTGTTGCTATTTCCGCCTCATTTCCAGCTCCTAATTTTGCCTCAGTTCCAATGCCTTCTCTTGGCTGTTTTTTGCCCCGACTGCAAGCTGAGCTACTGCCACAGCCATAATATTCTATTCTTTGCTCCAAGCTCGCACTTCAGCCCGTATTGCTGCAACATTTGGAGCATACATGGAGTATCACATAGCAGGAATTTGTCATTGAAAATGTTTCTGGTAAGAACTTTCCTACTTGACAAACCAAGCTGAGGCTTCTGCTTATGAACGAAGATGTGTGGAATGTGATTAGTGCGCAAAACAAGAAACCTGAATCTGATGAAAAGAAAATTCAAGCATGGGAAACTCTCAATGAGAAAGCTCTTTCTATCATTAGTTTGGGTTTGTCTGATGACATTATTCATCGCTTGGATTTTGATGACATTGCACATGAATTGTGAGACAAGCTAGAGCGCTTATTTGGCAACAAAATTATCAATTCCAAAGTATTTAAGCTCCATATGAAGCATGGAGATTCTCTTAGTGCTCAGTTGAATCATATGGAATCCCTCATCACTCGACTTGCTGCTTTGAAGTCCCTTATTGGGGATGATGATCAGGTGGCTGTCCTCCTTTCTAGCATTGAGGATATTCCTCAATCTCATGATAT
Source organism: Dipteris shenzhenensis (assembly GCF_047967505.1). NCBI lineage: Eukaryota > Viridiplantae > Streptophyta > Polypodiopsida > Gleicheniales > Dipteridaceae > Dipteris > Dipteris shenzhenensis. The sequence goes on along the minus strand of NC_141627.1, from coordinate 2,389,532 downwards.
CATACCAATGCTTCGTATAGCATGGGATGTGTCCTTTGATGAAATGGTTACAATGCTTCTCGATCATGAATGAAGGCACAAAGATGTCCCGAGGAGCATGAATTATATTCCAAGGGTAAGAATCCATTCCAACCTTTCAAATGTACGTATTATAAGAAGCTTGGCCATATAGAGGACCGTTGTTTTCAGAAGCTTGCCAAATAACAATCCAAGGAGCACGCTAGCTTGGCTGCAGCTGCCACTAGTGAAGAAGAAGATGATGACACTCCAACACCAACTTTTTTCTCACTGCTTATCTATGAGATCTATCCTTTCCTCAGGAGGTAGATGAGGATAATGAATATGTCTTCTAAAAAATGTCCATGAACTTGATGTATATGGCCATGTACTCTACCCTAGGTAGTCTCCCAAAAATTGAATGTAATAATCTCTATGAGTCAATAAAGGTTCTCAACTGTGGATAGTCCTCCTAAAATAATGTTTTGCTATCTATGGTGTGTGGCTCCATGTCACCCTGTTTTGGAGCTAGGAGGGGGATGCATTGTAGGAGCCATGTATTGGCTTTGATATGGTCTCTTTATTAGGCTTGGCTGAGTTGGTGAATTCCTAGACCTATGAGCTGGTCATGCAGCCATGCTAAGACATGAGCCTCTGAGTCATGTTGAGTCTCAAGCCATGAGAGTGCTTGGATCAACCTTTGAACATGCTCAGACTTTAGCCTTTGAGTTACAGGGGGTGCACAGATTAGTAGTCTGTCATTCTCATGTTTTGTTCTTGATTCCATTCCAGTAGTCCATCACCTTTCCTTCATGGGGGGGTGTTAGAACATGAAGTCAAGTTGAGTGTGTTTTAATGTGTTCTACTAAGAGTTCTAGTAGAGTCTGATGTGTGAGTGCCACATGTCATATCGAGAGATATCCCATATACTTTGGTATTCTAGTGTGAGTCTATCCTATATATGATTGTACTCGTGTGTCACTTCAACACACATCAAGGAGTCTACATCAAGCTTATGAATGTGAGTCTTTCCATTTTGGTCTAGTGCTCATTTCCATTTCCTTTCACTTTCATTATGTTTCCATTTGAGTATTATCTTCTCTCTCCCTAGCCTACCCTCTGGGATCTCCCTCTCCACCATGTTACTTTAGGGAAAGGGCGGAGGGGGGTGGGGGGAATGCTGCAGCAGGGAGGGGAGAGAGGGGGAATGTAGCAATGGGGAGGGGGAATAGAGCAGGCCGGGGATGGGGTAGAGGCTATAGGGCAGAAGGAGAGGGGCGGGGAGGGAAGCAACAGAGTGCAAGGGGAGGGATGTGTAGGGGCAGCAGTGTGGAGGAGGGGGTTGACAAGGAGGAGGAGATGCAGCTCACGAAAACACGCCTAAGTTCACTTTGAACTCCCCGCATGATGCATTCTATATAGGATTAGAAACTGTCCTTGCTAGCACGTCCACTAGTTCAATATCTTTTAAAGAGCTAACTGTATTTCACAATTTTATTTAGAAGGTTTCTTTCTGTCGTTTCTTGTACACGTTCATTTGTTTTTCATACACGGTTGAATTCTTCTCCTTTTTAGTATTTTCCTTGTCCTTAGTCCTTATGGGCTGCTGAAATAAAAAAATCTGCTTGCTTACTGGGGTTCCTTTGTTTGGTTTTCTCTCAACTGATTGTGTTGTTTTCCAATAAGGCTTTAGTGTCTCATTGCTTTCCCTTGCATGAAATCCTTCTAGTTTACATGCTTTGACTTTTCCTTTGCCCTACACAAAATCTCAAAAAGCACTTGGAATTTATTCAACTATTGCAGGAGTACAATACTTCATTATATTTAGAAACAACTACAGGTCTCTTTTGTTCAAATTTTCGTAGCATGTGTTTTCTACTTATCAGATGTGAACCCATAATGACATTTAAAAATGATGATAAGTCTCATAAAACTCAAATATCTAACAAACTCAAGGGGAATTGGGCAACTTTTAAATGCTATATGTAGATGGACGTAGCTAGAGCTCAAGCTGAAAGGGATCAGTCGTCTAGAGCTAGTTGTGAGCCCAATATAGAGATGGTTGATAAGATGTCTACACAATATCAAGACGTTTTGCCTGCTCCTTTCAAGGCTAGACCAGGGAAAGGATGCCAAAGCATGGTGCAGGTGTGTTTTCCTTATTGTCCATCTCTCTCAACAGGTATCTCACTCTACCTCATCTGGCATTGACAGTGCGTGTAGGCACTGGTTCACCACCGCATATTCTTTCTATTGTGTGCGCAATCCATATTTGACAATCCTTGCCATTTGAGAGCAATTACTATATCTCGTGAAGCATCCTAAACAATTGTCACTTTTCTATAAAAATTGTGTACTTAAAAGGAAGATTTTATATGTTTTAGGATCATCTTGAAGATTTAATAGGCCATGTACGAAAGAACCTCCTAGGATGGACAGCAGTGACACGACAAGGGGCTGCAAGGTTGTTGTGCACGTTACTGGTGAGATTTCTTTAGAGTTTGCATTGCCATTATTGGTAAATAGTTTTCTCTACACCATCGAATGTAGTTGTCATCAATTACGCGAACCCGTATTAAGAAGACATATTAAAGACAAATCTCAAATACTAAGGTAATCCAACTTTTACCAAGTTTGAAATTTTTTTAATAGAAATAGTTGTTTAAGACGTTGCCTTTTCGAAGCAACATCATGCTAACAATTCCCATGGAACCAATTTATTATGAAAATTTGGGAAAGATTCTTGAGTCTATCTACAAATCTAGAAGATCGTCCTTTGAGGACCTTTGGTTGTCAGAGTAATATAAAAAGCTTTAAAACTTTCAAACAGGACTAATTTGTCTTTAAATCCTTAACAATATCCCTCTTGCAAATTCTTACTGCCTAATTTCTATTTTATATTGCACCCTATATTAGACAAACATTTCCTTAAGCTAACCTCTATGTTTGATTTCCTACACTCCCTTTATAACTAGCAACTCTACTAGAGATCAACATTGTGTTGTAAACCTATGGGTCCAAGAGATAGATGACTAGAACAAGTAAGGGCTAGTGTTGGAGTGGCCAACAAGTGGCTGTGTGTGGAGCATGGGATGTGTAGACCAGATCAACAATGGGGCATGCATATTGGGTTTTAGCGATGTTAATGGGGGTGAGTCTCGTTCAGTTGGGATAGAGCCACATGGATTTGAGTTAAAAAGGTATGACCAAAGAGGAACTGGAGGCCATAGAGGGGTTAATGTCAAGAAATGGAGTCAATTTGAGTGAGTTTTGTGTGTGTTTTAGTCTAGTGTGTCCTATGGATGCCACGTGTCATATTGGGAGATATCCCATATACACTTTGGTGTTCTAGTAGTGTCTAGTGTCTACATTATACGAGAGTTTACTTGTGTTGTGTGTCACATCATAGGAGTCAACATCAAGCTTTCTCAATGTAAGTCTTTCATTGACTTAATACTTTCATTTCTCTTTTCAATTCTTTCCATTTCCATTTCCATTAGTTGCATGCTTTGCTTTCCTCTTCCTTGCATTTCTCTTTTCAATTCTTTCCATTTCCATTTCCATTAGTTGCATTCTTTGCTTTCCTCTTCTTCTTCCTACCCTACCTCCTCTCCCTACTCCTCTATGTTCTAACATATGGTATCAGAGCTAGCTTTCCTCTCTTCCTTCCTCATTGCTTCTCCAAGGGAATGAGGTTGAGGGAGGCCAAAGAAAGATACTCTCCTTCTTTCCTTACGGAGAGTCTACCTTAATCTCTTCATTCCTTCTTCACCTCATCTTACCAACTCTACTCACCTGCCTACTCTGACCATCTATATATACTCCTTGCTTACACTGACTTCATACCCCTATTAAAGGATTGAGCTGCCTTGGTCACCTGCTCACTACATGAGGATGACCTCCATGCTTTCCCCCACACCACTCGCTTCACTCGCCCGCCACCTCTTGGGACCATACCCTGTAATAATTGCTACGATGAAGAGTGTAAGGCTTTATGCCATCATCTTAGATTCAAAGCCAAAAACAACCTTCTGAGTGAGCCAGGGACGCTATACGCGAGTATCGTAGACTGGTACATAGGAAGAAACTAGATTTCATTCCTCGGAACGAGGAGGAACTATTGAACATTCTGTTCGGTAACAACTCTAAGGACTTATGGCGGAGATTCCTAGAGGGACGGTCCCCCTCGCCACTCACCGACACTCACGTCTGGTATGATTATGCACGCACATTATATGACATCCAAAACCAGCCAACCCCTGACCTCTCACATATACCACGCCCCAGTTCTTGTACTCTCTTCACTGTGGGGGAGGTGAGGGATGCCGTAATGAAACGTCAGAATGGCCGAGCGAAGGATCCTGAGGGGCTATGCACTACGTTCATTGCATATGGGATTAACATCTTGGTCCCAATCCTAGCGAAGCTTTTTAATGAAGCTATCTGTTTAGGGTTTCCATGCAATTGGACTAATAACATTATTTCACCCATCCACAAGGCAGGGAATCCCATGAGCTTGGAGAATCACAAGACCATTATGATTGGACATGTGATGTCCAAGATGTATGCATCTGCGCTTGATTCTGAGGTTAGCCGATTTTCGAAGTGTTGAGGACTTAGAGCAGTAGGACATGCTAGTTTTCGACATGATTATGGCACTATGGATCATATTCTCATGCTCAGGTGTGTCATCGAGAAGGCAAGGGCACAGAGGGTCTGTTGTTGCTTTGTGTATTTCCGCAAGGCATTTGACACAGTCTCGAGAACCCATCTCATACGTCGCCTATAGGATTTGGGGTATGAAGAGACATGGTAGCTAGCTAGGAACGGAATGGAAATATGGAAAGCATAATGAAAGGAAAAATGGAAAGGAAGGAAAGTACAAGTGCGAGGCAATAACCAAAATACTGACAATGTATTGATAGCTTGATGTTGACTGATATGATAGACAATAGACAAGTACAACACTATATAGTGTGACACTAGACTCTAGAAAGCCATAGTGTATATGGGATAACTCCCAATATGACACGTGGCATGTCTAGGACTCACTAGACTATAAAACACACCTAGAACACTAATTTTAGACTCACTTTGGCTTTATATTCCAACAGGGTATGACCAAGAGATCATTTGGGCTGTCATAGCACTTTACGAGAGAGTTGCAGGCAGAGTCTAGGTAGGGGTGGGTGGACAGATGAGATCATGAGCACTATTGGGATAACAGATTGCACTCGGGGATATCGCCTCCAGACTGCAGCAACCCAAATGTTCCACGTAGTGATACTGGCTACTACCTCCCATACGCTGTCCTTTGGAGAGAAGGAGGAGCCAGGCTATCAGGAGGGACCGCCTCATGGAGCTCTATCCTCTGAATGCTCTGACCCTGTATCCGGTAAGTTGGGGAGATCTCATCAATCTGGGATGTGTGTCCTCCCTCAGTTTATCAGGCCACCATTGCCCAATCATCGTCCCTCTGAAGACTCTGCATATAGGTCATAATCTTGAGGGCTCCCATCCCAATCCTCATTGCACAATGACAGCTCCACAGGCAGTGCGGGATTGTCTCTAGGAAACCAGCAGAGCAATAGTGACATTGCCCCTCCACCCGCATCTGCTCCAACCACGGGCCGATGGGCAAGCCTCCATGGGCGGCCAGCCAAAAGAAGTAGGATATCTTCCTCAGCCACAAACTAGACCATAACCGCGTCCAACCTAGAACGGGCATCTCGGGGCACTAATGCCCCTCCCTTGAAGGGGTCATCATCATCAAAAAGTTCATTTGAAGCCTCCTGCTAATCCATGCGGTGTAGAAACAAAGGGCACCTCATCCACCTGCTCGGCAGGGCTGCCCCTGGAGGGCCAGAACCACTATCCCGGATCCCACTGGACTTCCCTCAAGGGCCTACCCTCCCAAGCATGAGGCACCATCTTGGGGCATCTTGCTTTGAGATACTGGGAGGGTCAATGTGCCATTCGGATAGCGGACTCACATTGGTTGGGCACAGTGGGACAGTGGACCGGCTGGGTCCTTTGGTAGATGGAACAAACTACTCATGGAGGCAGAGGCTAGGCTTGGCATCGTAGTGCATCTGTGAGGGGAAGGGCAGTGGATGAGAGCGATTGACCTTGCTATCCGTGAGTCCTGGTGGGAGGGACTTTGCATGTGGACGGACAGCAGATGGTTGGGCCGGTTTTCTCGTACTGGTGTCTCCTTGAGGATGATGATGCAGCAAGGCAGCACGCAGCCCGTTTTTTCTATGTAGGACCTGGATGCCTACTCCAGGCACTCACTGAGAGAGAGCCAGAGATGGATGGGAGTCTTGATGGGATTAATTGGCAGCAGATGATCAGAGTGGTGGGACGTTCACCGTCTGCCAAGCGACCTGGGCTCTAGTGTTCCTTGTGCCATCCGAACCTGCCCAAAGGAAGTTCCGAACCAACCGTCAAAGCTGCCCAATGCACCCTCTGTGAAAACACAAACAAGAGGCGATATAACAGGCCATGGCAAGAAGCACTTGGTTTGCCACTAAGGCATGATCTGCTAGGGAAATTTTGAGCGAACTCCAGTAGAGAAGCTTGTGCCAAACACTCTCAAGGACCAAGGCGATTTGCTGCTCTGCTGTGATGTCAATACCAATCAATATGAAGTCAAAGTCGCTCCCCCACTCACAAATATCCTGTGTCTCCTCAGAGCCGGTGAAGAAACCTATGGACTTTGTCCAGTTGATCCGCGCACCCGAGGCCTCACAGTAGATAGCCAGAGCTCCACTGACTCTCTCCAAACTCGTTGTGGTGCCCTCTACATACAAGTCCGTGTCATCTGCAAACTCAGAGTCAGCAGCAGCTACTCCTTTCTGATTGGGAGCCTCAATCTTGTGAGGCCCGCCACCTATGATCTCAAGTAGTATCCCAAAGCCTCCGCCACAAACAAGAAGCGGAAGGGAGCGAGCGGCAAGCCCTGGCGGACCAATCGAGAGAGAGGAAAGGCCTCACACGTGTGTCCTCCGATAAGGTCCAGGAAGAACCACTGCACCATGTCCTAGGCCTTCTCGAGATTCAAGAGGAGGACGGCCAATGGCTATGACTCCTCCCTGGACCCAATCCACTACCTCCTAGAACATAAAGATGTTGTCCAAGATACTGCGTTCCTGGATGAACCCGGTCTGTGTGTCGTGAATGATGTCAGTAAGATGGGGCCATAACCGCAAACTCAAGACATTGGCGAGGATCTTGTATGCAGTGATGGGTTTTTTTCTTGTGGCTGATATCTTTTTGTATCGGATGAAAATGCCATGTAGATCATAGATAAGAGCACTCATGCGTAGGAGGAACTAGCACTGATAGGCTCACATGTAGCTTGTTAGGAAATGGAGTCAATTTGAGTAACTTTTAGTGTGTTCCAGAGTAGTACTATACTACTTTATATCCTAGAGTGCCACATGTCACTATGGGACTTATCTCATATACATTTGACACTTAGAGTGTGTATGCCTATCCTATAAAGGCATTGTACTTTCTCGTATCAAAGTATCAAGCCTCAAGCCTTTCTTGATCATGTAAGTACTTTGCTTGGTTGTACATTTCTTTCTAGCATTATTTCATTTCCATTATGCTTTCCCAGTCTTGCTTTTCCTTTCCATTCCATGTCTTGCATCTTCATATGGTATCAGAGCTAGGCTATCTTCCAAGAGGTTGAGGTAAGAGATTGAGGACATTGAAGCTTCTCTCCCTCATTCCCCTTGGAGGAATGCCTTCTCCACCTCGAGCCTCATCAACAATGGCAATTGAACTCAAGGCTCGTGGCAGCTCATATGGCGTGTGGCAGCTCAGCTCCAATGATTCGTGGCAGCTCCATGCTCCGCTCATAGGCGCCACTCTCTTGGCCTAGTGCCCAGCTCATAGCAAGCAGAAAAACAGCCCGCGCCATACCAGTCGTACAGCCAAATGTACAACAATATGGATTGTTGCGCCGTACAACATGCCTGTTGTACAACCTGCCCGTACACCCGCTCCTGATCTGCCCGCTCCTTTTCTCTGCCCGTTGCTATTCTGTCTGCCACCTACAGCTCCATTGTGCCCGCCATCTCTTCCTCTACTTGCTTGTGCTTGCCATCTACTAATTCTGTCCATTCTTCCTCTTCTACATTCACTCTTCTCTCTGGCACGATCAGGGACCCGATACTGCTGGTACTTCAGACTCACTAGGTGGCTCACATCCCTTGGACTAGACATGGATAGACTACCTCCGTTCCGATACAGCATAGATGCCCCTCATCTCGAGTTGACTCGCCACGAGCTTAGCCAGGTCACGAGAGCAGACTTGCTGCAGCTTCATACGTATCGCACTTGGATTTATCCCACGCAGCTTCCGGTGAAGATGGCCACATATCGTGACCACTTCCTTCGGATCTCAGAGGATGGATTTGTCATCCCACCAGGCTATACAGGTATCCACATGTCCCACTCACTGAGGATTGCCCTCGGCCAGCTTAGAGTCTCTTCGCATCAGCTCGAGATAGAGGCTGGTAGGATGCGACGCATGGAGGATGGACGGCGACCAGGACGAGAGACCAGGATCTGCCCTTGTTGCACCATGGGAGAGGTGGAGTCAGAGGAGCACTTCATTTGCAGATGCCCGTTATACTATGAGATCAGAGGTAGATTCCACTGTCTCTTCACGGATGGCTTTGGACCTCTCTCACGAGTGATGGACTACGAGGATCAGCATTGCCTAGCCCTTTATGTCAGGGAGGCCACTATGCTTCGGCGAGACTACCTCAGAGAGCACAGACCGGAGCGTGATAGAGCCCAGCCTCATAGAGCTCAGGCACACGCCATACCAGAGGACAGAGACCAGGAGGAGCACGAGGACGGCAGAGCTCACACAGGACACATGCCTCCACCATGTGGATGTACATATGAGATGGTTTGTAGACGCCGCAGGATCTTGTTACATAGGGGACGTACTCACCGCTTCATCTCCAGACGATCCAGGATGATGGCAGCATTTCGGAGGAGACTTACTCATGGAGATCTCGCCCCACCAGCCGCTCACCTCACCTTTGCCCAGATTTGTACTCTCATAGCAGGAGGCAGAGTCGATGGACAGGATTTCCAGTATTATTTTGGTTCTCAGACTCCGTGACACCTGGACTTGTATCTTTGCATTGGCATATTGTGCTCATCCCCCCATTTTGCACCCGGGGGCGGTTTCCTTGCATCTAGTCTACTCTGTATTTAGGCTCAGATTTGACATTATGTACTTCCACTTGCATTTTATTGCGTAGCACTTAGATGATATTCGACGATGCCTCTTATTTGGGGCACGTTGATTTTGTGCTATCTTGTATGCAGAGTTCTTGATGTCCTATGGGCCCATTTTGGCCTCTAGTGGACAATAATACACTTTCTTTCTTTCTTTCTTTCTCCTAGCTGCTAGCTTTATGGGTTCGATTTCCACCAACTCTCTTCTTGTGGAAAAATTCAAGGGGGGTCCCCACATGGCAAACAAAAGTGCAACTCCTTCTCATGAAGGAGAATGTTTGGGATGCCATCGAAGATGATGAAGCGATTGCTGTCTGAACCTGCCCAAAGGAAATTCCGAACCAACCGTCAAAGCTGCCCAATGCACCCTTTGTGAAAACACAAACCGGAGGCGATATACTAGGCTGTGGCAAGAAGGACTCGGTTTGCCACTAAGGCATGACCTGCTAGGGAGAGTTTGAGCGAACTTCAGTAGAGAAGCTCGACCAAGGCGATTTGCTGCTCTGCTATGATGTCAATACCAATCCAACTGAAGCCAAAGTCGCTTCCCTACTCACAAATATCCTGTGTCTCCTCAGAGCCTGTGAAAAAACCTATGGACTTTGTTCAGTTGATCCGCACACCCGAGGCCTCACAATAGATAGCCAGGGCTCCTTTGACTCTCTTCAAACTCCTTGTGGCAGTTCCATGCTCCGCTCATAGGCACCACTCTCTTGGCCTTGTGCCCATCTCGTAGCAAGCAGCAAAACAGCCCGCTTCTCTGCCCGTACCAGTCGTACAGCCAGCCGTACAACAGTACGGACTGTTGCGCCGTACAACAGGCCTGCAAAGAGCCCGTACAACCTGCCTGTACACCCGCTCCTGATCTGCTGCTCCTTTTCTTTGCCTGTTGCTATTTTGTCCGCCACCTGCAGCTCCATTGTTCCCGCCATGTCTTCCTCTGCTCGCTTGTGCCCGCCATCTACTCATTCTATCCATTCTTCCTCTTCTACATTCACTCTTCTCTCTTCTAGCTGCAAGCTTTATGGGTTCGATTTCCACCAACTCTCTTCTTGTGGAAAAATTCAAGGGGGATGGATTCCCCACATGGCAAACAAAAGTGCAACTCCTTCTCATGAAGGAGAATGTTTGGGATGCCATTGAAGATGATGAAGCGATTGCTGTCAGAACCCGCCCAAAGGAAGTTCCGAACCAACCGTCAAAGCTGCCCAATGCACCCTCTGTGAAAACACAAACAGGAGGTGATATACCAGGCTGTGGCAAGAAGGACTTGGTTTGCCACTAAGGCATGACCTGCTAGGGAGAGTTTGAGCGAACTCCAGTAGAGAAGCTTGCGCCGAACACTCTCAAGGACCAGGACGATTTGCTACTCTGCTGTGATGTCAATACCAATCCATCTGAAGCCAAAGTCGCTCCCCCACTCACAAATATCCTGTGTCTCCTCAGAGCCTGTGAAGAAACCTATGGACTTTGTCCAGTTGATCCGTGCACCCGAGGCCTCACAGTAGATAGCCAGGGATCCCCTGACTCTCTCCAAACTCGTTGTGGTACCCTCTACATACAAAGCTGTGTCATCTGCAAACTCAGAGTCAGCAGCTCCTCCTCCTTCCTGATTGGGAGCCTTAATCCCGTGAGGCCCGCCACCTATTATCTCAAGTAGTATCCCAAAGCCTCTGCCACAAAAAGAAGGGGAAGGGAGCGAGGGGGCAGCCCTGGTGGACCGATCGAGAGAGACAAGAAAGGCCTCGTGCGTGTCTCCTCCGATAAGCATCTGGCTAGAGCTCCTTGCATAAAGCTTAGAAACTCCTCTGACCCATCTACCTCAGAAACCCAATCTCTGCATAGTACCCTCTAGGAAGGACCACTGCACCCTGTCGTAGGCCTTCTCAAAATCCAAGAGAAGGACGGCCAACGGCTGTGACTCCTCCCTGGACCAATCCACTACCTCCTAGAACGTGAAGATGTTGTCCAAGATGCTACGTTCTTGACCCGGTCTGTGTGTCGTGAATGATGTCAGTAAGATGAATCCATAACCGCAAACTCAAGACCTTGGCGAGGATCTTGTATGCACTGATGGGTTTTGGTTTTGTGGCTGATATCTTTTTGTATCAGATGAAATGCCATGTAGATCATAGATAAGAGCACTTATGCGTAGGAGAAACTAGCATTGATAGGCTCACATGTAGCTTGTTAGGAAATGGAGTCAATTTGAGTAACTTTTAGTGTGTTCTAGAGTAGTACTATACTACTTTATATCCTAGAGTGCCACGTGTCACTATGGGACTGATCCCATATACATTTGACACTTAGAGTGTGTGTGCCTATCCTATAAAGGCATTGTACTTTCTCGTGTCAAATTATCAAGCCTCAAGCCTTTCTTGATCATGTAAGTACTTTGCTCGGTTGTACATTTCTTTCTAGCATTATTTCATTTCCATTATGCTTTCCTAGTCTTGCTTTTCCTTTCCATTCCATATCTTGCATCTTCATATGGTATCAGAGCTAGGCTATCTTCCAAGAGGTTGAGGTAAGAGATTGAGGACATTGAAGCTTCTCTCCCTCATTCCCCTTGGAGGAATGCCTTCTCCAATTCCATCTTGAGCTCTACTCTCTCCACCTCGAGCCTCATCAACAATGGCAACTGAACTCAAGGCTCGTGGCAACTCCAATGGCGTGTGGCAGCTCAGCTCCAATGATTCATGGCAGCTCCATGCTCCGCTCATAGGTGCCACTCTCTTGACCTAGTGTCCAGCTCGTAGCAAGCAGCAAAACAGCCCGCTTCTCTGCCCGTACCAGTCGTACAACCAGCCCTATACAACAGTACGGACTGTTGCGCCGTACCACAGGCCTGCAAACAGCCCGTACACCCGCTCCTGATCTGCCCGCTCCTTTTCTCTGCTCGTTGCTATTCTGTCCGCCACCTACAGCTCCATTATGCCCGCCATCTCTTCCTTTGCTCGCTTGTTCCCGCAATCTACTCATTTTGTCTATTCTTCCTCTTGTACATTCACTTTTCTCTATCCTAGCTGCCAGCTTTATCGGTTCGATTTCCACCAACTCTCTTCTTGTGGAAAAATTCAAGGGGGACGGATTCCCCACATGGCAAACAAAAGTGCAACTCCTTCTCATGAAGGAGAATGTTTGGGATGCCATCGAAGATGATGTAACGATTGTTGTCCGAACCTGCCCAAAGGAAGTTCCGAACCAACCGTCAAAGTTTCCCAATGCACCCTCTGTGAAAACACAAACAGGAGGCAATATACTAGGCCATGGCAAGAAGGACTTAGTTTGCCACTAAGGCATGACTTGCTAGGGAGAGTTTGAGCGAACTCCAGAAGAGAAGCTTACGCCGAACACTCTCAAGAACCAGGGCGATTTGATGCTCTGCTGTGATGTCAATACCAATTTATGTGAAGCCAAAGTCACTCCCCCACTCGCAAATATCGTGTGTCTCCTCAGAGCTCGTGAAGAAACCTATGGACTTTGTCCAGTTTATCCGTGCACCCGAGGTCTCATAGTAGATAGCCAGGGCTTGACTCTCTCCAAACTCGTTGTGGTGCCCTCTACATACAATGCCGTGTCATCTGCAAGAGTCAGCAGCTCCTCCTCCTTCCTGATTGGGAGCCTCAATCCTGTGAGGCCCGCCACCTATGATCTCAAGTAGTATCCCAAAGCCTCCGCCACAAACAAGAAGGGAAAAGGAGCGAGGCGGCACCCCTAGCGGACTGATCAAGAAAGAAAGAAGAAAGAAAGTGTATTATTGTCCACTAAAGGCCAAAATGGGCCCATGGGACATCAAGAACTCTGCATACAAGATAGCACAAAATCAACGTGCCACAAAGAAGAGGCATCGTCAAATATCATCTAAGTGCTACGCAATACAATGCAAGTGAAAGTACATAATGTCAAATCTGAGCCTAAATACAAAGTAAACTAGATGCAAGGAAACCGCCCCTGGGTGCAAAATGGGGGGATGAGTACAATATGCCAATGCAAATATACAAGTCCAGGTGTCACGGAGTCTGAGAACCAAAATAATACTGGAAATCCTGTCCATCGACTCTGCCTCCTGCTATGAGAGTACAAATCTGAGCAAAGGTGAGGTGAGCGGCTGGTGGGGCGAGATCTCCATGAGTAAGTCTCCTCCGAAAAGCTGCCATCATCCTGGATCGTCTGGAGCGGCGAGTACGTCCCCTATGTAACAAGATCCTGCGGCGTCTACAAACCATCTCATATGTACATCCACAAGGTGGAGGCATGTGTCCTGTGTGAGCTCTGACCTCCTCGTGCTCCTCCTGGTCTCTGTCCTCTGGTATAGCGTCGTGTGCCTGAGCTCTATCAGGCTGGGCTCTATCACGCTCCGGTCTGTGCTGATGGTCTCTGAGGTAGTCTCGTCGAAGCATAGTGGCCTCCCTGACATAAAGAGCTAGGCAATGCTGATCCTCATAGTCCATCACTCGTGAGAGAGGTCCAAAGCCATCCGTAAAGAGACAGTGGAATCTACCTCTGAGCTCATAATATAGCGGGCATGTGCAAATGAAGTGCTCCTCTGACTCCACCTCTCCCATGGTGCAACACAAGGGTAGATCCTGGTCTCTCGGCCTGGTCGCCGTCCATCCTCCATGCGTCGCATCCTACCAGCCTCTATCTCGAGCTGATGCGAAGAGACTCTAAGCTGGCCAAGGGCAATCCTTAGTGAGTGGGACATGTGGATACCTGTATAGCCTGGTGGAATGACAAATCCATCCTCTGAGATCCGAAGGAAGTGGTCACAATATGTGGCCATCTTCGTCGGAAGCTGCGTGGGATAAATCCAAGTGCGATACGTATGAAGCTGCAGCAAGTCTGCTCTCGTGACCTGGCTAAGCTCGTGGCGAGTCAACTCGAGATGAGGGGCATCTATGCTGTATCGGAACGGAGGCAGTCTATCCATGTCTAGTCCAAGAGATGTGAGCCACCTAGTGAGTTTGAAGTACCAGCAGTCTCTGTCTGCTGCTGCTGAGTCTCCAAACTCCCTAACCCTGTGCAAATACATGACCGACTGAAACGCTGCATCCAAGAGAGAACATGATGATTTGTAACCTCTCTACTCGTCTCCAATCTGCAGCGCGGAGGTCTCGTGCCCAGAAAGGAGCTGCATACATCGCAGCTGGTCTCACCAATGTATCAAAAAGCAAGGATTTCGTATCGGGATGCTGAAAGTGGGACTGAAAACACTGACGCTCAAGATGAGCCAACGAAGCATACCCTTTACTAATCCTATCTCGTGCTGCATATGTCATGGTGAAGACCGGTCCCCTGAAAACTGCCCCCAAATAAGTGTACTCTCTAACAAGCTCAATGGGCTGTCCGTCATAAGTGAAGCAAAACTCATCCGTGCTGTAAATACGATCAGAGGTGTTGAAAACCATAACCTTGGTCTTGCCAAGGTTTACGGTCAACCCCCTGTCCTGGCAAAACCTGTGGAGTGCCTCAATATGTGCCTGGAGGCCCTGAGCAGTAGAGGAAATGAGAACCACATTGTCCGCATACAGGAGGATAGGAATGGAGGATCCTGAGAGAGTAGAGCCCACACCGTCTGTCATCTGTACAAACATCTCTAGCTCATCAATATATAATCCAAAGAGAGTAGGAGAGAGCGGGCAACCCTGCTTCACCCCAATCGTGCTGCATACCTCCTCTGAGAGCCCCTCACGTGTCCGCACCTGACCAGTGACCCTCTCATACAAAGCCATGATAGCCCACTGTATCTCTCCACTGAAGCCCATCTGGCGAATCCTCTGAAACAATCTGAATCACGGAACTGTGTCAAATGCCTTCCTGAAGTCCACGAAGCAACAATAAAGCCGTTGCCTTCGTGACTTCGCCTCCTCTACCAGTGCCCTGAGTGTGAGGATGTGGTCAAGTGTCGAATGATCCCTACGAAATCCAGCCTGCCCTCTGGCTCTGAGTCCTGTCGTCTCGGCATGGTCATTTATACGGCTTTCCAAAACTGATGCATAGATCTTGGCCATAACGTGGCCAATCATGATGGTCCTGTAATTCGACGGCTCCATAGGGTCCCCCGACTTGTGGATAGGTACTATGGTATTGCCTAACCAGGACTGTGGTAGGCCTGTACAAACAGACTCATTGAAGAGACGGGAAAGAACAAAATCTACGGCATCAATTCCATGGATTACATACTCCGCTTGCAATCCATCATGATCCTTAGCTCTCGCGTTCTTCAATCGGTGGACTGCTGCACGGACACTCTCTGGTGTGAAAAGACTAGATGAAGCTGGCCTAGGGGAATGGGATAAATCGATGGCTGGCTGGTCTGGAACATCGTATAGAGCTGAAGTGTATGCAGACCAGACACGTGGATCTGTGAGGGGGCTCTGAGACTTCGAGCGGAGGAATTTTCTCCAGAATTCCTTGGAGTCAGCTGAAAAGCAAGCTTCTCAGCTCCTCCTCATTCCGGGCTAGAAATTGGCGTTTCTTGCGCCTAACCAACCACTTGTAGTCTCTCTTCGTTTCGGCAAGGAGGGGAGACTTCTCCTTGGTCTCAAGGTGAAGTTTCCTGCGGAGTTCCTTACACTCCTCGTCATACCAACCGTTGCAAGGAACAAGACCAACCGGTGGGGGACTAGACGAATGACATGTGGCAGGGAATGACATGTGAGCGGCAGAAACGAGTGAAGTATATACAAGTTCCCACCGGTCCTGCGTGGATGGTAGAGCATCTAATAGATGAGGACGGAGTAGGCGGCTGAGGTTCTGCCTATATACATCATCGAACTGGTGGTCGAAATCAACCTCATAATAGGGTTGGCGGTCATGATAACGAGGGGGGGGTGGGTCATGGGAGACATGAGTCAAAGTAAAGTGGATGAGTGCATGGTCGGCAAAGGGCATGAAGGGGCTAACAGTAAGGCTGCGGATGGAAGGGACTAGAGTCGGGGGACCTATGATGTAGTCGATCACGCTAGTACCACGCCCAGAAGCAGAAGAGAATGTAGGCATGGAAGACTGTGGCCACCTGGACAAGCCATTATAAATGACCATACTGTGCGAGGTGAGGAGCTCCAGTAACTGACGTCCCTGATCTGTGGGCTGTACTGTGCAATCTGATGAAGTCCGACAGAGGCTATCATCGTGAAATGCTGGGAGTATGACCGGATCCTCCATGAAGTCATAAGTGAGGGCCTGTCTGTCTGAGGTCCTCGCGTTGAAGTCTCCTAAAAGGATGACTTCTCCGCGATGTGAAAAATCTGCAATGTCCGCTGAGAGATCCTCAAATATGGACTGGCCTGGTCTAGTGGAAGAATAGATCGACTGTGCCGGGGGGAAGTAGCAAACTGCAATAAAAAGATCTCACTGAGGGGCTCTGCGGCAGATGCGTACCCACAAGAATCAGGCATGTGAATCCGCTCTCTCCACTGTGATGATCCGATCGAGATGCTCTCTATACAAAATGGCCACTCCTCCAGATCCTCTCACTCCAAATGTCCGAGTGTGCTGCCTGAAGGCAGATCTCCATGTATACCCTGTCACTCGTGGCAAAGGTCTCTCTGGACTCTCGTGTGTCTCCGTGAAAAAGATGATATCTCTCCCAAAGAATGCCCCCCGTAGATTGCCTGGCTGTGCTGTAAAAGAACCATTGCAGTTCCATACAGCGATGCGTAGACTATCTGACGGGTGGTGTGTCCCATGGGCCCTGTCCCGTCAAGCGGTTGGAGCAGGAGGTGGAGGTGGGGCTATATCTACTGGTCTGCCATCTCTAAGCACTGTGGGAGCACGCCTCAAGGTGCCTGTGATGAGTCTGCCATCCCTGATCACTGCCCACTTGCCCTGAGCTCGGGCTGCATCTCTCTGAGGCATGAGCGCCTTGCGCTCCTCAACCTGTATCTGAGTCAAATCCTCATCCATGGAAATTTGTGGGTGGTCTCTGAGTGTCCCTCTCCTCCTGAGGGCAGCTAGACGTGCCTGGGCATCTCTGAATCTGATAATGAGGGGCTGCTCTCTAGTACGATCCCTCCCGACTCTATATGCTCCTACTATGCCATGATCCTGTACTCCCAGTGTCTGAGAGACAAAGGTCACAGCCTGTGTCATCGTGGACTCTGTCGCCGAGGGCAAGATACCACGAATGCGAATCTTGAGGGCCTTTGTAGCCCTCTGCTGTGACTCGGCCAATGTAGCTGATACAGTCGATCTCTGAGGCTGTGATGGCTGACGGTGGATGACGCGTGTGAGCAAAGGCCTCACGCGTGTGTCCTCCGATAAGCATCTGGCTAGAGCTCCCTGCATAAAGTGCAGAAACTCCACTGACCCATCTGTCTCAGAAACCCAATCTCTGCATAGTACCCTCTAGGAATACCCATTGCACCTTGTCGTAGG
Source organism: Dipteris shenzhenensis (assembly GCF_047967505.1). NCBI lineage: Eukaryota > Viridiplantae > Streptophyta > Polypodiopsida > Gleicheniales > Dipteridaceae > Dipteris > Dipteris shenzhenensis. The sequence goes on along the minus strand of NC_141627.1, from coordinate 2,371,886 downwards.
CCTTCTCAAAATCCAAGAGGAGGATGGCCAACGGCTGTGACACCTCCTTGGACCAATCCACTGCCTCCTAGAACGTAAAGATGTTGTCCAAGATGCTGCATTCTTGGACGAACTCGGTTTGTGTGTCGTGAATGATGTCAGTAAGATGGGGCCGTAATCGCAAACTCAAGACCTTGGCGAGGATCTTGTATGCACTGATGGGTTTTTTTTTGTGGCTGATATCTTTTTGTATCAGATGAAAATGCCATATAGATCATAGATAAGAGCACTCATGCGTAGGAGAAACTAGCACTGATAGGCTCACATGTAGCTTGTTAGGAAATGGAGTCAATTTGAGTAACTTTTAGTGTGTTCCAGGGTAGTTCTATACTACTTTATATCCTAGAGTGCCACGTGTCACTATGGGACTTATCCCATATACATTTGACACTTAGAGTGTGTGTGACTATCCTATAAAGGCATTGTACTTTCTCGTGTCAAATTATCAAGTCTCAGGCCTTTCTTAATCATATAAGTACTTTGCTTGGTTGTACATTTCTTTCTAGCATTATTTCATTTCCATTATGCTTTCCGAGTCTTGCTTTTCATTTCCATTCATGTTTTGCATCTTCATATGGTATCAGAGCTAGGCTATCTTCCAAGAGGTTGAGGTAAGAGATTGAGGAAATTGAAGCTTCTCTCGCTCATTCCCCTTGGAGGAATGCCTTCTCCAATTCCATCTTAAGCTCTACTCTCTCCACCTCGAGCCTCATCAACAATGGCAACTGAACTCAAGGCTCGTGGCAGCTCCAATGGCTTGTGGCAGCTCAGCTCCAATGATTCGTGGCAGCTCCATGCTCCGCTCATAGGCGCCACTGTCTTGGCCCAGTGCCCAACTCGTAGCAAGCAGCAAAACAGCCCCCTTCTCTGCCCGTACCAGTCGTACAGCCAGCCGTACAACAGTACGGACTGTTGCGCCATACAACAAGCCTGCAAACAGCCCATACAACCTGGCCGTATGCCGTCCTGATCTGCCCGCTCCTTTTCTCTGCGTGTTGCTATTTTGTCTGCCACCTACAACTCCATTGTGCCCACCATCTCTTCCTTTGCTCGCTTGTGCCCACCATCTACTCATTCTGCCAATTCTTCCTCTTCTACATGTTGAGATATAAGGCTCCACTCGTGATATGCCAAGGTGACCATTGTGCATTTATGTCACCGACTTGTTAGGGTCAGATGCGGTTGGTACACTGCCCATGAATAATAGCTGGATGACATCTATCTTTATGTACTCTAGTGAGTGGCTCAGTTAGTATGCCACCTAGGTTAAATGAGTTTGGTTTGAGACCCACATATAGGGTTCATCTATTCCTTTGTACTAAGAGAGAGTTCTTTTGGCTTTCACAACTAAGAAGAGGAAAATTGTTTTCAGCCTCCACCTTTGTGTGTATTCCCCCATTATGTATGTGAGAAAGCTGCAAGTGAGACTCCTTACTTCTCTCCCACTCTCTTCACATGGTATCAGAGCTCGGTTCGTGGTAAGGAGCTCAAGGAAGCAAACCAAGTTCGTAGTGTCTTGGTAAGAGGATTAGTGTTGCTTTCCTTTTTCGAGTTTGGGAGCAAATCTCTGCAGGTAGCACAGCCGGAAAGTGCAAGAGTGCATTGTCTCAGATTGGGATGCCCTTCGCGGTGTGGCAAGAGGGCAGTATATTTTTTTGATTCGAGGCCATTTCAGGGCCCGTTTAGGTGGCGGAAGTTTTCCGTAGGCACCCAAAAAAGTGCCCTGTTTTTGCTGTGTGACCATTGTTCCGCAGGTCGGTGAAAAGTTGCCGCAAAAATTGCATCGTATGCCTGTGCGTAGAGATATTGGGAGTGACAGAATCATTCTTATTGCCTGTTGATCCAAAATCATCACTAGGCTCCTCGGCCTCGACAGGGGGGTGGTACAGGTCCATCACCTGCTTCTCGACCCCCACCTACCTCAGGGGCATGCGGCTCTCTCCAGTGGGTTCCAGCACGTGTGCAGATCCCTCCTTCAGTTCACGAGGGTACATTAGTGGACTCTGCTTCACCTCGAGCTGTCCCTCCCTCCAATCTCACCTTGCACAGTCCGAGACGTTGAAGGTTCGATCTCCTCCCCGGTTGCAGCTTCTTCCCTAGATCCAGCGGTGCCATACGCTCTTCTTGAGGCAGTAGAGGTCTCCGCGGCTGGGCAGACACAGGATAGAGAGCAGTCCTCACTTCCTCCCTTGGATAGGGGGAAGGGGATGGCTTACACTATTGATCCTCTTCCCTCAGAAGGGATCCTTCACACTCCAGTGTCTGGCTTGCTTCACAAGAACTCGTTTTCAACCCTGGAAAATGGTTCAGATTTCCCAGAGGAGGAGTTTGTGCTCGCTACTTTTGGGGAGCCAGTGATTGGGTTTCCTGTTGACAAGGCTTCTTCTTCAGGTGGTAGGGTTCTTTCCCCTGTTGATTTTCCGCCACTTGGTTCCATCCCTCCCTCCTCGAGCAGGAGGTCTTCCCCTGTTGAGGGGTTTGTTTCCGCCACTAGGTCGGGTAAGGTGTTCCACTCTACATCCTCCATCGATGAGGATTATTAGTTGGAACATACAGGGCCTAGGTGGCGTCCCACATTGCCGCCGTAGACAGCTGATCCGGGATCAGCTTCATCCAGGTGTTATCGGGGGTTCCATTGATATCTTAAGGGGTGAGAGATTTCAGATTTCGAGATCAGTCCGTCAGGGATGCCCCCTTGCTCCTTTCCTTTTTTTTGTTCATGGCCGAAGCTATGAGTATCTATGTTAGATCTCAAGATGACATCTTTGGGCTGAGACTTCCCATCAGAAGGGAAGAGGAGCTACTTGACAGTGAGTTGGCAGATGACACAACAGTTTACTTGGATGCCACTCCACAGACGCTCACTTCTTTCAGGACAGCATTGGATTTATTTTGCTTGTGTTGGCGGCAGGGGCGCAGATAAATTGGCATAAATCCAATGGCTTTTGGATCAATGATGAGGACACTCCAGTTTGGGGGCTTGACATAGGATTCACTTGGGTTCAGAGGGGTGAGCCTATCAGGTATTTGGGCTGCCAGGTCGGCTTGGATATTTCTTCCACGCAACAGTTTGCTCCCGTTTCGGAGAGCATCAGAAGGAAGCTTCTTTTTTGGAGCTCAGCCAAATCTTGCCTCTAGAGTTGTGGTGGTCAACCAGGTCCTCTTGGCCACGGCTTGGTTTGTTTGTTCATTCTGGTGCCGTTCTAGGGACTGCATCATTCAGCTCAGAAGACCGATCAGAAACTTTCTCTGGAGTGGGCTTGATGGCACAGCAGATGCCTTATCCAGGGTGGCTTGGGAGACCCTCATCCTCCCTATACAGGAAGGGGGTCTCAATATTATTGATCCAGATTTACAGTGCAGAGCTTTACTTTGCAAGATGGTGGTGTGGGGACTTATGCCAGGGCAAGAACCGTGGAAGGACTTTCTTATCAGCAGCATACAGAGATGCACACCTTCTTTAGGAGGAGATTGGATGAGCAATGTTAGGTGGATCTTCACCACAGCACACCTCAGATCACCCTCATCCCCTCTCATGGTTGCCATTCTGAAAGCTTAGGCCAGTTTCAGAAGCACTCTTCGGAGGATTCCTCCTTCCTCTCGGGAAGAGATTGATAGGCAACCCATCATGTGGAATGATAGTATTTTAGATGATCATGGCAAACCACTGGGTGCCTCACTCTACATGCAGTGGTCCAGGTGGGAGAGGGGACCTACATCTTCTATGGGGTTTTGGAAAGCTTTCCGCAAGCTTCCAGAGGAGACCAAATCAAGGTTGACAGGACATCTCAGAGGGAGTGCAGGGAGGATCTTGCAAATTGAGGCAGCCCTTCCAGAGGTTTGGGTAGACACAGATGATATGCCACTCACTTCCTCCACTTGGGCAGGTACTTTTTCGAGAGGCGGTGTTCCGCTTCAAGTTTTGGCCTTTCGAGATGCACAGGAGGATGCTTTGGTTTTTAGTGTCCAGGATGGTGGCAGATTGCTCAACAGGTCCACAGAGAACATCTTGCTTGAGTCTACTTTTCAGCCTATCAGGGTTGTAGGTCTTTTGGTGCAGGGATCAGATTCAGAGTGGTTCCTAGACCCAGACCCCCGACTACTCTCCACGGGGTCTTGGAGGCTCTGGCTTTATGGGGGAGTTCCCATCAGGTATTTGCAGTGGGACCCCAGACAGTGGGAGTGGATTGACGTAGGGCATCGAGAGAAGAGCATCCCCTTCTTTCGTTACACGGTCAATAATGATAGGAGATATCAGCTCAGTAGTAGAGGTTGGAGACCTTCCAGAGTTCCTCATTGGGAGACTTTTGATATCACTGCGGATGTGTAGAGGTGCTTCTAGAGGAGACTCTTGAAATCCCATAGAAATAGAAAGATCACTATCTTCTTTTGGCTTTCTATCCATGGTGGGATTGCGGTGAACCTTTGGAGGTCCAGGTTCGGAGCCGACCCTACTTACCCTCGATGCCTTTCTGCTTCGGAGACTATTCAGCATTACTTATGGCATTGCAGACAGGCGAGGATGATCTGGATGGGGGTAGCCAGGATTTTCAGTCACTTTGCCCACTCCCCATTTTTTATGACATGAGGCTCAGTGGCTTGGCGTTCTCTTACAGGACCTCAGGTTTTCTATGAGAGAGTTGACTCCTCTCGGGCCATTTCGGTTCGACGTCATCGGATTGAGTCCTGTTCGTTGGATGTGGTACCACACCTTCCTTTTACAGCTGTACATGCCTCTGTGGATACTTCTTGGGAGATTCTAGCGAGCATAGCATCCTGGCATATCTGGAGAGCCAGATGCATAGAGGCTTTGGAGGATAGTCAGGTTCATCCCTCGCACACATTGGTTAGTATCTAGACAGACATCGTGCATACTTTGATGGCCGTATGGATGGGTATACTTTGACAAAAATGTATAGCACAAATACGCAAGCCAGGAAAATGTAGCTCAAGCAGGAGTTGCATAATGTGCAAAGAGAAAATATGAGCATCGATGACTACCACATGAAGGTGAAGAAGACTGCAGATGCACTTGCTTCCATTGGGTCGCCAGTGGAAGATGATGATTTAGTTTCTGTGACCTTGAATGGTCTAGGAAAGGATTATGCATAATTCTGGACATCCATTGCCGTCCGTGAAAAATTTCCTGATTTTAAAGAGTTGATTGCTTTTCTAATTTCTAAAGAGCAGAGGAATGGTGGTGCATCTTCTTCAGGAGGAAGTTCAAAAGAAACTATCTTCTACTCAAATGCTGGAAGAGGTAGAGGCTGAGGCTGAGGTAGAGGCAGAGGTAGAGCAGGTCGATCTGGAGGCCTTGGCAGAAATCAGAATATGCAGCAAATTCAAGAAAACTAGTCCTATGGAGGACGATGTGGTAACCCCTTAGAGGCAGGTGGAGCCAAAGAGGTCGTGATGGATGGCAGAGAGGCCAAAATGCAAACATCAATGTTGAATGCTACTACTATGGTAAAATGGGTCATATGGCTAAAGAGTGCTATAAAAAGCAGAATGACATGATGACTAAAAAATTACAGCAAGGCAATTATGCATCCTCTAGTAGACAGGGTGATGACAGAAATGAGCATTTGTTTATGGTGCAATACATAACCAATTCTGTGAAAAGTGTAGAAGAAAGAAATGATGTGTGGTATGTTGACTCAGGTGCGTCAAACCACATGACAGGTCATGCAGAATGGATGCAGGATGAGAGGAAAATGGAAAGACCAGGATTTGTGGAGACTGGTGATGATATTACACATCCTATTGTGCAGATTGGTAAAATTCCTTTGTCTATGCAGGATGGGAAAAAGAAATACTTGTCTGATGTATTTCATGTCCCGAATATCACAAAGAACCTAGTTTCTGTTGGTCAAATGGTTGAGCAGGGCTTGCAGGTCCGATTTAATCCTCATGGATGCTTTGTTGAGGATATGAAAAATAAAGGTCGCTTGATAGCAAAAGGGAAGAAGAAGTACAGGATGTTTACATTGGATGCGAATATGCCTGAATTGAGTGCAGCAATGTTTGCACATGGGACTAGTGTAGTTGCAGAGATTGATATTTGGCATAAACGCATTGGTCATGTTAATGTACAACGACTTAAATTAATGCAGGTCCAAAATATTGTTGCAAGATTGCCTAAGTTCAAGGTTGTAAAAATGCATAAGGTATGTCAAGCCTGTCAATTTGGAAAACAGGAAAGGAAATCATTTCCTAGACATGTTCAAGAGAGTAAGAGGCCATTGGAATTAATCCACTCTGATGTGTGGACTACTAAAGCTGCATCTATTGGAGGTTGTCACTATTTTGTCACTTTTATTGATGACTACATCATAAAAGTTTGGGTGTATTTTATGAAAAAGAAAAATGAAGTGTTTGGGCATTTCAAAGCTGTTAAAGCTATGGTTGAGAAAGAAACAGGCTTGCAAATAAAATGCCTAAGGTCAGATGGAGGGGGAGAGTACCTCTCAAATGAGTTTGCAAGGTTCCTACAGGAGCATGGCATAAAGCAGCAATATTCATGCAATCATACGCCATAGCAAAATGGACTTGCAGAAAGGAAAAACAGGCATATTGGAGAGGTATCTCGTGCCATGCTCAACGAAAAAGACCTACCAGATTATTATTGGGCTGAAGTAGTTGCTACAGCAGTCTACGTAATGAACAGGACTCCCACTGCAGCAATACATGGCATGACGCCAGAGGAGAGGTATGCTGGTAGGAAACCAGATATTTCTCATTTGAAAGTTTTTTGTTGCATTGCCTATGTTCATGTGCCAGATGAGTTGACATCCATGTTGGATCCAAAAGCTAAGAAGTACATCTTTATTGGTCATTCTGTGCAGTAGAAAGGGTATAGATACTATAACCCTTCTACTCGTAAGTTTACAGTAAGAAGAGATGTTGTTTTTTATGAGATGAGCAGCTGGTATAAACCAGTAAATGTGATTGATGATGTAGATGCACAAAATGATAATGCTGCACACAATTCACAGCAGCAATCACAAAATATTAGTGGACGTGTAGTGTCCTCTAGCAGTGGTTCACATACTTCACCATGGACAGACAGATTGAGATCAAGAGGATCTCCTCAAAGTAATGCAGATAGTGGTATGCAAGTATCACAAAAAGGAAAAGAGAAAGTAGATCAGCCCATGTTTGATGTGAATGCAGGTCACTCTTATGTGGATGGTGAATCTAGTGGCTCAGAACAGAGCCTTGATGATGAGTTGGGTATTCCTTCTATTGTTACACTTGAAGTAAGGAAGACAAGGGATGTTTTGAGAGCACCTAGTAGTGAGCCTATTTTGCACAGGTCTACCAGAGTTAAGTATCCTATGGATAGGCTGAAATATGATGGATTTACAGCCATTCACTATGCCTATATGGTTAAAGTGATACATGAACCAGAACCCACTTCTTTTGAGCAAGCCATGGGAAAAGAAAAATGGGAGGAAGCCATGGATGAAGAAATGGATGCCTTGGAAGCAAATGCTACATGGGAATGGGTGCCTTTGCCTAAGTTCCTTTGGAGCAGAATGTGAAGTTGAGCGCAGATGCAGGTGTGCTTCTAGAAGACCCTTCTATGTACAAAGTTTGATTTATATGACTATTACCAGGCTAGATTTGAGCTATGCTGTTGGGTTGGTAAGTCAGTTTATGCAGACTCCAAGGAAACCGATTTTTTTTTTTTCCCCCAAAAAAGAGACTTCTATTAAGCAAGAAAGAAACCCGCTAGAGCAAGCTCTGTGTGGAAATACACCATGCTAAGCATGTAATAAAAAACACCTCAGAGGAATGAGGTAGAAAGAAACCAAGGCTGAGGCTGAAAATGCCATCTCAACCCTGTAGAAGTCTCAGCAAAGAAGGGAGAGTCTCTGACAAAAGTGACTCTCTTGGAGGAGGCTGCTCGAGATGATCCCTGCATGGTCACCCATATGGCCATCAGAGTGTGTATCGTATCTGTCCAAGTACTGGCCAAGATCTGAGAAGGGTAAACCTGAGAACCCTCCAAAGCCTTAGTGCATCTGGCTCTCAAAATGTGCCATGCTGCAATGCTAGCTAGGATCTCCCATGGAGAGTCGACCGACTAGTGAGCAGCCCCGAAAAGAGTGGCTGGAACATCCTCTAGAGAGCACGACTCCACAAGGTGTCGTCGGATGTGAAGAGCCCAAGAGGAATCAAGTCTCTCAAAAAATACCTGGGGCCCTGAAAGAGTAAGCCAAGCCACTGATCCCCAGGTCATATAGAAAGTTAGGCGAACAAAAGTGCTGAAAAGTCTTGCAATCCCTTTCCATATGATTCTTGCCGGTCTGCAATCCCAAAAAAAGTGTTGTATTGTCTCCAAAGCATAAAGGCAGCGAGGGCAAGAAGGGTCAGCTCTGAACTTGGACCTCCAATGGTTTACTGCTATCCCACCATGAATAGAAAGCCAAAAGAAGAGAGTGATTTTTCTATTCTGGTGGGATTTCCAGAGTCTCTGCCAAAAAAATTTCTCCAAGTCAGCAGGAATCTGAAAGTTCTCCCAATGATCAGCTCTCGTGGGCCTCCAACCCCTATAGCTGAGCTGGAATTTCCTGGCATTACTGACCGTGTAATGAAAGAAGAAGATGCCCTTCTCTCGGTGCCCTTCATCTATCCATTCCCATTCCCCAGGGTCCCACTACAAAAACTTAATCGGGACACCTCCATAGAGCCACAGTCTCCATGAGCCAAGGGTGAGGAGAAGCGGGGGTCAGGATCCAAGTACCACTGTGAAAGAGATCCATGCTCCATGAAGCCCACTATCCTGACTAGCTGAAACGGTACCTCCAACAAGATATCGTCTGTGGATCTGGACAGCCTGCCCCCTGAAGAAACATCAAATTCTAAGGCATTCTCATGTGGGTCAAGAAAAGCAATCACTTGTAAAGGAACTCCCAATCTGAAAAATGCCCCCATCCAGGTGGAGCAAGTAATAGGCATGTCATCTGTGTCCACCCAATCCAAGGGCAAGACTGCATCAATTTGTTGAACTCTCCTTGCACTCCCTCTGAGATTAAGAACCATTTGGGCCTGTTGGTCTGCAGAAAGCTTCCTAAAGGCTTTCCATGCTTCCACTGTAGATGTAGGGCCCCTCTCCCATCTTGGCCACTGCATGTAAGGAGAAGCTCCAAGTGGTCTGCCAAGCTCATCCAAAATCCTGTCATTCCACATGATAGGCTTCCTTTCAATCTCTTCACGGGTGGATGGGGGAATCCTGCGAAGAGTACTCCTGAAGCTGGCCCATGCTTTCAAACAAGATATCGTCTGTGGATCTGGACAGCCTGCCCCCTGAAGAAACATCAAATACTAAGGCATCCTCATGTGGGTCAAGAAAAGCAATCACCTATAAAGGAACTCCCAATCTGAAAAATGCCCCCATCCAGGTGGAGCAAGTAATAGGCATGTCATCTGTGTCCACCCAATCCAAGGGCAAGGCTGCATCAATCTGTTGAACTCTCCTTGCACTCCCTCTGAGATTAAGAACCATCTGGGCCTGTTGGTCTGCAGGAAGCTTCCTAAAGGCTTTCCATGCTCCCACTGTAGATGTAGGGCCCCTCTCCCATCTTGGCCACTGCATGTAAGGAGAAGCTCCAAGTGGTCTGCCAAGCTCATCCAAAATCTTGTCATTCCACATGATAGGCTGCCTTTCAATCTCTTCACGGGTGGATGGGAGAATCCTGCGAAGAGTACTCCTGAAGCTGGCCCATGCTTTCAGGATAGCAACCATAAGAGGGGAAGAGGGAGACCTGAGGTGGGCTGTGGTGAAAACCCATCTAGTACTGTGTGTCCAATCCTCTCCTGAAGTGGGCGTGCGAGACTGTATGCATCTGATAAAAAAATCCTTCCAAGGCTCTTGCCTTGGCATAAGCCCTCTCACAAAGAACTTGCAGAGTAAAGCTCTGCACTGTAGATTTGGGTCGATGATATTCAAACCCCCTTCTCTTGTAGGAAGAATCAAGGTCTCCCAAACCACCGTGGCTGTAACATTAGTTGTGCCATCTAGACCACTCCATACAAAGTTTCGTACAGGCCTCTTAGGCTGAGTGATACAATCCCTAGAGTGGCACCAACAAGAGCATACAAATCATGCTGTGGCTAGAAGAACCCGGTTAACCACCACCACCCTGGAGGCCAAGTCAAGTTTGGCTGAGCTCCAGAAAAGGAGCTTTCTTCTGATGCTTTCCAACACCGGAGCAAACTATTGTGAAGGAGAGATGCCCACCCCAACCTGGCAGCCCAAATATTTGACGGAGATGCCCCTTTGTACCCAAGTGAAGCCAATATCATTACCCCAATCTGGGGTGTCATCCTCGCAAATCCAAAAACCACTGGATTTATGCCAATGAAGGTGTGCACCTGCAGTCGTGCAAAACAAATCCAAGGCTTTTCGGAAGGAAGTGAGTGTCCTGGGGGAGGAATCCAAAAAACAACCGTGTCATCTGCCAACTCACTATCCAGGAGCTCTTCTTCCCGGTGGATAGGAAGCCTTAGCCCATAAATATCAGCTTGAGATCTAACGAAGATACTCATAGCTTTCGCCACAAACAAAAAAAGAAACGGGGCAAGAGGACATCCCTGGCAGAGGGATCTGGAAATCTCAAACCTGTCCCCTCTTACCCCCCCAATGAGCAACTGGCTATGGGCTGATCTATAGGGAGAGGATACTCCTCTAATCCATGCATCTGAAAAACCAAAGCGAGATAGAGTATCTTCTAATAAATCCCAGTCTACTCTGTCGTAAGCTTTCTCAAAGTCTAAGAGTAGAATGGCCAATCTCTGGCGGCTCTGCATGGCCCATTCTGAGGCCTCCCAAAATGAGAAAATATTATCAGAAATACTTTTGCCATGCACAAACCCTGTCTATGTGTCATGAATCAAATCTGGAAGAAAAACTTGTAGCCGCAGACTAATGGATTTCGCCAGAATCTTGTAAAAAGTGCCCAAAAGAGTGATGGGTCTCCATTAAGACACAAGATTCCTATTACCCCCCTTCGGGATGAGATGAATGAGACCATCTGTGAGTGAGTCTGGCATCTCACCAGAGTCCCACACGCCTTGCAGGGCTGATGTAATGTGATCACCAATGTGCTCCCAAAAAGTAATTAAAAAGGAGGGGGTAAGTCCATCTGAACCTGGGCACTTGCCCTTGTGACCGGCAAGTAATGTAGTCTTGAATTCTGCATTGGTGAAAGGTGCATCCAGAGAAACATACATCTCATCCTTCACCAATACAGGGATACACTGCCAAATAACCTCTCTGGCATCATCAATGGCCTGTGTGCTGTTATGGATAAAATTGTCTAAGGAAAAAGGCATTAATATGTATGTGTGTTTGTATATGTGGCAATAGTATAATCAAATATGGTGTGCATAGGGCCCAAGGTTGAGGTGGCAAGGCATGACCATGTGCCACCCTTCCATGTAAGAGGACCCATAAGGTGTGTTGTACATAATCCATAATAGGAATATTATAAAATGCAAGGTGGCATGGCTCCTCCATGTGCCACCCCTCCATCTAGGATGCAATAATTGAGATATGGCTCAAAGTCCATGGGAGAAGCAATATAAAATGGGTGGAGATGGCTATTATATTGAGTTATTCCCTCCATATGGGATAGGCCCATGTGGGGGAGGTATAGAAGGACAAAGAGAGCTAGTTAAATAATGGGGAAAGTAGGATGAGGTGGCAAGATTCCTTGTGCCAACCCTCCACTTGTCCTCCTAGAGGTTTGAACCTATTATAAAATTGGAAAGAGACCAAGAGAGTATCATAGACTTGAGATATGGGGCTTGATTTATGTGGAAAATTGAGGCAAACGTTTGTCGCATACAATTGAGAGTGCGTACCCACCTAGCCCACATGGGAGACTTTTCCACACACACCATGCATGTGGGAGGATACATTAATGTGGAGAGACCCCCTCTTTTGGCTATAAAAGGAAGGGGCAATTCCTTGATGGGACACGCTCATTCTTGTAAAGCCACCTAGCTAGTATTTTGATATTTCCCTCTCATCCCTTCTTTCCAATAAAGTATGGTTCACCTCCCTTGATGTCTACATCTCAACATTCCTCTTCCTATCATGTACATGCTTCTCTTCCCCCTCTCCCTTTCCCCTTGTGTCATAGTCTCCCTTTTCCTTCCCTCCACTTCTAATTCCTTGTTCACTCCTATGACATCCCTTTGCCCTCATGATCTCCTTTTCTCTATGGCCTTTGAGCGTAGCCATACTTAGTCTCTAGCCTCTGATCTCGAAAACTTTTCCGGCTAAAAGTTTTGGTGTGGCTGCTGGGATACGAATCTCCACGGCTGGTGGCGAATCTTCTATTCGTACGGGTTACATCAACAAAACTATACCATTTGTGCTCTTTCTAAGCTACTGCGCGTGCATTCGCTTCGTGCGTCTCCTACGCTTCAGTTCTCTGGACTGCTGCGACTTCTGGTTGCGGACAGTTTTCTGCGCTTCAGTTCTCTGGACTGCTGCGATTTTTGGTTGCGGACAGTTTTCTGGACTGCCGCGACTTCTGGTTGCGGACAGTTTTCTGCGCGACAGTTCTCTGGACTGCTCTGGTCGCGGACTGTTTCCTGAGCCCCTGCAAAAGAGTAACAGCAGAACCCGCGCCCCCCCTACCTCTTCTCTTCCTCTTCTTCTCCTTCTCTTTCTCTTTCTCTTCTCCTCTCCTCTCCTCTCTTTTTATTAAAGAGTAGGATTGGAACCCAAGACCTCCCCCTTCACAAAAGAAAGTCTTATCATTGGGCCAACAAGTTGGAAGTGGTAAAAATGTAATGATTTTTGTTCATATATTGAAATTGCGGGAGCTGTAACTCTCTAACCATAAGGAGTTTGCCCTTGTTGTAAAAAGCAAAAATATTTCATTTTATGTTCTCTATCCACTTCTCTTGCTAGATCGCCAATTCAGAACTTCTCCAAGCCCACTTCACGGACGCACGCCTCACGAGAAGGGTGGACATTTATGTCACTTCTCGACGCGTTTAAGGAATTGGTGCCTGTTCCTCCGCACCTTACGGCTACCAATGCACGAGATGTATTCCTTGATCTTCATGTCGACCTTCAACGGCTGATTGTCCAGTGCATTATTGATGGTGATGATGGGTGGAATGACACACCGTGGATAATTCAGGGTGACGAACTACTGATACGCTGGGAGGATTTTGACTTTACTTCTACTCATTGTGCGGTGATCGAACTACTTGCTGCTTCAGAGGTAATCAAAACGGTTTCCTTCTTCGAAGGGTGGGATGCTCCCCAAGCTTGGGGGGAGATTTGGCGCATCTGCTTGTTGATTCCTGTGGAAAAGCTCGTCCTGAATGGTTTATTCACAATCTCATTACAAAGGTTTCTAGGCCTTGGCTATGGTTGGTAATGTTTCGACCAAGGAATCCATTTGTACCTAATCAGCCTTTTGTGCCTCATTTCGAGCTTCAAATTGTAATTCTTTTTGGGCTTAAGATAAACTATCAACAAAGAATTGCAAGTTTATTTGGTGCTGAACGTTTGGCTCAAGTGTTGAATTCTCCCCACCCTCTCCTCCTACCTATTTTGGACTACCGAGAAACTTGGGATGTCCGAATTCTCGTCTTGGTGTGATGACATCTTGGATTCTTCAATTTGATGGAGCTTACAAACCTTCGACCAAGGCGGCTGGCGTGGGTGTGAAGCTCACTTCACCGGGTGGTGAGGAGTTTTGTTACAGCAAGTCTTTGCCCGCAAGTACTTGCAATCAAGCTGAGTACTCGGCGCTCATTTTTGGCCTACAAAAGGCACAAGAACATCAGGCCAAGCAATTGGAGGTGCAAGGAGATTCTCAACTAGTGTGTGAACAAGTTAGTGGAAGGTGGAAGGTGCGGAGCAAAGGCTTGGTTCCACGACATCAACAGGCCTTGGAACTCTGCAACCAGTTTGAAGAGGTAAAAATTCAGCATATTCCTCGAGCTCGAAATCTTGTTGCTGATTTCTTGGCACGTGAAGCTTGTATTTCCATCACGCATGACGCGAGTGGAAGCGCCTCCCCAACAAAGCCGCAAGCCACGAAGGAGGGTGATCGTTTGTAAGGAATGCAAAGGTTGTGGTCATCATGAAACTAAGTGTTGGGCATACTTGATACGAGTTCACCGACTTCGGAAGATCATCAGGAGGGTTCTCAAGGACATTGCTCAAAAGAAGGATGCCAGACCGCACACCCCTTGAAGAAATAGAATGGCGACTACAAGAACTGGAAGAAGCTGAAGGTGATGTGCAAGCTCTACAACTGTTGACATTTGTCATGGCATTCTTGTTTGCCTTGATGAACAACCTCATGCGACGCCACACCTCTAACCCTCGCGTGTAATGATCAAAGTGATATCATGAGGATTGGTCCTTTTAAGATTGTCTATGTGCTATTCTATGCTGAAGATTCTTCTCGTGTAATATTTCACACTACTCCAGTCACACCCTACCCTGCCTATGTGTGCTTTTTGGATGTATCTTCACCCGATTTTCAGTTCAAGCTTCCTCTTACTATTGTTCGTCCATAGATAAGCCACTCTTTTCCATCTTCCAAGCATGGCTGACATTCCCGTGTTTTGTGGACGGGTAGAAGAAAATCCAAATGAGTATCTTGTGACTTTCAAGCGCCGTTGTGTTTCTCTCAACTTTCTTACTGAAGACAGATGGCTATTGGTTCTCCCCACATTTTTAGAAGGTTTGGCACAAGTTTGGTATGAGAAGCAAACCGAAGATGTTCGCCAAAGCTGGCCAAGGTTGACAGCAGCAATGATTGAGGATTTCGGCAAAGAAGAGGAGCCGGAGAATGTGTACCTGCAGGTGGCAAATTTGAAGCAGTCAGAAGGTGAGACGGCGCGTCGATATGTGGATCGAGCGGCCGTGCTCCTGGACCGTTTGATTGCCACACAGGAGGACAATGCCGGGTTTCGAGCTGGAATGACTCAGCATGTGCTGGGCTACCTTGTAGCAGGAGCGAGTGATGAATTCCGCCTCAAGCTTAAATGGGAGAATCCAGAAACTATGGTGCTAGCACATGAGATTGCTCAAAAGTTTGACAAAGTTCAGTCTGACCCCGCTTCAAAGAAGACGATTGTCCCTCCGCATCCCCCTCCATTCCTGCAACAACAACCTGGGGGGTCTAACTCAGGGGCATACCCCCACCCCTCAGGGATGTATCCACCGCCTCCACCTTAGATGTATGGTCCTCCCTTAGATGCTTACCCTCAACAAGGTGGATATCCTCATCCTCCGCCTCGAAGATTTCCCCAGCCTCGCCCACGAGCCCCCCTCCTCTCTACTCCCGTGGCCCCTCCAACTAAAGAGGCCCCCCCTGCAACAGAACCTGGAGTCAATGACCTAGCCAAGGCCCTGAATGATCTTTGGCTTGACATGGTGGGCATCAGAAATCAAGCCAACCGCCCTCCAAGAGATCGTGCTAATGTTGTATGCTACGAGTGCCACCAGAAGGGTCATTATCGCCCAGAATGCCCCAATATTCCAAGGGTGAATCTTCTAAGTGAGTCGGGCACTGAGGATTCTGATGTGGAGATCCTTGATCTCGGGAAAATAACTCGTGCTACCTCGGACCCCTCTCCAACCGGGCCGCCCCAAGAAGAAGGTGTCCTTCTCAGAGCCCTCAGATGCTGAGATGGCAGACCCACCAACAGAGAAGACTAAAAGATCTCGCAGGAGTAAGTGGTCACCCTCGGATTTTCCCATCGGCTCAGGGCAAGAGGACTATTCGGTCGTTCAAGACCTTGCTCATCGTTCTTTGAGCATCACACTCCCGCAACTAATAGCATTAAGCCCTAAGGTGAGACGTGAGGTGCAGCAAGGTCTCTCAACAAGGAAGAGCAAGAAAAAGGGAAAGGTACGAGAGGTATCTTCTATCTCTGAAGAAATTGATCGGCACCCACACACAGTAGATGTCATCATAGATAATTGCCGTGTCAAAAATGTGTGTGTTGATGGGGGAGTTGCATGTAATATCATGGTGCCCCGCATCATGAAGAAATTGAATTTGAAATGTACAAGGCGTTCCTCCACTCGAATCAAGGTAGCAGGCAGATGGTCGACGACTCGCCACCATGGGAGTCATTGAGGATTTGCCCATCACTGTCAACGGGCTGACCACCACTGTCAATTTCTATGTAGTGGACATTGAAGATATAGGCAGAAGTTACCCTGCCATACTCGGGAGACCATGGTTGAGAAAAAGTGATGCAGTCAGCTATTGGAAGACAGGACACATGTCTTTTGGTGCTTCCAAGGAGCAAATCCCTGTGCAACCTGGTGCCATGGAACCGGAAGAAGAAGAGGAGCATGACAGTGATACTCTCTCATCTTCAGTGTCTGAGTCCATGGAAGAATCAGATGGGGGGGAGGAATTCTCAGAGGAGGAAGTTTACATGATGGGGGTGTCTCCGACCCTGCCACCTGCAGAAAAGATAACAGCTAGTCCTCAACAGCTCGAATCAATGCTTTCTCCAGACCTCACTCCAGGTGAGAAAGATGAGTTTCTTGAAATGTTCAAAGATTTCCTTGACCTCTTTGCAACTAGCTACCACCACCTTCGCCATGTGACTGCCATAGAGCACAAGATAGAGCTGAAGCCTGATGCAAAGCCTGTGGCTCAGAAGTATCGGAGATTGGGACCCCTACAGACCGACGCTTTGCGATCAGAGTTGCAGAAGCTTGTAGAGGCTGGGTTTATTGTTCCGGTTCACAATACTGAATGGGTTTCACCAGTGGTAGTCATCCCAAAGAAAAACAACAAGTGGCGGGTCTGCATCGACTATAAGAAGCTCAATGCTGCCACCAAGAGGGATCATCATCCTCTACCCTTTCAAGACCTCATTCTTGAGAAGGTAAGTGGACATGAGATGTATACTTTCTGTGATGGTTACTCTGGGTTTTATCAAATCAGAATTGCCGAGGAAGATGTGCTTAAAACCACATTTGCCACACCCTGGGGGACATTTGCATTCAAAGTAATGCCATTTGGCCTCACCAATGCTCCTGCCACCTTTCAAAGATTCATGCAGATGGTGTTTGCTCCTTATTTGGGGGATTTCTTGGAGGTGTTTTTAGATGATTTCTGTATATTCTCATCACGTAAGGAGCACATCATGAAGGTTAGATTGGCCTTCCAAAGGGTCAATGATGCAAATGGCAGTCTCAACCCTGAGAAATGCACCATTGGAGCCACTCAAGGGAGGTTATTGGGACATGTTGTCTCATCCGAGGGCATCAAGCCTGACCCCGAGAAGGTAGAAGCCATCCTCAAGCTCTCCCCACCTACAACAAAACGTCAGGTACGCTCATTTGTCAATCTAGCAGGATACTATTGCCGCTTCATTGATCAGTATGCTGCTTTGACACGACCCATGACTATGCTATTAAAAGATGGGGTTGATTTCTCTTGGAATGAGGATTGTGATCATGGGTTTGCACAAATCAAGAATGCTCTGGCTTCAGAACCCATTCTACGCAATCCAGACTGGTCAAAGACCTTCTATATCAATCCTGGGTTTGGAGAGCACACTCTGGCAGGTATTCTTCTCCAGCAAGGGGAGGATCGGTTCATGTACCCCGTTCGATTTGCTTCTCGACAATTGCTCGACACTGAGCGACGCTATTCAGAGGCTGACAAGCATGCCTTGTCTTTGGTGTTTTGCATTGAGAAATTTAAGCATTATGTGGCTGGACGGTCCTTCTTTATACTCACTGACACTGGTCTTGCAAAGCAGGTTCTTCAATCACCAAATCCCATGGGCCGGTTGGCCAAATGGTTGGCAGTTCTACAAGAATATGATTTTTCTTTCAAAATTGTAAAAGGGGGTTGTTCCAACTTGAAGAATGCTTTGATTGATTTAGAGGAGTGCCTTGATGTAACCCTGGTAGCAGCCATAGAAGTCGGGGATCCTTGGTATGGTGGTATATATAAGTTTTTGACCGCTTTCTCCTTTCCTTCAGAAAGTACAAGCTATGAGAGAAAGAAGATCCGCAGAGATAGTAGGCGCTACACCCTCCTTGATGGGGTGTTGTACCGTCAAGGCATGGATGGGGTACTCAGACGGGCCATTGATGCAGATGAAGTGCCTAAGGTATTGAAGCATTATCATGATGGGTTTTGTGGAGGCCACTATGCCAGTGACTATACAGCTAAGAAGATTTTACATGCTGGATACTATTGGCCGACATTGTTCAAGGATGTCACTTTGTATTGCAAAACCTGTGAACCATGTCAATTCTTCGGTAGGAAGGATTTGCGTCCCGGGCAACATCACCCAGTGATGTCCATCCATCCGTTTCAGAAGTGGGGAATAGATTTTGTCAGGCCCTTGCCCATGACTGCCCGTAAAAAGAAGTATCTTTTGGTAGCCACTCAGTATGTCACTAAGTGGGCTGAAGCTATCGCTCTCTCTGCTGCAAATGGCAAGGCAGTTTCAAGTTTCATATTTGAACGTATCTGCACAAGGTTTGGGACACCCATGGAGATAGTCTCTGACCATGGGAGTCCATTCTTAAATGAAGCAGTGAGTTACTCATGGATCGCATGGGCATTGATCATCACACTTCTAGCATCTATTATCCAGCATCCATGGGTCAAACAGAGCGGACCAATGGCCTCCTCTGTAAAACCATAGGAAAAATGGCCGCAGGGAATAGGAGCCAATGGGATCAGAAGATCACTGAAGCAGTGTGGGCTTACAACATCACTCATAAAACATCTACAGGTCACACCCCTTTTGAGTTGGTGTATGGTACTGAGGCAGTTTTACCACTTGAGATAGAGATTCCGGCCTTGAGATTGGCGCAGGAACAGAGGATGACAGAAGATGAACATGTAGAGGCCAGATTGGTACAACTTGAGAAGTTAGATGAGACCCGACGCCTTGCACTACATCAAACAGAGATCCAAAAGAATCGACAAAAGGCCCGATTGGATGCTAAGATTCGCAAGGGATGGGTAAGACACTTTGCTAAGGGGGATGTTGTGCTATGCTTTGATAACAGATTGGACCACCAAATGGATAAGAAGTTTCTGCCACTGTGGGCTGGTTCATACAAAGTCATCAAAGAACGTAGCAATGGGTCTGTACAAGTTCAGGAGCTGCATGAACCATATGGCAAGAAGGTGATCAACAAGCGCTACCTCAAGCCTTTCTTTGTGCGTGATGGTCCCACGCATGGAAATGCGGTGCATTCCCTGCCTGGGGGGGGGAACTGTTATGGATAAAATTGTCTAAGGAAAAAGGCATTAATATGTATGTGTGTTTGTATATGTGGCAATAGTATAATCAAATATGGTGTGCATAGGGCCCAAGGTTGAGGTGGCAAGGCATGACCATGTGCCACCCTTCCATGTAAGAGGACCCATAAGGTGTGTTGTACATAATCCATAATAGGAATATTATAAAATGCAAGGTGGCATGGCTCCTCCATGTGCCACCCCTCCATCTAGGATGCAATAATTGAGATATGGCTCAAAGTCCATGGGAGAAGCAATATAAAATGGGTGGAGATGGCTATTATATTGAGTTATTCCCTCCATATGGGATAGGCCCATGTGGGGGAGGTATAGAAGGACAAAGAGAGCTAGTTAAATAATGGGGAAAGTAGGATGAGGTGGCAAGATTCCTTGTGCCAACCCTCCACTTGTCCTCCTAGAGGTTTGAACCTATTATAAAATTGGAAAGAGACCAAGAGAGTATCATAGACTTGAGATATGGGGCTTGATTTATGTGGAAAATTGAGGCAAAGGGTTGTCGCATACAATTGAGAGTGCGTACCCACCTAGCCCACATGGGAGACTTTTCCACACACACCATGCATGTGGGAGGATACATTAATGTGGAGAGACCCCCTCTTTTGGCTATAAAAGGAAGGGGCAATTCCTTGATGGGACACGCTCATTCTTGTAAAGCCACCTAGC
Source organism: Dipteris shenzhenensis (assembly GCF_047967505.1). Classification (NCBI taxonomy): domain Eukaryota; kingdom Viridiplantae; phylum Streptophyta; class Polypodiopsida; order Gleicheniales; family Dipteridaceae; genus Dipteris; species Dipteris shenzhenensis. The sequence continues at coordinate 2,351,877 of NC_141627.1, read as the reverse complement.
TAGTATTTTGATATTTCCCTCTCATCCCTTCTTTCCAATAAAGTATGGTTCACCTCCCTTGATGTCTACATCTCAACATTCCTCTTCCTATCATGTACATGCTTCTCTTCCCCCTCTCCCTTTCCCCTTGTGTCATAGTCTCCCTTTTCCTTCCCTCCACTTCTAATTCCTTGTTCACTCCTATGACATCCCTTTGCCCTCATGATCTCCTTTTCTCTATGGCCTTTGAGCATAGCCATACTTAGTCTCTAGCCTCTGATCTCGAAAACTTTTCCGGCTAAAAGTGCCTAGATCTGCAGTAAGAAGGGATGCAAAAAAATATGAAGCTACACACACGACAGCATCAGGATCTGACTGTAACACCCCGTCTGAGTCAACAAGCTGCGAAACTCTATCTCTACTATGTCTGGGCCCATGAGTAGAGAAAAAGTATTTGTTGACCCTGCCACCCATCTGAATCGAAAAGGATTCCCGTGCATGAAAGGCATACTCTGCTCTCTGATCCAACAATGTCTACAAATGAGCCCTTGCTGCAGCAAGGCGCTCCTGAATCCAAGCATCTGTGGGCCTCTTCTGCTCTTCCCTCTGAAGGGATGCTAACTGCTGGCGTATACCAATCTCACATCTGAGAATCTCACGTCTCCTAGAATCAGCGACTGAATGATAGTAGTCACTAATTCCGGATAAGGCTGCAGCTACTTGAGATGGATGGACAGCTCCACCCTGTATGTGAGAAACCCAAATCTGTAAAATATCCTCCTTGAGGATCTCCTCTGCATAAAAAGCATCCGGAATCCTGACACTGGTAGAGCGTCCTCTCCGTTGAGGCTCAAGAATCTGCAACACCACTGGAAAATTATTTGAGGTGAAAACCCCAGTAGAAATGCATACAGATCCTCCTCTGTCAAGTGCCCAATCTTCTACATAAAATCTGTTAATCCGTGCATGAATGGGCATGTGTATTCTCCTGTTCGACCAAGAGTATAGGAGTGACTGTGGCATAATATGAAAGGCATCATCCAACCAAGTGTCTCTGCCGCTGAACTGAAAGAGAAAGGCATCCCAGGCTGCCCTCTCCAAAGAATGAATTCCACCCTGTCTGCCTCCCTTTTTGTCTAAGGGCAACTCAACCATGTTGAAGTCACCACCAATGATCCAAGAATTTGCAATGGGGGCCCAAGAGAGTAACTCCTTCCAAAAGGAGATCCGCTCCTCTCTGTTGTTGGGAGCATAAAGATTGAGAAGACCAATCTTACGCCCTCCAATCAAAACAATGATCCATTGAGCTCTAGAAGGGGAGATAATACCATGACCAGCAATCAAGGGGAGAATAGAAAGAGAGACCGAAATGCAAGGACCTCCCCTTGTGCCCATAGCAAGCGACCAGAAGGTATGTCCCGAAAGCAGTTTGCCTGACTTAGAGCAATCATTGGCATCCAGCTTATGCTCCTAGATAAAAAGGATATCAATAGCACCTCCAGTGACGCCTGGATGAAGCTGGTTCTGGATCAGCTTCCTACGGCGACGGTGTGGAACTCCGCCTAGGCCCTGTATGTTCCAGCAGACTATCCTCATCGATAGGAGGATGCTGGATGGAAAGGCTTACCCGACCTAGTAGAGGAGACCAGCTTCCCTTAGGCTGAAACACTCCTGCTGAGGGCAGGAAACTCAACAGGTGAAAGGATCCCCACACCTGCTGAAAGGGAGGCCCTGTCAGAAGGAATCCCAATGATCGGGACCCCTAAGGTGGAGGGCCCAAACTCCTCATCATCCATGAAAGTCACCGAATCTGCCAGTGCCGAAAAGGAATTCTTGATAAGCAAGTCTAGCCGAGGAGTGCGAAGAAGACCTGCACTCGTGGAAGATGGAGGAGAAGGACCTGCCAGGCCTCTATCAGTGGAACTAGAGCTAGGGGTTGAGGAGGCCTGTGACTGGGGTGAAGAGGAATCAGGAGCCCTCATCTGCGCCTGCACTTTCTCAGTTGTCCTGACTGTGGCAGGAACAGTCTGTGGGGAAGAAGTACCTGTACTTCCCTCGTGGTCAGAAACCAAGGGGTCAGAGACCAAAGTGACTGGGGCTGGTGGATCTAAAGGCCCCTCTTGATGTGGAACTGTAGTGTCTGGGGCTGCAGCAACATCCACCTCTGGAGTCTAGAGGGCGTCTATCTGAAAAGAATCAAAAGTCTCCTCCTGAGGTAAGGGAGCCGCTCTTATAGCTCTCCATCGTGGTACTGGGTGTGCTGCGGGAAGTGAGCGTCCTGCTGCCCCTGGTGGTCCTGGGGTGCGCGAAGCAGGGCGCCCTGTTGCTCTTGGTGGTCCTGGAGTGCGTGGTACAAGGTGCTGGGGAGGTGTAGTCGTGGTAGTACATGAAGGAGCCACACCAGAAGACCTCTTGGGTCTTTTTCTCTTCCTTGGGCAGTCTCTAGCAAAGTGCCCAAGGGTCCTACAAATCCTGCACTAGTCCTGTCTACCTGAAATCTTGACTCTCTGTCGAAAGAGAGAGCGGTCTGGACGTTGAAGCATAATGTGGTCATCTGAGATGTTAAGTTTAGAGACAATGACCCTAACACGAGGCACCCCGTCTGCATCGACTGCCTCTACCAAGGAACAAGGCATGCCAGGTTGGGAGGGGATCTCCGTGACCACTCCGAATGTAGCTCCGATAGTGGCAAGCAGTCGATGGTAGACCTGAGGAAGATCAGGAAACCTAATGAACAGTGATGTGACCTGCCTGTCCTCCTCGACCGGATCGAAGCCCAAGGTGTAGGGCAAAAGAAAGATCCTCCTCGAACCCAAAGCCAGAGGATTAGCTTTGAGAACAAGGGTTGTGGACTCGTGGGAGTCGAAAACCACTTGGAAGAATCCACATCCCAAAAGTCGAATATCCTTGAGGTGAGGGGCAAGGTCTCCTGGTAACACCGCTAGCATCCAGTCTCTAGCCTGTGATCTGGAAGGGCGAAAAATGATGTGGAGCCCTCTAATTCCACATCTTTCTTGAGCTGCTACAGTTCGTCTTTTCTGAAAAAATGACGGTTCTTGCAGCTGGTGGAGGTGGACGGAGATTGGCTGAATGGGGATCCATTCGCCAATCGATGTGAAAAAGCCGATTCCAACACTGAAAAAGCTCCGTTCGTGAAACTACTGCCCAGGACTCCCTGAACGCGGGCACGGAAGAAGGAGAAAGAGAGGGTAGGAGAGAGGGGAAGGGAAGGGAAAGAGAGGGGCAGGAAGAAGGAGAAAGAGAGGGGAGACGGAGGTAGGCTGAGGGGGAGGCGTGGGGAGTTGAGATAGGGAGGAAGGGGGCGGGGAGGGAGAGGGAGGAGGGTTTTTTTTTTTTTCCCGGGGGGGGTCACCTTGGGGGGGAGAGCAGCGGGGGGGGGGAGAGCATGGGGGAGGGAGGGGGGCGGGGGAGGAGAAGGGGGCAGGGCGGCTGGCGGGGGAGAGGGAGGGCGGAGGAGAAGGGGGCAGCGGGGAGGGGGAGAGCAGCAGGGGGGGAGAGGGAGGGCGAGGGGGGGGGGGGCACGGGAGGAGAAGGGGGCGGGGGGGCTGGCGGGGGAGAGGGAGGGTGGTAGAGAAGGGGGCAGTGGGTAGGGGGGCAGCGGGGGAGGAGAGAGGAGAAAGGGCCAGCGGGGAGGGGGGCAGGGGGGGGGGCTGGCGAGGGAGAGGGATGATGGGGGAGGGGGCGGGGGAGGAGAAGGGGGGCGGGGGGGCTGACGGGTGGGGGAGAGGTTGGGCAGGGAGGGAGAGGTAGGGGGTAGCAGGGGGGGGAGAGGGAGGGCAGAGAGAAGGAAGGGGAGAGGGAGGGTGAGGGAGGAGGGAGAGGGGGCTGGCGAGAGGGGAGGGAGAGGAGGAGCAGCGAGGGGGGGGCAGCGAGGGAGAGGGAGAGGGAGAGGGGGCTGGCTGAGAGAGGGAGAGGGAGAGGGAGAGGGGGCTGGCTGAGAGAGGGAGAAGGGAGGGCAGTAGCTCACAGGGAGGAGCAGCGATTGGCAGTTTCTGACTTTGTAGTTGCTTCCTTTTTGGCTCTGATCAATCAATTAGCTTTTTCTTTTGTAGACTTCTTTCCATTCCATATCTTCTTTTTTTTTTTTTTCATGAAAAAGACTTCTATTAAGTAAGAACAAAAACCCGCGAGAGCAAGCTCAAAGCGGAATACATCATGAAATCATGAGGATAATAAAAAACCCCTCAGAGTGAGGTGGAAAGAAACCAAGGCTGAGGCTGAAAGTGCCATCTCAACCCTGTAGTAGATTCAGAGAAGAAAGGAGAATCCTTCCATTCCCTAAAGAAAGAAGCCCTCCTAGCTGAGGCTGCACGGGAGTCCCCCTGCATACCCGTCCATACGGCCATCAGAGTGTGTACGATGTCTGTCCAGATATGTCTGTCCAGATACTAGCCAATGTGTGCGAGGGATGAACCTGAGTACCCTCCATAGCCTCTGTGCATCTGGCTCTCCAGATATGCCAGGCTGCTATGCTCGCTATAATCTCCCAAGAAGTATCCACAGAGGCATGTACAGCTGTAAAAGGACGGTGTGGAACCACATCCAACGAGCAGAACTCAACTCGATGACGTCGAACCGAAATGGCCCGAGAGGAGTCAAGTCCCTCATAGAAAACCTGAGGTCCTGTAAGAGAAAGCCAAGCCACCGAGCCCCAAGTCATAAAAAGTGGGGAATGGGCAAAGTGACTGAAGATCCTGGCTATCCCCATCCAAATCAATCTCGCCTGTCTGCAATCCCATAAGCAATGCTGAATAGACTCCGAAGCAGAAAGGCAACGAGGGCAAGTAGGGTCGGCTCCGAATCTGGACCTCCAAAGGTTCACTGCAATCCCTTCATGAATAGAAAGCCAAAAGAAGATAGTGATCTTTCTATTCCTGTGGGATTTCTAGAGCCTCCTCCAGAAGTACCTCTGCTGATCCGCAGTAATACCAAAAGTCTCTCAATGAGGAACTCTGGAGGGTCTCCAGCCTCTACTACTGAGCTGAAATCTCCTGGCATTACTGACCGTGTAACGAAAGAAGGGGATGGTCTTCTCTCGATGCCCCGCGTCAATCCACTCCCACTCTCCGGGGTCCCACTGTAAATACCTGATGGGAACTCCTCCATAGAGCCAAAGTCTCCAAGACCCGGTGGAGAGTAACTGGGGGTCAGGGTCTAAGAACCACTCTGAATCTGATCCCTGCATCAAAAGGCCTACGACCCTGATAGGCTGAAAAGCAGACTCAAGCAAGATATCATGTGTAGATCTGAGCAATCTGCCACCATCCTGGACACTGAAAACCAAAGCATCCTCCTGTGCATCTTAGAAGGCTAAGACCTGAAGTGGAACCCCGCCTCTCGAGAAAGTACCTGCCCAAGTGGAGGAAGTGAGAGGCATATCATCTGTGTCTATCCAAGCCTCTGGAAGGGCTGTCTCAATCTGCAAGATCCTCCCTGCACTCCCTCTGAGATGTCCTGTCAACCTTGACTTGGTTTCCTCTGGAAGCCTACGGAAAGCTTTCCAAGATCCCAAAGAAGAAGCAGGTCCCCTCTCCCACCTAGCCCACTGCATGTAGAGTGAGGCACCCAGTGGTCTGCCACGATCATCTAAAATACTGTCGTTCCACATGATGGGCTGCCTATCAATCTCTTCCCGGGAGGAAGGAGGAATCCTCCGAAGAGAGCTTCTGAAACTAGCCCAAGCTTTCAGAATGGCAACCATGAGAGGGGATGAAGGTGATCTGAGGTGTGCTGAGGTGAAGATCCATCTAACACTGCTCATCCAGTCTCCTCCTGAGGAAGGTGTGCACCTCTGTATGCTGCTGATAAGAAAGTCCTTCCACGGTTCCTGTCCTGGCATAAGTCCTCGCACCACTATCTTGCAAAGTAAAGCTCTGCACTGTAAATTTGGATCAATAATATTGAGACCCCCATCCTGTGTAGGGAGGATGAGGGTCTCCCAAGCCACTCTGGCTAAGGCATCTGCTGTGCCATCAAGCCCACTCCAGAGAAAGTTTCTGATCGGTCTTCTGAGCTGAATGATGCAGTCCCTAGAACGGCACCAACATGAACAAATAAACCAGGCAGTGGCCAAGAGGACCTGGTTGACCGCCACAACTCTAGAGGCAAGATCCAGCTTGGCTGAGCTCCAAAAGAGAAGCTTCCTTCTGATGCTCTCCAACACGGGAGCAAACTGCTGCGTGGTAGAAATACCCAAGCCGACCTGGCAGCCCAAATACCTGATAGGCACACCCCTCTGAACCCAAGTGAACCCTATGTCAAGCCCCCAAACTGGAGTGTCCTCATCACTGATCCAAAAGCCATTGGATTTATGCCAATTTATCTGCGCCCCTGCCGCCAAACAAAATAAATCCAATGCTGTCCTGAAAGAAGTCAATGTCTGTGGAGAGGCATCCAAATAAATCGCTGTGTCATCAGCCAACTCACTGTCAAGCAGCTCCTCTTCTCTTCTGATGGGAAGTCTCAGCCCAAAGATGTCAGCTTGAGATCTAACATAGATGCTCATAGCTTCGGCCATGAATAAAAAAAGGAAAGGAGCAAGGGGGCATCCCTGACGGACTGATCTCGAAATCTGAAATCTCTCACCCCTTACCCCACCAATAAGTACCTGGCTATGGGCTGATCTATACAAAGAGGAAACACCTCTGATCCAAACATCAGTGAATCCAAAGCGTAGAAGGGTGCCCTCCAAAAAACTCCAATCTACTCTGTCATAAGCTTTTTCAAAATCCAACAGTAGAATGGCAAGATTCTGGCCACTCTGCCTGGCCCACTCTGAAGCTTCCTAGAAATAAAAAATGTTATAAAAAATACTTCTGCCATGCACAAATCCCGTCTGAGTGTCATGAATAAGATCAGGGAGAAGTGGCTGCAATCGGAGGCTGATAGCCTTGGCTAGAATCTTGTAACAAGTCCCCAGAAGTGTGATAGGCCTCCACTGGGACAATAAATTTCTGCTACCTCCTTTTGGATTAAGGTGGATGAGGCCCTCTGTAAGCGATTCAGGCATCTCGCCAGAGTCCCAAATGGCCTGCATGGCTGAAGTAATATAGTCTCCAATCATATCCCAAAATGCAATGAAAAAAGACGGGGTGAGGCCATCTAAACCTGGGCACTTGCCCTTGTGAAGGGCTGAAAGTGCAGTCCTGAACTCTGTGTTGGTGAAAGGTGCGTCAAGTAGAACATGCATATCCGGATTCACCAACACTTGGATACTCTGCCAAATAGCCTGTCTAGCATCCTCTATATCGTGTGTCTCAGGATCAGCAGTAAGGAGGGTGGCATAGAAATGTGAAGCTATGCGTAAGACGTCATCTGGCTCTGTCTGTAAAACCCCATGTGAGTCAATAAGCTGAGATACACTCTCTCTACTATGTCTAGGGCCAAGAGTAGAGAAAAAGTGTTTATTGACTCTACCACCCATCTGAATCCAGAAGGACTCCCGTGCATGAAAGGCATACTCTGCTCTCTGATCAAGCAATAACTGCAGATGAGCCCTCGCTGCAGCAAGGCGCTCCTGAATCCAAGCATCTGAAGGCCGTTTCTGCTCTTCCCTCTGCAAAGCTGCTAACTGCTGGCGAATACCAATCTCACGTCTGAGAATTTCTCGTCTCCTGGTAGAAGCAACTGAGCAGTAAAAGTCGCTAATACCAGAGAGGGCAGTGGCTAAATGAGATGGATGTGGCTGCCCACCCTGGACATGAGCAAACCATATCCGTAGGGCTGCCTCCGTAAGGTCCTCCTCTGTGTAAAAGGCATCTGGAATCCTGATGCTGGCAGATCGGCCTCTCAAGTGAGGCTCTGAGATAGCTAGAACAACAGGGAAATGGTCTGAGGTGGAAACCCCCGCAGCAATGCATACCGATCCACCTCTGTCTAGTGCCCAGTCATCTACATAAAATCTGTCAATGCGTGCATGAATAGGCATCTGTTGCCTCCTGTTCGACCAAGAGAACAGGAGGGACTGTGGCTGAATAAGAAAGGCATCATCACACCAAGTATCTCTGCCACAGAAATGGAAAAGGAAGGCATCCCAAGCTGCTCTCTCCAAAGAGTGAAGTCCGCCTTCTCTACCCCCTTTTTTGTCTGAAGGTAACTCGACCATGTTAAAGTCACCTCCAGTCACCCAAGAATCGACAATGGGGGCCTAGGAGAGCAAACTCTTCCACATAAGGACACGTTCCCCTCTAATGTTGGAGGCATATAGGTTGAGGAAGCCAACCTTACGCCCTCCAATCAAAAGAATAATCCACTGAGCTCTAGAGGGGATAATGACTCCGTGCCCAACAACTAAGGGGAGAACCGACTGCGAAACTGAAATAGAAGTGCCTCCCCTAGTGCCCAATGCAGGCGACCAAAAAGTATGTCCTGAAAGCAACTTGCCTGACTTGGCACAATCTCTATAATCCAGCTTGTGCTCTTGAAATTTAGAGGGATTTTGCTCTGGAGAGGAAGGTAAACATGTAGAGCTTCACCCTCAGAAAGGAATCGCGCAGAAGATAAACACGACGCCTAGCATCGTAGAAGAACCGTGGACTGGTTTTTTGACAAAATCTACCCGAATGTTGCTCCAAATGAGCTCAGACTTGATGAGCGGCAAGGTCGTGATATCGCCCACCTCCCTCTGGAAGGAATTAGACAATGTTGCTCTCCATAGTGAGAACTAGGAAGAAGGTCGTCGCAGCTTCCTGAGACAATGTCGCCCCGAAAATGGTGAGATAGCTTGTATAGCTCATTCTGCAGATTCGCCCTGACCTTGGGAAGACTCTCCTGAAAGATGAGATGCTGAGAATGCAAGTTTGAAGAGAACTCTCACTTCCAAAATGGACTTTGGAAGGGAAGGTGGAAGATGGAGGTGAGGAAGAAGATGATGATGTGGCACAAATGGGCTCAAGGAGGATCAAAGGGCTCTGATACCATGTTGGAGAACTGAAATGAAAGCATGGAGTGAACACAAGCTGAGAATTCTTGATTTTTGGAATGAAGAAAGGTGAGGTCCTTAAGTAGGCACCTCTTACATGATCACTGACATCACTGATGACCTCTGAGCTCCACAATCATCTCCTCAATCAGCTCCTAGATTCTCTCAATCATCCTAGGTGGCTTCTACCACCACCTAACAGTGCTTATGGGCACCTAACTGTGCCTCTAGCACACACACATAGAAACCAAGGTGTGCCTAGGGCATACACCTTGAGATATCCCATCAACCTCCCCATGTTCACCTCTTTGTCACCCATGTTCACCTCTAAGTCACCCGTGTTCAACCCTAGTTCATCCCTGTTCACTCCTATGTCACTGCCCCATGTTCACCTCTCTGTCACCCATGTTCACCTCTAGGTCACCCCTATTCACCCCTAGTTCACCCCTGTTCACTCCTATGTCACCTTCCCATGTTCACCTCTAGGTCACCCATGTTCACCCCTAGTTCACCCCTGTTCACTCCTATGTCACCTCCCCATGGTCACCTCTCTGTCACCCATGTTTACCTCTAGATCACCCCTGTTCACCCATAGTTCACCCCTGTTTACTCCTATGTCTCCTTCCCATGTTCACCTCTCTGTCACCCATGTTCACGTCTAGGTCACCCATGTTCACCCCTAGTTCATCCCTGTTTACTCCTATGTCACCTCCCCATGTTTACCTCTCTGTCACCCATGTTCACCTCTAGGTCACCCCTGTTCACCCCTAGTTCACCCCTGCTCACTCCTATGTCACCTTCGCAGGTTCACTGTCTGTCACCCATGTTCACCTCTAGGTCACCCCTATTCACTCCTATGTCACCTCCCCATATTCACCTCTCTGTCACCCATGTTCACCTCTAGGTCACCCCTGTTCACCCCTAGTTCAGCCCTGTTGACTCCTATGTCACCTCCCGATGTTCACCTCTCTGTCACCCATGTTCACCTCTAGGTCACCCCTGTTCACCCCTAGTTCACCCCTTTCACTCCTATGTCACTCCATGTTCACCTCTCTGTCACTCATGTTCACCTCTAGGTCACCCCTATTCACCCCTAGTTCACCCCTGTTCACTCCTATGTCACCTCCCCATGTTCACCTCTTTGTCACCCATGTTCACCTCTAGGTCACCCCTGTTCACCCCTAGTTCACCCCTGTTCACTCCTATGTCACCTCCCCATGTTCACCTCTCTGTCACCCATGTTCACCTCTAGGTCACCCCTGTTCACCCCTAGCTCATCCCTGTTCACTCCTCTGTGACCTTCCCATGTTCACCTCTCTGTCACCCATGTTCACCTCTAGGTCACCCCTATTCATCCCTTGTTCACCCCATGTTCACCCCTTGTTCACCCTATGTTCACCCCTCTGTCACCCATGTTCATCCCTATGTCACCCCTTGTTCATCCCATGTTCACCCTAGGTCACTCCTTCACCCCTCAGTCACCCATGTGCACACCAATGTCACCCCTTGTCAACTACTTCTAGAACAAGTCATCCTTCTCTCTCTCACGTGGCCTATACAAGAGGTATATAGTTCAAATTCAAATTTTGCCATCTTTTCCATTCAAATATTGCCTCTTGTCCACACCACTTTTACTCTCACCTCCCACCAGTGCTATATTTAGCGCTGGCCAAGCATAGGTACTTGGTGATCAAATCAACCATTGGGATCCTCAGTTTTGGCGCGCATCTTGCCCCTCCCACGTCTTATGCTATTTGTGGCACTTGCTAAATTAAGCACACCTTTGACGCCTCTCTTCCTTGCAACCCCCTCTCCAACGAGATCACTTGGCAGCAACTAGTCCCTCTTGCAGCGCCTGGAAGCTCCCTACACCTCCTCCTCTTTGATCGCATCTTCTTCAAGTAGCTCCCTCCATCAACGAAGTCTCCTGGCAGCTCCCTCGCAATAGCCTCTCCTTGGATCGCACCTTTGCTAGGTGCAGCGCATCTCTCCCTGTAGCCCATCTCGCCCCTCTGCTTGGGTCGCACCTCTCCCTGCAGCCCATCTTGCCCCTCTCCTTGGGTCGCCGGCAGCACCCTCTTGTGGTTGCGCATCTTATCCCTGGGCGGCCTATGCAACTAGCATTTCCCTCAGCCTCTCCACTTGCTGCCCTCAGCCCATCTTCTTGCTGCACATACGCCTCAGCTCTTTGCCCCCTTTCCCTCTATTGCCAATTGGCCATCCTAGGCATGTGCCTCAACTTGAATCGTCAACCCCCACCGCACATACTCTTCTCTTCTTTTGCTGCGCCACCTTGCCCTCCACCTTGCGTTCTCCTCTCCACCCTCTTGCACTGACCTTTAGTGCAGCAATGTTTGCACATGGGACTGGTGTAGTTGTAAATATTGATATCAGGCACAAACGCATTGGTCACGTTATGTATATGTACAACGACTTAAATTAATGCAGGCCCAAAATATTATTGCAGGATTGCCTAAGTTTAAGGTTGTAGAAATGCATAAGGTATGTGAAGCCTGTCAATATGGAAAACAGGCAACGAAACCATTTCCTAGACATGTTCAAGAGAGTAAGAGGCCCTTGGAATTCATCCACTTTGATGTATGGACTACTAAAGCTGCATCTATTGGAGGTTGTCATTATTTTGTCACTTTTATTGATGACTACACCAGAAAAGTTTGGGTGTATTTTATGAAAAAGAAAAGTGAAGTGTTTGGGCATTTCAAAGCTTTTAAAGCTATGGTTGAAAAAGAAACAGGCTTGCAAATAAATGCCTAAGGTTAGATGGAGGGGGAGAGTACCTCTCAAATGAGTTTGCAAGGTTCCTGCAGGATCATGGCATAAAGCAACAATATTCATGCAATCATACCCCACAGCCTCCTCTGCGCAATCTTGCTCTCTTCTCCCTACCTTGCCATCCAGGTCTCCTTGCTTCGCCATCAGCTCCCCCTCTACCTCAACACCACCTTGCCATCACCTCGCCATCCCTTCTTGCTTCACCATCAGCTGATAGCTCCCCTCCTCGCCATCACTTGGCAGCTCCCTTCTTGCTTCATCAGCTCCCTCTTGGCCATCACCTTGCCAACCCTTCTTGCTTCGCCATCAGCTCCTCTCCTCGCCATCACTTCATCATCAGTGCCTACTTCATCAATGATGCATTCAACTCAGCATCCCCATCTTGGCCCAAGCATTACTATCATCTCGGATGGAGTCCATCGATAGTAGTTATGGCAGCTGGGACCTCTGCCTTGGGATCTCATGGTGGAGAGGCATCAGAGCGACACAGGTTATTGAACTTGAATCTTACTTTGGGAGCCACTGGTGATGCGAAGACACCACCCCGGTTGTCTCGACGACTGACCCCTGATCCGAGTATGGAGGCTGCTGAACAGACCCAGTGGAAACTTGACTTGGCGAGGTTATTTTTGCTGGGGGTAAGATACCATTTCAAGCTGATTGTCCTCCACTGCCTCAGAATGATATGTTGGATATCTACTTCGCATCCTCCTTAGGAGATCTATTCACCCATGAGGCCCAGATAGAGTAACAGAGCCAGGATCACAAACGGCTTCTGTATGCATTAAAGCGGAAGCGGTCTTCTGTTTGCATGGAGGAGGAGGACCTGGATCAAATTTTCACACTTCCCTTGCAAGAGACACTTGCTTCCAACAAGAAATCATCCCAAGCTCCAAGTTGCTACCTACACGTCGACACACTGGCTCCGGTGGCAACTCTCGAGGACCCAAAGCAGGAAGGGATGAAAGCAACCTTCGAGGAATATGGCGAACTCATCGACATGGCTGACCGAATAACCTATCGGGATAGATATGCATGGGCTAAAAGATCCCTTCATATGGCTTAGCACATTATAGATGACAGCTTCATTCAGATGGGTGCCTCCCTCTTTAATACTACGGGTCATGTTTGCAAGCTTCTATCATAGAAGCAACACCTCCGCTTGGAACATGAGAAGCAGGTAGCCAACATGCATAAAGAATGGGATACAACATTACAGGTGAAAGAAGCGGAGGGGGGAGCAACTCTATAGGCAAGGGAGGCTGCGTGGAAAGCTCAGCAGGACGAGTTTCAGTAGTGTCTTGAAGCGAATGAGGCAGAGTGGACAGCCAGCAAGAAAGTCTTGGAGGACAGTCATTCACCCCAACAGGCTGAGATCCAGAGGGAGCTTGCAACTCTATAGGATAGCTACACGTCACTGGTAGAGAACAAGCATATTGTGGATCAATAGGTGGAGCTGGAGAGCCAGATGAAGCAGATTCTCAAGGAGAAGGACCGTCTCCAACTTTCACATTCCAAGTTGCGGGACGACTTCCATGGGCTGCACACTGAAAATTCTGCACTCAAATCTAGATGTGACAATTACAGGTCTGGCTACCACAGATATAAATGCATGAGGACATCCGCAACCTCATGGACACAATTGAGGAGGAGGCAAAGACCACCCCTGGAACATCAGCACACCCACCACACCCTCCCCCTCCCCCTCCATGACCTTCATCCAGCAAGCAGTAGCTCCTGAATCTTTCATTCGGCATTTGTTTTTCCGAGCTCTGTGCATTTGGATTCTGCAGTTCTCATGTAAATAAAGGAATTTTGGAGTTGTATGGCCATGAGCCAGTTTTATTTCAGTTTTGGAGTTGTATGGCCATGAGCCAGTTTTATTTCAGTTTTGGAGTTGTATGGCCATGAGCTAGTTTTATTTCAGTTTTGCAGTTGTATGGCCATGAACCAGTTATATTCCAGTTTTGAAGTTGTAAGGCCATGAGCCCTTTCTTTTTCAATTTTGGGGATATCAGACTCAAGGTCACTTTCTTAATTGCAATTTATACTTAAAATTCTCTCACATAGAACCTCAATCATTCACTGGGACGGTGATTGATAGTGGCGGGGGATCTGTTGTACTCTGAGTCTCCGGTCAGGGCCTCCCACCAAGAGTCACACCTGGGTCACATCATGGTCATCTCAGCAACATGCCAAGGTTGTTAGACCTTGGTCATACCTAGTCGCATCGTGTTCACATCTTGGTCAAATAGTACATGACTTGACGTGACTTGGACATGACTTGACATGACTTGGACATGAATTGACCTAGACATGACTTGACATGACTTGGACATGACTTGACATGGACATGACATGACTTGACTTGGACATGACTTGACATGACGACTTGACAGTACATGACTTGTACAGGACCTGGACATGACTTGAATATGATGGGAGCAATACATGACTGAAGAGTACCAAAACTCAACCTCGACCCACCATGGTCAAAGTTGATCAGAGGGAACTAGCGCAATGGTGCACGGGGTACACCTATTGGTGCACATAGGAAGCAGTTCAACAAAGTGCACAGGTGCACAGGTGGTACTTGTTGGTGCACATGGGAAGCAGTCCAACAGTTAAGAGGTATAGGTGGTGCACCAACCCTCGCAACCAACTAGTGTCAAGAGCACATGGAATAGATAGGAGTACACATGGAGCACGGGATTCACTGACTCAAAACAGGCTGGAATGTTGTAGAAGCCATCAAGGACGAAGCGGCCAACAAACGGTGATAGGATAAAATCTGTATATATTTTTCTCCACATAGATTGTGCATGAGGGTAGACACTGAACACATGATAGTGTTAAATTGCGGGTTGTGTGTGAATAAGCCAATGTAATTGGCTGCACATATAAAAGACCTTTTTATTTTGAACTTGAAAGACTAAAAGTTTTTTGCAGGGAATTATCAGGGAGATGATGAAATGCAATGTGGTTGTACCAGACTTCCAGAGCAAGGGTATCCAGTGTGTGGTCAAGTGAAATGTTTTTGGGGTCATGTAAAGTCAAGTCATGAAGGGTTTTTTTAATATTTTCCTGAGTCAATGTGTACTTGCATGTTACGGGAATTCGATATGTTTTGGTGCCCACGTCAAGGGGCTTTTCATGTGTGTATATGGGGAAGCATGCAAGCTTTAATGTGCATGCTAATGTGTGTGGTAATTGTGTGACTAAAGGTCCAAAATGTGCATTTAATGTGATTTGGGGGAAATGTCTTGAGAGTGGTAAAATGTCACTAGTGAGGTGGCAGATTAGGCTAAGGTGGCTGGACAAATTGAGAAGTCATCGTGCACATACATGTGGCTACGTAATAGAAGAGGGAAGCTTCTGGTTGATGAGCGAGCATGGTACGTGGAGTCTTGGGCTTGCAGATAAAGGAGAAGAGGGAGGAGTCGGTGAGGGGCGGATGAGCTGTTTGTAAGAGAGAGGTAGAGGTGAACAGACGGTGGAAAGAGAAGGGGTTTGTAAGAGAGAGATGGGAGGTTGGACATAGGGTGGAAATAGAAGGGTTTCATAAGAGAGAGATAGGGGTTGGACATAGGGTGGAAAGGGAAGGGTTTTGTAAGAGAGAGGTAGAGGTGGACAAAGGGTGGAAAGAGGAGTTTGTAAGAGAGAGGTAGGGGTTGGAAAGAGAAGGGGTTTATAAGAGAGAGATGGGAGGTGGGACATAGGGTGGAAAGAGAAGGGTTTTGTAAGAGAGAGAGATAGGGATTGGACATAGGATGAAAGGGAAGGTTTTTGTAAGAGAGAGGTGGAAAGGGAAGGATTTTGTAAGAGAGAGGTAGAGGTGGACAGAGGGTGGAAAGAGAAGGAGTGTGTAAGAGAGAGGTAGGGGGTGGACAGAGGGTGAAAAGAGAAGAGAGATGTAGGAGGTGGATAGAGGGTGGAAAGAGAAGGGGTTTGTAAGAGAGAGGTGGGAGGTTGGACATAGGGTGGAAAGAGAAGGGTTTTGTAAGAGAGAGACTCAACATTTTGTCCAACATGAGACTCTCATGGCTTGAGACTCAACATGCTCAGAGGCTCACGTTATAGCATGGCTACATGACCAGCTCATAGGTCTAGGAATACACCAATATCCTGGAACTCGGCCAGGCCTGATAACGAGACCTATCAAAGCCAATACATGGCTCCCACAATACATCCCCCTCTAAACCTATCTCCCATAGTACATCCCCTCTGGGCTCCAGGGGCTAATGAGAGACATGGAGCCACACACCAAAACAAAATAGGAAAATACATCTTTTTAGAAGGACTTTCCAAGGTAGAGAACCTTTGACTCAACACACATGATTTATTTGCATTCATTTTGGGGGACAACCTAGGGCAGAGTACCCTTGACTCAAACAAGAAAGTAGTAAAGATATATTTCATTTATTTTATGCATAGCAAGGGTAGAGAGCCCATGTGACCGAAGTAGCTGCCACACAAAAGTGTGCTCATCCTGCTCGTCGATGATGTGTCGAAGATGCTCATGTTGAGAATGCCTCGGAAGATGTGTCGATGAAGACCCTGGAAGCAGCTACCAAGGGCTATCACATCATGACTCTCAATGTGCCGATCAGAGTCATTGAATGCGTAGAAGAGGCTCAAAAAAATGAGCGAAAGTGCTTTAAAAAATGAGCGAAAATGTACTGTAGGAGATGACGAGGTGTGAAAAGAGTATTCCCTGCTGTCAAAAGCCTCAAGTCAATGTACCGGAGTGTTGGTACAGTCGAAATGACTTTTGGGTAAGCTCAGGAAGCTCAAATCATTGGTGTAGGTCACGGGAGTCCAAGTATGAGCAAAAAAATGTCAAAAAGTAGCCTAAAACTGCTCGGAATCGCCTTTTGACAAGTTGTACAGACTTGTGGCACTGTCACCATCCACTTGCTGAGGTCTGTACGATCGTCCAGATGTTCGGACAGACGTCCGAACAGCTGTACGGACGAAAAGTCGCAAAAAAAATTCCCTTGAAATGGTGCGAGGCAGGGTTGTTTATGTTTAGGTAGTGCAAAAATGTCAAAAAACATCAAAATCGGATCTCAAAAGGTCAAAAAGCAGCCGCTGGACTGCTCCAAAACAAGTTTTTGGCGACCAACTGATGAGGAATCTCTGCCAATGCTGAGGGAGAACCACGAACTGATGCGGGAGTGAGCTGAACTCACAAACGAGGACCATGAGCAATCACTAGGACACCTGAGTACTTGATGGCGAGGAACCATGGCGAGGCCAAAGGAAGGGAGGCTCTACCTTAGAGGAGAGGGGAGCTTCCATTTGCGGGATTCTCTCATCCTCTAGATAGAGCAAGAAGAAGGGGAAGGTGTAGGAACAAGTGGAGATAGGTTGTGATTACAAGCGAGTAAGAGTGCACACACAAGAAAGCTCCAATAGAAATGTTCAAATGAAACAATACAAGTACTTGGTATATATAGTACCCAAGTACTACTAGTCAACCATAGGGTTGACTTTATGCCTACAACACCATATCTTTGTAATCTCTTACAAATCCTCCCTCAAAGATATCGCTGAAAGTACCCTGGAAACATCTCAGGTGTACCCTGCAGTACCTAAAGTACCATGGTTTCACAAATTCATCCAGATGGATATGCAACCTATGGGAGTACATGAAAACAACGTCATTGTGAATCACTTCACTCTCCCGTTGAGGGGACCCACTCACTTTCGCCGATTCTTCTCTGTCTACGCGGGCTCCAAGCCCTGCAGGCCAGCCTGAACTGTAAGTCAATCCCACTCTGTGCCAATCACCACCGAGACATCCATGCGAGAGGGATCGGATTCGAAGACCTAGACATTGCATTGGTTAGGGGGGATTCCCTAACGGGAACCCCAGCAACTCAGTGCTTTATCTCCGGAGAAGCGCTTTTGCGCGTTTCGCTTCGAGGGTTCTCTCTTTCCGGAGCGCGTTTTGTGCCCCGCACGCCATTTCTCTCGGGAATCGGGGAAGGGAATCACTTCACAATCCCCCTTGACATTGTGAGAATGTCTCTGATCCCCAAGCCATGTCGATGTCATAAGAAAAGATCTGTTGACAGGGCTTTGGTGAAGATATCCGCCACATTGTCCTCAGATGGACAATAGATGAGATCAGTGAAGCCATCAGAAATACAATCCCATACATAATGATAATGATTTTCAATGTGTTTCATGCGAGCATGAAAGACAGGATTGTTGGCTATGGCAATGCAACTCTGGCTGTCACAGAAGATAGAGTTTGCTTCGCCATCTTGTGCATGATGCAAGTCATGCAAAAGCTTCCTGA
Source organism: Dipteris shenzhenensis (assembly GCF_047967505.1). Classification (NCBI taxonomy): domain Eukaryota; kingdom Viridiplantae; phylum Streptophyta; class Polypodiopsida; order Gleicheniales; family Dipteridaceae; genus Dipteris; species Dipteris shenzhenensis. Next base: position 2,333,857 of record NC_141627.1, on the reverse strand, counting down.
ACCACATTTAACTCCTTAATGGCTGAATTTGCAGCTTTGTACTCTGCTTCACTAGAGGAAAGAGAGACTCGCTCTTGCTTCTTACTGAGCCATGAGATATAGGCTGAACCCAATGAGAAGCAATAGCCAGTAGTGGACCGTCTGTCGTCAATGTCCCCTAACCAATCTGAGTCGGTGAAACCTCAGCTTTAGATCACAATTTGAAGCATAATGCAAGCCAAGAGAGAGAGTGCCATGGACATATCTGAGAACCCTCTTTGCTGCATTCCAATGTGTGATCGTGGGACAATGCATAAACTAGCTCAAAAGCCGTGTGGCATAGGCAATATCAGGCCATGTGGAGCGTAGATATATCAAACTGCCAACCAACTGCATGTACAAAGTGCCATCAAACTTTTCAGTAGTATCATGCTTACTCAGCTTGAGTCCCTTTTCCAATGGAGTATAATGCATCTGCTGTGCCATCAAGCCCACTCCAAAGAAAATTTCTGATTGGTCTCCTGAGCTGAGTGATGCAGTCCCTAGAACGGCACCAAGATGAACAAACAAATCAGGCCGTGGCCAAGAGGACCTGGTTGACCACCACAACTCTAGAGGCAAGTATCCAGCTTGGTTGAGCTCCAAAAAAGAAGCTTCCTCCTGATGCTCTCCAACACGGGAGCAAACTGCTGCGTGGAAGAAATATCCAAGCCGACCTGGCAGCCCAAATACTTGACAAGCACACCCCTCTGAGCCCAAGTGAATTCTATGTCAAGTCCCCAAACTGGAGTGTCCTCATCACTGATCCAAAAGCCATTGGATTTATGCCAATTAATTTGCGCCCCTGCCGCCAAGCAAAATAAATCCAATGCTGTCCTGAAAGAAGTGAGCGTCTGTGGTGTGGCATCCAAGTAAACTACTGCGGTGTCATCTGCCAACTCATTGTCGAGTAGCTTGCCTTCTGATGGGAAGTCTCAGCCCAAAGATGTTAGCTTGAGATCTAACATAGATACTTATAGCTTCAGCCCTGAACAAAAAAAGAAAAGGAGCAAGGGGGCATCCCTTACGAAATGATCTGGAAATCTGAAACCTCTCACCCCTTACACCATCAATAAGTACCTGGCTGTTGGCTGATCTGTACAAAGAGGAAGCACCTCTAATCCAAGCATCAGTAAAGCCAAAACGTAGAAGGGTGCCCTCCAAAAAACCCCAATCTATTGTGTCATAAGCTTTCTCAAAATCCAAGAGTAGAATGGCTAGATTCTGGACGCTCTACATGGCCCACTCTAAAGCTTCCCAAAACGAGAAAATGTTATCAAAAATACTTCTACCATGCACAAATCTTGTTTGAGTGTCATGAATAAGATCTGGGAGAAGGGGTTGCAATCAGAGGCTGATTGCCTTGGCTAGAATCTTGTAACATGTCCCCAAAAGTGTGATAGGCCTCCACTGGGACACTAAATTTTTGCAACCTCCTTTCGGTATAAGGTGGATGAGACCCTCTGTGACCGTCCTGGGCATCTCGCCAGAGTCCCAAATGCCCTGCAGGGCTGATGTGATGTAGTCTCCAATCATATCCCAAAATGCAATAAAAAAAGAAGGGGTGAGGCCATCCAAACCTGGGCACTTGCCCTTGTGAAGGGCTGAAAGTGCAACCCTGAACTCTGTGTTGGCGGAAGGTGCATCAAGCAAAACATGCATATCCGTATGTTCCAGCTAATAAGCCTCATTGATGGGAGGATGTAGAGTGGAACACCTTACCCGACCTAGTGGCAAAAACAAACCTCTCAACAGGGGAAGACCTGCTCGAGGAGCGAGGAATGGAACCAAGTGGTAGAAAATCAATAGGGGAAAGAACCCTGCTACTTGACGGAGAAGCCCTATCAACAGGAAACCCAATCACTAGCTCACCAAAAGTAGAGGGCACAAACTCCTCCTCTGGGAAATCTGAAGCATCTGCCAGAGCTGAAAATGAGTTCCTGTGAATCAAGCCAGACACCGGAGTGCGAAGGATCCCTTCTGAGGGAAAAGAATCAATAGTGTAAACCATCCCCTTCCCCCTATCCAAGGGAGGAAGTGAGGATTGCTCTCGATTCTATGTCTACCCAGCCGCTGAGACCTCTACTGCCTCGAGGAGAGTTTCTGGCACGGCTAGTTCTAGGGGAGAAGCTGTAACCGGGGAGGAGGTTGTAGTTGAAGCGTCTTGGACTGTGTGAGGTGAGGCTGGAGGGATAGCCTGAGGTGAAGCAGAGTGCTCTAGTGTATCCTCGTGAACTGAAGGAGGAATTTGCACACGAACCAGAACCCACTAGTATGCATCGGGTGCCCCTGAGGTAGAAGGTCGAGAGGCACCTGAGGTAGAAGGTGGCGGTATCAAAGGAGCGCTCAGTGGAGGAGCACTCTGGCGAGTAGGAGCTATACCAGCATCCTGAGGAGGACCGCCATGTGCAGGTCAAGGAGGAGGTGCTGGACCTGTACCACCTCCCTGTCAAGGCCGAGGAGCAGGTGCTAGACCTGTACCACCCCCTTGTCGAGGCCGAGGAGTAGCTACTGGACCTATACCACCCCCTTGTCGAGGCCGTGGGGCGGTAGCTCTACCAGAGGGCTTCTTGGGCCTTTTCTTCTTCCTGGGGCAATCCCTGACAAAGTGTCCAATGGTCCTACATATTCTTCACTGGTCCTGCCTGCCTATAATCTCTACTCTCTGGCGAAAAAAGGAACCATCCGGGCGCTAGATCATAACATGGTCCATTGTGAGGTTAGGATTCTTACAGAGGACCCTAACTCTAGGTACCCCATCAGCCTTGGTTGCCTCTGCTATAGTCAATGGCAACCCAGGGAGGGATTGGATCTCAGCAATCGTGCCAAAATGCTCCCCAATAACAGAAAGAAGTTGATGGTAAAGCCTGGGGAAGCCCGGGGAATCAGATGAAGAGCAAAAAGATTTCCTTAACTGCCTCCATTGGGTCGAAACCAATATCAAAGGCGTCAAAGAAGATCTTCCTATGTCCCAAGTGTAAAAACTCAGCTTTGAGCACTGTGCTCGCAGCCTCTGGAGTGTCAAAAACAACCTGGAAAAAACCTTGTCCCAGAAGACGAACATCTAACAACCGTGGATGGGGGGAGAGCCGCAAGCATCCAGTCTCTGGCTTGGGATCTGGAAGGTGAGACCCGAAGATGCGTGCGAGCAACATGGTAGAGCATTCGATCTCTATGTCCTTCTTGAGCTGCTGCAGCTCGTCTTTAGAAAAAGTAATAGTTTTTGTGGCCGCTGGAGGTGGAGTAGGATTGGCTGACGGAATATCCATCGCCAATCGAGGTGAGGAGGCTGACTCGGAAATTTTTGAGGCTCCGTCCGCTCCAAAAAATGCTGCGGTAGAAGGAAGAGGGGGGAGACAGGAAGAAGGAAAAAGAATGCGGGGGGTAGGGAGCGGGGAAGAGGGAGGATTGAGGCAAGAGCGGGGGGAAGGAGCGGGGTAGAGGGAGTAGGGGAGCAAGGAAGGGGGAGCAGGCTGAGAGGGGAGGGGGCAGCTGATCGGGAGAGGATAGAAGGGGTAGAGAAGAGGGAGGTAGAGGTGGGGGGGGAGAGGCGGGGGTAGGGAGCGGGTAGGGGAGAGGGGTGTAGAGGCAGGGGGAAGGGTAGAGGCGGGGGAAGGGTAGGGGAAGGGTAGAGGCGGGGGTGAGGGTGAGGGGAGCGGGGTAGAGGGAGTGGGGGAGCAGGGAAGGGGGAGTGGGTAGAGAAGGGTGGTGGCGGGCTGAGAGGGGAGGTGGCAGGCTGAGAGGGAGAGGAGGGGAGGAAGCGGGCTGAGAGGGGATGGGGCGGAGGGGATGGGGCGGGCTGAGAGGGAGAGGAGGGGGAGGAAGGGAGAGGCTGAGGGAGGGGGAGGGGAAGGGGCTGAGGGAGGGGGCTGAGGGAGGGGCTGAAGGAGAGGGTGCAGCAAGAGAGCAGGGAGGAGCAGCAGCTCAGCCTAGATTTCAAGTTTCTTTTTTATGGTAAGCGGACAGATTTGTTTGTATGTGGGCAGCTCAAAATTTTTGAAAAACATCGAAATCGGACCTCAAAAGGTCAAAAAACAGCCACTGGGCTGTTGGAGCTACCTCAAACAAAAGCTGGAGGGCTGAATGTGAGAACCAGGAATGCGGACTGGGGCACCATGCTTGCGGGAGTCTAGAAGCAAGCGCGGGAATGAGCTCTAGAGACAGAAGCACTCTAATACCAAATGTAGGAACAAAGTGGAGACAAGTTGTGAACACAAGTGAGCAAGAGTGCACACACAAGAAAGCTCCAATAGAAATGTTCAAATGAAACAATACAAGTACTTGGTATATATAGTACCCAAGTACTATTGGTCAACCATAGGGTCGACTTTATGCCTACAACACCATATCTTTGTAATCTCTTACAGAAGGTAGGAAGGGAGGCTCTGATACCAAATGAAGGAACATGGTGGAGAGAGGGAGAGAGAGAGGATAGGCTAGGGAGAGAGGAAGTGATACTCAAAAGGAGACATAATGAAATGGAAATGAAATGACTAGTGCAATGAACAAAAATGAAAGTACTCACATGTAGACCAAAGAGCTTGTAGCTTGATACTTGATTAATTTGACACTAGACAAGTACAACTCTTATATAAGAGCACACACACATACACATGAATACCTATACATATGGGATAGCTCCCAATATGACACGTGGCATCCATAGGACACACTAAACTAGAACTCACACTAGAACACACCAAACTGACTCAACTTGGCTTCATATTCTAACGAGTTCAACTAATGAAAGTACTAACACCTGGGTTATACATGAAACCCAGATATGAAAAATAACATAGACTATAATAATTAAGCTACATCTAGCCTACATAATCATACCATTGTAATATTCCTATAAAAACTCTTAGGCTCTCACCACTGACTGTCAACCATGCAGTCTCATAATGGACCCCTTTCTTTTGTCAACCTTTTTCACATTACCTTGCTTACCAAACAGTTCATCATGAGTCTAGTAAGGATTGAACCCTACATGCACATGGGGCTATCTCAATTTAATTGATTTTGGACTGTCAAGTAATTTGGTACTTTTCTATTTCTATCACTATTTGTTTGAGCATAAAGGGTTATTCACACGTGTTTAGTGGATGGATGCTGACATCTTATGATCATTCATTTGGTAGTCTGATATGATAGTGATAGTTTATGCTATTATTAGATTTCAATTCAGGTTTATGATAAGCGTAATGCCCTACAGATAATGGCAGAGGAAAAGGCAAATATCTATCTGGATTTGTTAATACCAACAATATGCAGGTTCAATCTTGTCTCATGCATTATACCTTTCTATCAACATAATAATTCCAAGGCTAAAATATATAAGATCTTTCTTGGTTGAAAAGACGTACACATATTACGTGAATCTCCTTTGTATCCATAATTTCATATAACTTAAAGCTAAATTCTAGCAGTGCAGTTGGAGACGATGATATAGCTGTTGCAACATCTATTGTTGGAGCAGCACATGTGTTGGGTTGGCATGTTTTCCCTCATCATTGGTTTCCATTGGTTTTGGATCAGCTATCAAATTGTGGGGCAACATCAGTGCAGGTTTCTTATACATGAAAACCCTCATATTGGAATCCAGTTTTTCCCCCTAATTTTTTATTTTATTTGAAATATATCCATTTAATGCTAATCAGATCTACACTTGATGTACAGATTGCAAATGGTTTGGTGATCCTGTCAGGATTGCTATATGGAACACAGAGACAAAATATGAACAAAGATTTGGTTGTCCAGGTCCTGAAATCTTTTTATCCATGCATTTTAATATTGAATGCTTCTTTTGGTCTGTGCAAGGTTGGTTTCCCATCTTTTGTGGTGTTGTGAGGCTTCTTGTGGACATATTCCTGGTGATAGTACACGGTTTGTTTTTCTTCTTCTTGTGCGTATAAAGAAACTATATTCATCTCCAAATAATGCAAGAATGCCCCCTTTTTCCCCCTAGTGAAAATAACATTCAATTGATAAACTTCTTAGTGACACGACACCAAGGGAGATACAACTCGCCAATGAAGGGTACAATATTAAAAAACATAAGCATATCCCCCTAACTAGTCAATCTATGGGAGGATTACTTTGTGAAATGAAGCAAAGGGCTTGGCTCCAATATATGGAGAAAAGGCTTTCTCATGCACCTAGCGCAATCCGAACCTCCCTATAGTCTATCCTATGTACCTTTGAGAGTATGAATGATATCTAACCAATGTCTCCAAGGCTGACATGGTCTGTATATATATATATATATATATATATATATATATATTGAGAGTATGAATGATATCTAACCAACGTCTCCAAGGCTGACGTTGTCTGATGCTCTACGGCCTACTTGGACCTAGCTGTCCATATGTACTAGGAAATGATGCTTGCTATCCTCCCACCTATGACAACATTCAGATCTCCACACCGTCTCTGTGGAGACCAAAGTGTGGATGAAGTCAACTCCTACCCTATCAATCCAAAGGACAAACTCTCTTGAATGTCCTCCTACCCACAAGCATCTAGAGCACTCCTCCCCTGGTCACCACCACCATCTCATCCTTAATATCAAAGAAGGACATCCTCAAAGCTCTCCTCCAGACCTCATGTGCTAGTAGGAAATCCCAAACGCAGTGCCTTAGAGACTCCTAGAAAGCGACCAAAAGCACCTACTACAAGGGCTCTATGTGATCCTTGGCTTGCAGCTATTGAGCAGCTTGCACCAAAAAACCTCAAGAAACCTTTAAGAGAGTTATTCTCTTTGCCAATGCAATCCCTCCATGAATAGGAAGCCAAAAGAAAAGAGTGATTTTTTAATTCCTAAGGGATTTCCAAAGTCTCGTCCAAAAGTTTTTTTGCACGACATTAGAAATCTGAAATTTTTCCCAATGATGAGGAGATTTGGTGGGTTTCCAACCTCTAAACCTGAGATAAAATCTCCTAGCATTACAAAACCATGTATCAAAAGAAGAGAAGGCTGTGAGCTCTTCTAGTTGTAAGAAACACTGTGTCTTTTGCTCGCGAGCTCATGCCCCCTCCTTCCTTCCGCTTCACTTCAGCCTCCGCCCCATGCTTCCCCTCACGATTGTCACCCTCCTTCCTGCTCCGCCACGTCCGTTCCTTGGTCTTCCCCAAGCCTAGCATGTTGTATAGCCACTCAGTGGCTTGAGCGACTGTTTGTGTGGCACTCCTAGCTCGCCTTGTGGTCCTGCGTTGCACCGAATCGTCTGCGTGAGCCTGGGAGCTTTCGGGCCCCTTGGTCGTCAGCTTGCCAAGTTGGGCGGTGCAAGAGGGCAGCATGATCCCCCCATGCCTTAGGCAGCCCAAGCCGCCAAGTATAGGCCACCAGCACCCCCCCCCCTCTTTTGCTGGTCGAATAAAATAAGGGAAGGGGGCGGCCTTCCCCGTGATCTTCATTGTCAGAGGCGGCAAGAGAAGGGTGGCTCATAGCCTCTTCTACACTCATACTGTGGCATGCTCGAGAAGGTCCCCCCAAGCGAGTTGTGGCAGCCTCGGGAGAGGCCGAGGACCTCTTTTCAGTCCCATCACAACAAGTGTATTTGGGCTTCAAAACACAAGCACTTCTTTTGGCCTGACAGATTTTTGGGTGATGTCTAATTCAAGAACTTTGGGAGTGGGGTGCTCTGAAGTCAAGTTTTTTGGACTGCACTTGCAGCTTGTCCAGTTCTTACTTCTCTTGCAGGCTGGGTTTTGTTTTCTTTCCTCCTTGCGGCAGCACAACGTTAGAGTGATTATTTGGCGGGGAGCAGGAACTTGACAGTTACCAGAGGAGCTCTCATGGTAGCTTCCTTGACTCCTAGAGCTATGAAGATTTGACTCTCCCCAGTTCAATCTCTCCAAGTGATAGGTCGGCTTGACACCATCGAGGAGGCACATCCGTGAGTGGCTCTACACAAGGTTAGCCCTAGAGGGTGACCACATTCAGGAGGTTACTATCTATGAGAGGGGCATCTTTCTACTCCAGTTTAGCTCCCCAGTCACCACCCAAGCCCTTGTGGAGCAAAGTCCGATTTCCTTGGGCCCACACCTAGTCTACCTCATGCCTTGGTACCATGGTTTCATGGTGGAGAATATGGAGACGACACGCCATGTACCCTGTTTCTTGGTGATGCTTTGCTTTCTAGGGCTCCCAAGAGAGTACAGATCTATCCTTCCTTCCATAAGGAGGGCCTTGGGTACAACGTTGGAGTCCCCGCAGGTTACAACAGCTTCAATAGTAGCAGATGATGGAGTCCCCAAGCTCAGGCTAGTTGTCAAGCACCTAGAGCCCCTCCGGAGATGATCCTTTTTGAGACCCTGGATGGGGTTACACTTAGGCAGTGGGTGGAGATCTATGGGCTCCTTGGGCAGTGCCTTTGCCGAGAGCTGAGGCACCTAGCCAGGGACTACCCTAGAGGGTAGGAACGACCTCCCTCGCCTCCCATGCAGGTTCAATGGAGTCAGCAGAGCGAGAGAGGCAGGAGGAGAAGGACCATCGCGTTCCCAAAAAGACCCAGCAGGAGTCGCAAACACCCTGGGTGACGCCCTCCGAGGGCAAGTGGATCCCAATAAAAAGCAAGAAAAAATTGAGCAAATGGACTCGTAAGAATATGAGACGGAGAGCCAGATGCAGGGAGAACGAACGTTTGGAGCGTGAGTCATCTTCCTCTCCTTTGGTGGAGCAGAAAACAGACTCACCTATAAGCCCCCCTCAGTAGGCAGGGAAAATTCTCGCTTTAGCACAAGACCCCATGAGTGCCAAGCAAGTAGACATGCAGTCTCCACTGCTTCCTTAGGGTCCGCATATACAGATGTCAAAAGCTCCTCTAGAGAGACCCTCTCAAAAGTTGGAGGATGTGAGGCAGCGCCATCAAGCCCCACCACCAACACAGGCGCCTTCAACGTCAGTGGAGCCTCCCCTTCCATGCCCTCTATCCCCCCCAGATTCTTCCCCCCTTCCCCCCTTCCTCCCCTCCCTTCCCGTCGCCCCCCAAATCCTCCTTCTTCCTCCTCCGCCATTCCCCTTCCTCCTCCTCCAATACTCCCGAAGGTCATTGCCCTCATCACCCCCCCCCCCCCCCCCCTCAGCTCCTCTCTCTACAACAGAGTAGTCCACCCCTCCCTCCTTGGCTGAGGGGTGGGGGGGTTCCAACCACTTTCATAAGTATTACCGGAGTCCTAAGGCCACTGGTGTGAGAAGAAATCAAGACGTGCCATGGGTGTCATGGATGGTGCGTGGGGTGATGGTGTCGATGATGTGCGAGTGGTACAAGTCCAGGAGTGATGTGAGCAAGGGAAAGAGGAAAGCGGAACAAAATCACAAGAGCCAACCCTCGGCATGAACGGAAGAGAACTCCAACCACATGACACATGGTCCATTACACTAGGTGAAGGGAGAGGAGGGGAGGAGAACACTATGGGAAGAGCAGCGAGTAGAGATGGGAAGAAGCATAGTTCATTAGAAGGAATGAATCATGCACTCATGAGAGTTTCACCAAATGACTCATACACCAAGGAAGATACACACTAGGTGAGCTCTTGACTCTAGCCTCTCTCTCTTCATCATGACCTATGTGCCTTTGATGGAATGCCCCCAAATCCCCTTTCCCCCCCTTTTTCCCCTCTTTACCTTCCCCTCATCGGCTCCTCCTCTTTGGCAATCCCCTTCCCTCCTTCCTATTGGTTGTCTTCCTGTCTCCTTATTTGTTCCGCCGCTTCGTCCTTGATGGCTTCTGCAACTCTCCAGCCTCTTTCGAGCCAATGAGTCAAGTACTCCATGTGTACTCCTATCTATTCCATGTACACTTGACACTAGTTGATTGCCAAGTACCTATGCTTGGCCAACGCTAAATATAGCACTGGTGGGAGGTGAGAGAAAAGCGTTGTGGAAAGTGGAAATATTTCAATTGATAAGGCGGTGATAAGGAAAAAAAAGGAAAGACAACCAGGAATTATGTACTTCACCATGTCAGATAGGTGAGACTTCATAGGGATCAGCTGCAGTGTGGACTCGTAGATGATGAGCTTATAACCAGATTCCAGAGTATGTGTCTTTGTATTGAGACAAACCCCCACAAAAAAACTGACTGAACATGGATCACACAGACTCAAAGAGAGCCAAAAGACTACACAGCCCGAAACAGATAAACTTAGAACTGAACTTCCCCCCAAGACTCAGAGAACAGTCAGCCTCAGAATACTATAAACCCACAGCCCACACTCCTAAGCTTCCATCAAGGACAACAGTATGCAACTCTCCCCAAAGCTGCAGTCAACGACCAAAGAGTGAAAGGGACTGGCATAACAGATCACATCAACCATCTCTGCATTACAAATCCTCTTCCAGGGTAAGTATTCTTCTTCTGCCCACAGAGTACTCCACGGTCATACTTCACGTTGCCAACAGTCCTTCAGATGATTTGAACCAGCCCATACATTCTTCGTATCAGCTCACGTGCAAACAACGACTGTCCTGCCTGTGAGGTAACCTTGCTCAGCCAACTACAAACAGATTGCCATCTCTGGGAACCTCCAGCACCAAAGTCTTCTCAGCATCACCGGGCATCTGCTTGGCCAAAGCCTTTCTACGGTCAGCCTTGAAATGAACGTGTACCCCGAATTACAGTCAGCCCTGAGCCCATGCCTTCAGATTTCGTGGAGCTCACCGACATCCGTCGCCCAACCTCTCCTTCAACCACACTATCAACACACAGCCAAAACTCAGAAAACAGGACCTCAGTAAGCGCCACCTGCACCACCAAGCTCATCATCACCGAGCACCTAGAGTCCATTTGTGCCAAGCATGCAGTCGAAATTCCTCATCCTGTCACGTACGTAGACCTTCACACACCTTTCACTTATGCACACCCTCTCTTTCATCTACCAGACCCCCTTGCATTGTAGATCCTTCCAGCGCAAAACCGAATCAGCTCCCAGCCGCCATCTTCACGTAGCTCTAGCTCACAGTCCAGAAGCTCCGCTTTATCCTTTCACGTAGCCACCTTGCATGTGCAAGATGCCTTCCCAATCAGTCCAGCCACCTCAGCCTAATTTGCCACCTCATCAGTGACATTTTACCACTCTCACATTTAAAAAATGCAAATATCCCCCCAAGGCACATTAAATGCACATTTTGGACCTTTAGTCACACAATTCCCACACACATTAGCATGCACATTAAAGCTTGCATGCACCCCCGTACACACAGATGAAAAGCCACTTGACATGGGCACCAAAACATATCAAATTCCCGTAACATGCAAGTGCACATTGACTTAGGAAAATATTAAAAAAACCCTTCATGACTTGACTTTACATGACCCCAAAAACATTTCACTTGACCACACACTACACACCCTTGCTCTGGAAGTCTGGTACAACCACATTGCATTTCATCATTTCCCATGAAGTCCCTGCAAAACATACTTTATTGTCTCAAAAAACTATACATCAGTCCATCATGCTTGTGAAAGAAAAATCCACAAATGCCAAAAGCCCACACCTACCCTAGATGTGTACAACTATGTGCCTACCCACAGCTATATATAGTGCTCAAAAACTTGATACAGATTTTGTCCTATCATTTTGCCCATCCCCAAGTCTGCAGACATTCATGTCTTGTAGATAGGGGTATATAAGATTTGCATTTCTCCAGAGATATCCTAATCCATGAGGTCTTCTAGCTTGTTTGGTTTCATCACAGTAGGTCCACAGCTGCCCACACTCATAATCCTATGAAAGTTTTTCTTTAGTCTGAAGCCATTGACTCTATTATTATGCTGCTGACCATCCAAATCCTCAAGTTGATATGAGCCTTTTTTTTTTTTCCTTCCAAGAAAGAGACTTCTATTAAGTAAGAGAAAAAACCCGCGAGAGCAAGCTCAAAGCGGAATACATCATGAAATCATGAGAATAGATAAAAAATCCTGTGAGAGTGAGTTGGAAAACAACCAAGGCTGAGGCTGAAAGTGCCACCTCAACCCTGTAGTAGTCTCAGAGAAGAAAGGAGAATCCTTCCATTCCCTGAAGAAAGAAGCCCTCCTAGCTGAGGCTGCACGGGAGTCTCCCTGCATACCCATCCATACGGCCATCAAAGTATGTATGGTGTCTGTCCAGATACTAGACAATGTGTGCGAGGGATGAACTTGAGTACCCTCCAAAGCCTCTGTGCATTTGGCTCTCCAGATATGCCAGGATGCTATGCTCGCTAGAATCTCCCAAGAAGTATCCATGGAGGCATGTACAGCTGTAAAAGGAAGGTTTGGTACCACATCCAACAAATAGGACTCAGTCCGATGACGTCGAACCGAAATGGCCCGAGAGGAATCAAATCTCTCATAGAAAACCTGAGGTCCTGTAAGAGAAAGCCAAGCCACTGAGCCCCATGTCATAAAAAATGGGGAGTGGGCAAAGTGACTGAAAATCCTGGCTACCCCCATCCAAATCATCCTCGTCTGTCTGCAATCCCATAAGCAATGCTGAATAGTCTACGAAGCAGAGAGGCATCGAGGGAAAGTAGGGTCGGCTCCGAACCTGGCTCGGAACCTAGACCTCCAAAGGTTCACTGAAATCCCACCATGGATAGAAAGCCAAAAGAAGATAGCGATCTTTCTATTCTTGTGGGATTTTCAGAGTCTCCTCCAGAAGTACCTCTACAGATCCGCAGTGATATCAAAAGTCTCCCAATGAGGAACTCTGGAAGGTCTCCAACCTCTACTACTGAGCTGATATCTCCTGGCATTACTGACCGTGTAACGAAAGAAGGGGATGCTCTTCTCTCGATGCCCTGCGTCAATCCACTCCCACTCTCTGGGGTCCCACTGCAAATACCTGATGGGAACTCCCCCATAGAGCCAGAGCCTCCAAGACCCGGTGGAGAGTAGCCGGGGGTCTGGGTCTAGGAACCACTCTGAATCTGATCCCTGCATCAAAAGACCTACAACCTTGATAGGCTGAAAAGCAGACTCAAGCAAGATGTCCTCTGTGGACCTGAGCAATCTGCCACCATCCTGGACACTAAAAACCAAAGCATCCTCCTGTGCATCTCGAAAGGCCAGAACCTGAAGCGGAACACCGCCTCTCGTAAAAGTACCTGCCCAAGTGGAGGAAGTGAGTGGCATATCATCTGTGTCTACCCAAACCTCTGGAAGGGTTGCCTCAATCTGCAAGATCCTCCCTGCACTCCCTTTGAGATGTCCTGTCAACCTTGATTTGGTCTCCTCTGGAAGCCTACGAAAAGCTTTCCAAGACCCCATAGATGATGCCGGTCCCCTCTCCCACTTGGACCACTGCATGTAGAGTGAGGCACCCAGTGGTCTGCCATGATCATCTAAAATACTGTCATTCCACATGATGGGTTGCCTATCAATCTCTTCCCGAGAGGAAGGAGGAATCCTCCGAAGAGTGCTTCTGAAACTGGCCCAAGCTTTCAGAATGGCAACCATGAGAGGGGACAAAGGTGATCTGAGGTGTGATGTGGTGAAGATCCACCTAACACTACTCATCTAGTCGCCTCCTGACGAAGGTGTGCACCTCTGTATGCTGCTGATAAGAAAGTCCTTCCACGGTTCCTGCCCTGGCATAAGTCCCAGCACCACCATCTTGCAAAGTAAAGCTCTGCACTGTAAATCTGGATCAATAATATTGAGACCCCCTTCCTGTGTAGGGAGGATGAGGGTCTCCCAAGCCACCCTAGCTAAGGCATCTGCTGTGCCATCAAGCCCACTCTAGAGAAAGTTTCTGATCGGTCTTCTGAGCTGAATGATGCAGTCCCTAGAACGGAACCAGCATGAACAAACAAACCAGGCCGTGGGCAAGAGGACCTGCTTGACCACCACAACTCGAGAGGCAAGATACAGCTTGGCTGAGCTCCAAAAAAGAAGCTTCCTTCTGATGCTCTCCAAAACGGGAGCAAACTGCTGCGTGGTAGAAATATCCAAGCCAATCTGGCAGCCCAAATACCTGATAGGCTCACCCCTCCGAACCCAAGTGAATCCTATGTCAAGCCCCCAAACTGGAGTGTCCTCATCACTGATCCAAAAGCCATTGGATTTATGCCAATTTATCTGCGACCCTGCCGCCAAGCAAAATAAATCCAATGCTGTCTTGAAAGAAGTGAGCGTTTGTGGAGTGGCATCCAAGTAAACTAATGTGTCATCTGCCAACTCACTATCAAGTAGCTCCTCTTCCCTTCTGATGGGAAGTCTCAGCCCAAAGATGTCAGCTTGAGATCTAAGATAGATACTTATAGCTTCGTCCACGAACAAAAAAAGGGAAGGAGCAAGGGGGCATCCCTGACGGACTGCCTGATCTCGAAATCTGAAATCTCTCACTCCTTACCCCACCAATAAGTACCTGGCTGTGGGCTGATCTGTACAAAGAGGAAACACCTTTGATCCAAGCATCAGTAAAGCCAAAGCGTAGAAGGGTGCCCTCCAAAAAACCCCAATCTACTCTGTCATAAGTTTTCTCAAAGTCCAAAAGTAGAATGGCAAGATTCTGGCCACTCTGCATGGCCCACTCTGAAGCTTCCTAGAAGGAGAAAATGTTATCAAAATTGCTTTTGCCATGCACAAATCCGGTCTGAGTGTCATGAATAAGATCAGGGAGAAGGGGCTGCAATCGGAGGCTGATAGCCTTGGCCAGAATCTTGTAACAAGTCCCCAGAAGTGTGATAGGCCTCCACTGGGACGCTAAATTTCTGCAACCTCCTTTTGAGATAAGGTGGATGAGACCCTCTGTAAGCGACCCAGGCATCTCGCCAGAGTCCCAAATGGCCTGCATGGCTGAAGTGATATAGTCTCCAATGATATCCCAAAATGCAATGAAAAAAGACGGGGTGAGGCCATCCGAACCTAGGCACTTGCCCTTGTGAAGGGCTGAAAGTGCAGTCCTGAACTCTGTGTTGGTGAAAGGTGCATCGAGTAGAACATGCATACCCAGATTCACCAACACAGGGATGCTCTGCCAAATAGCCTGTCTAGCAGCCTCTCTATCATGTGTCTCAGGATCAGCAGTAAGAAGGGTGGCATAGAAATATGAAGCTATGCGTAAGACATCATCAGGCTCTGTCTGTAAAACCCCATGTGAGTCAATAAGCTGGGATACACTCTCTCTACTATGTCTAGGGCCAAGAGTAGAGAAAAAGTGTTTATTGACTCTACCACCCATTTGAATCCAGAAGGACCCCCGTGCATGAAAGGCATACTCTGCTCTCTGATCAAGCAATAACTGCTGATGAGCCCTTGCTACAGCAAGGCGCTCCTGAATCCAACCATCTGAAGGCCGTTTTTGCTCTTCCCTCTGCAAAGCTGCCAACTGCTGGCGAACACCAATCTCACGTCTGAGAATATCTCGTCTCCTGGTACAAGCAACTAAGCGGTAGAAGTCGCTAATACCAGAAAGGGCAGCGGCTACATGTGATGGATCTGGCTGCCCACCCTGGACATGAGAGACCCATATCTGTAGGGCTGCCTGTGTAAGGTCCTCCTCTGTGTAAAAGGCATCTGGAATCCTGCTGCTGGCAGACTGGCCTGTCAAGTGAGGCTCTGAGATAGCCAGCACAACAGGAAAGTGGTCTGAAGTGGAAACCCCAGTAGCAATGCATACCGATCCACCTTGTCTAGTGCCCAGTCATCTACATAGAATCTGTCAATGCATGCATGAATAGGCATCTGCTGCCTCCTGTTCGTCCAAGAGAACAGGAGGGACTGTGGCTGAATAAGAAAGGCATCATCCCACCAAGTATCTATGCAACAGAAGTGAAAAAGGAAGGCATCCCAAGCTGCTCTCTCCAAAGAGTGAAGTCCGCCTTCTCTACCTCCTTTTTTGTTTGACGGTAACTCGACCATGTTAAAGTCACTTCCAATCACCCATGAATCCACAATGGGGGCCCAGAAGAGCAAAGTCTTCCACATAAGGACACGTTCCCCTCTAATGTTGGAGGCATACAGATTAAGGAAACCAACCTTATGCCCTCCAATCAAAAGAATAATCCACTGAGCTCTAGAGGGAATAATGACTCCGTGTCCAACAACTAGGGGGAGAACCAACTGTGAAACTGAAGTAGAAGTGCCCCCCCTGGTGCCCTGGGTGGTGGTGCATGGCCGTTCTTAGTTGGTGGAGTGATTTGTCTGGTTAATTCCGTTAACGAACGAGACCCCAGTAACACCTGGATGAAGCTGCTCCCGGATCAGCTATCTACGGCAGCGATGTGGGATGCCACCTAGGCCCTGTATGTTCCAACTAATAATCCTCATCGACGGGAGGATGTAGAGTGGAACACCTTACCCGACCTAGTGGCGGAAACAAACCCCTCAACAGGGGAAGACTTCCTGCTCGAGGAGGGAGGGATGGAACCAAGTGGCGGAAAATCAACAGGGGAAAAAACCCTGCCACCTGAAGAAGAAGCCCTGTGAACAGGAAACCCAATCACTAGCTCCTCAAAAGTAGCGGGCACAAACTCCTCCTCTGGGAAATCTGAACCATCTGCCAGGGCTGAAAACGAGTTCCTATGAAGCAAGCCAGACACCGGAGTGCAAAGGATCCCTTCTGAGGGAAGAGGATCAATAGTGTAAACCATCCCCTTTCCCCTATCCAAGAGAGGAAGTGAGGACTGCTCTCTATCCTGTGTCTGCCCAGCTGCGGAGACCTCTACTGCCTCAAGAAGAGCGTCTGGCACCGCTGGATCTAGGGAAGAAGCTGCAACCGGGGAGGAGGTCGAAGCTTCAGCATCTCGGACTGTGCGAGGTGAGACTAGAGGGACAGCTGAGGTGAAGCAGAGTCCACTAATGTACCCTCGTGAACTGAAGGAGGGATCTACACACGTGCCGGAACCCACTGGAGAGCGTCACGTGCCCTTGAGGTAGGTGGGGGTCGAGGAGCAGGTGATGTACCTGTACCACCCCCCTGTCGAGGCGGAGGAGCAGGTGCTTGACCTGTACCACCACCATCCTGAGGAGGACCGCCATGCGAGAGTGAGGTCTGGGGGGAGAGCCGCAAGCATCCAGTCTCTGGCTTGGGATCTGGAGGGGTGAGACCCGAAGATGCATGCTAGCAACGTGGTAGAGCACTCAATCTCTACATCCTTCTTGAGCTGTTGCAACTCGTCCTTTAGAAAAGGTAATAGTTTTCGCGGCCGGTGGAGGTGGAGTAGGATTGGCTGACGGAGTATCCATCACCAATCGAGGTGAGGAGGCCGACTCTAACAATTTGGAGGCTCCTTCCGCTCCAAAAAAAATGTTGCGGGAGAAAGGGGGGTAGAAAAGAGGGAAAGGAGGTGAGGAGGGAGCAGGGGGAAGGGGCGAGGAGGGGAGGCGTAAAGGGGAGAGGCTGAGAGGCTGAAGGGGAGGGGGCAGGCTGAGAGGGAGGGAGGGGGCAGGCTAGGGAGAGGAAAGGGAGAGGAAAGGGAGAGGAAGGAGAGGCAGGAAGGGGGCGGGCTAAGGGGCAAGGAGGGGGCGGGCTGAGAGGGAGAGGAGAGGGAGAAGAAGGAGAAGGAGGGGTAGGGAGGGGGGCGGGTCAGGCTGAGAGGGAGAGGAGAGGGAGAGGAAGGGGCGGGCTGAGAGGCAGGGAGGGGGCAGAGAAGCAGGTAGGGAGGGGGCGGAGGAGTAGGCTGAGAGGGGGAGGAGAGGGAGCGGGGGGTGAAGGGAAGGGGGAGGAGAGGGAGAGGAGGGGGCGGGCTGAGAAGCAGAGAGGGGTCGGAGAGGCAGGGAGGGGGCGGGGGAGCAGGGGGCGGGCTGAGAGGCAGGGAGGGGGCGGAGAGGCAGGGAGGGGGCGGGGGAGCAGGCAAGGAGGGGGCGGAGAGGCAGGGAGGGGACGGGGGAGCAAGCAGGGAGGGGGCGGAGGAGCAGGCTGAGAGGGGGAGGAGAGGGAGCGGGCTGGAAGGGGGTGGGCTGAAGGGGAGGAGGAGAAGGGAGGGAGGGGCTGAGGGAGAGGGAGGGGCTGAGGGCAAGGGAGAGAGGGAGGGACGGGATGAGGGAGAGGGTGCAGCAAGGGAGCGGGGAGGAGCAGCAGCTCTTATGAGCCATTTTTGAATTTCTTCGTCACACGAAAAGGTCCATCCCATTTGGTCACAAATTTCTTCTTGAAGGTAGAATCTAGACTACTGTTGTATCTCAAAACTAGATCACCCTCCTTGATTTTCTTATCCCTGAATTCCTATTTGCTCTCTTCTGATTCTCCTCTTGAATTAAAGCATAATGTTCCACCGCCTTTTGTCTGTCTAGTTGTGCTTCCTGAAAATCCAATAACCAATTCTGGAATGTAGAATTTGAATCCTCGTTTATCTTCATTAACATCTGCAATGCAGGAATTTCTACTTCCAAGGGTAA
Organism: Dipteris shenzhenensis; assembly: GCF_047967505.1. Taxonomy (NCBI): domain Eukaryota; kingdom Viridiplantae; phylum Streptophyta; class Polypodiopsida; order Gleicheniales; family Dipteridaceae; genus Dipteris; species Dipteris shenzhenensis. Next base: position 2,315,510 of record NC_141627.1, on the reverse strand, counting down.
GAGAGCTTCTTTCCCGTAAACAAGATGAAATGGTGAAAACTGGGTGCTTTCCTTTACTGCAACTCTGTAAGCCTATAAAGCCCAGTGCAAAGCATGGTCCCAATCCTTCTCAAGTGTTCTCATGATCTTTCCCATGATATTAGTACACACACCATTAAATTTTTCATTCATCCCATTACATTGAGGATATTGGGACTTGCATATCTGTGTTTAATCTTCAGCTTTCCACATAATAAATCCATCAGTTCACTCCTGAAACCTTTTTTTTTTTGCAAAAAAGAGACTTCTATTAAGTATTAAAGAAAACCAGTAGAGCAAGTTCCATACGGGAATACGGGATACACCATGCAATGCATGAAAAGCTCAAGAGCCAAAAAGAAAGGATTGGGGCTGATAGTGCCATCTCAATCCGGTAGCAACCTCCGAGAAAAAGGGAGAACCCCTCCAAACTCGAAGAAATACAGTCCTCCTAGAAGAGGCTGCCTGTGAAGGGCCCTGCATGCTAGCCCATATGGCTATCAAAGTGTGAACCGTGTTACTCCAAATATCCGTGAACACCTGTGATGGATGTATCTGGGTGTCATCCAAGGCCTCTGTGCATCTGGCTCTCCAAATGTGCCAAGAGGAAATGCTCACTCTTGAAACCTGGACCTCTATCAGAAAGTAGCTCCATTGGCACACCAAATCTATAGCAAATATCCTCATACACAAATAGCGGGCGCGTCTATAGGCGTTGCTTTAGTAGAGAAATTACGGGCACGTCTATAGGCGTGGCTAAACGCTCGTCTATTTGCGCATAAATCACCGCGTCTGTTTGCGCGTTTGACCTGAGAAAATATGGGCCCGTCTAATATCCCGTTTATTAGCGCGTCTATTTGCACGTGTATTTGCGCGTTTACACTGAGACTCAGACGCGCATGGGTTGATATCTTGAAGAGTCACGAAGATAGCCTTCATGTGGGCTGTGGGTTCTTAGTATTCTGAGGCTGACTGTTTTCTGAGTTTTGGGGGGAAGTTCAATTCTAAGTTCAGTTTGTTTCGGGCTGTGTAGTCTTTTGGTTCTCTCTAAGTCTGTGTGATCTATGTTCAGTCAGTTTTTGTGGGCGGTTTGTCTCGGTGCCTAATACAAAGACACCTGCTTTGAAATCTGGTTCATAATGTCATCATCTACGAGCCCACATTGTAGCTGATCCCTATGAAGTCTCAGCTACCTGACGTGGTGAAGTACATAATTCCTGGTTGTCTTTTCTTTTTTTTCTTATCAACGGTCAGGAATGCTAGGAGATTTCAGCTCAGTTGTAGAGGTTGGAGGCCCTCTAGAGCTCTTCATTGGGATGCCTTCCCATTTCTATCGATCTACATAAAAACTTTTGGTGCAAACTTGGAAATCCCACAGGAATATAGAAATCACTCTCTTTTTCTGGCTTTCTATTCACTGTAGGATTGCAATGAACGTGTGGAGATCCACATTCAAGGCTGATCCTACTTGTCCCCATTGCCGTGTTGCTGTGGATAGTATTCAGCATTGTCTATGGGATATTAGACAGGCATGGGTCATATGGAACGGGGTTGCCATGATTTTCAGTTTTTTTGCTCCTTCCCCCTTCTTCATGGCTTGGGGCTCAGTTGCTTGGCTTTCCCTTTCAGGGCCTTAGGTCTTCTTTGAGAGACATGACTTACCATGGGCTATAGCTATTAGACAACACTTGGTTGAGCCATGTTCTCTAGATGACATTCCTATAGGGTTATGTATGCCTCTGTGGACTCTGCTTGGGAGATATTAGGGAGCATTTCAGCATGGCATATTTGAAGAGCTAGGTGCACTGAGGCTTTGGATGGATCCCATGTTCACCCATCTCATACTATGGCCAGTATATGGACAGACACTAATGGCCATCTAGACGAGCATTGAGGGATCCTCTCGGGCAGCTTATGTTAGGAGGGCTACTTTTCTCAGAGAATGGAGGGACTGTCCTTTCTTCTTTGAGTCTTCCACAGGGTTGAGATGACGTTTTCAGCTTCAACCTTCGTTATTTTGTGCCCTTTCTACAAGAGTATTTTTATGCATGGCATGATGTATTACCTCCTTGAGCTCTTGCGGGTTTTATTCCTACTTAATGGAAGTCTTTTTTTGATTAAGAAAACCTAGATGGACCTGAGGAAGGAATCCTTACGGACTTTCAAGCTAGAAAAGATTGAACACATATATCTCCAAGAGTTTTCCAAAGACACCATGAAGCTTGGAGAGAGCATAGTGTAGAGATATATACAATGATATGGTGGTGTAGGATAGACTAGGACTTAGTCTATTTTAGAGTTTTTGTGTGCTCTAGTACTTGGACTATATATACCAAGTACTTGTACTTCATTTAGTTGAACATTTCAGTTGGAGTTCACTTGTGCTCACTTCTTGTTCTCTTGTATTTGCAACTCTTATCCATTCTTGTTCCTAAATGTGGTATCTGAAGGAACATGGTACAGAGAGGGAGAGAGAGAGGGTAGGCTAGGGAGAGAGGAAGTGATACTCAAAAGGAGACATAATGAAATAGAAATGAAATGAGAGTACTCACAATTAAACGAAAGAGCTTGTAGCTTGATACTTGATTGATTTGACACTAGACAAGTACAACTCTTATATAAGAGCGCACACACACATATGAACACCTATGTATCTGGGATAACTCCCAATATAATACGTGGCATCCATAGGACTCACTAGACTATAAAACACCCCCTAGACACCCATAGTACACTCTTTTTTTTTGCAAAAAAGAGACTTAAGTATTAAAGAAAACCATTAGAGCAAGCTCCATACGGGAATACGAGATACACCATGCAATGCATGAAAAGCTCAAGAGCCAAAAAGAAAGGATTGGGGCTGATAGTGCCATCTCAATCCGGTAGCAACCTCCGAGAAAAAGGAAGAACCCCTCCAAACTCGAAGAAATACAGTCCTCCTAGAAGAGGCTAGGGCCCTGCATGCTAGCCCATATGGCTATCAAAGTGTGAACCGTGTCACTCCAAATACCAGTGAACACCTATGATGGGTGTATCTGGGTGTCATCCAAGGCCTCTGTGCATCTGGCTCTCCAAATGTGCCAAGAGGAAATGCTAGCCAAAATCTCCGAAGAGGTGTCCACTGAAACACGTGAAGCTCTGAAAGGAGTATGTGGTACATCCTGAAGAGAGCAGGGCTCTATCTCTTGTTGGAGGATCGAGAGTGCCCAAGAAGAAGGCTCACCTTCATAAAACACCTGGGGCCCAGTAAGGGATAACCATGCAACTAAGCCCCAAGTCATGAAGAAAGGGGAAGTATGAAAAATGCCGAGTATCCGAGCAACTCCTTTCCAAACAATTCTCGCTTGATTGCAGTCCCAAAGGCAATGTTGCACTGACTCCTCTGCAGAATGACAACGAGGGCAAGTGGGATCAGGCCCAACTCGTGATCTCCACAGGTTCTTTGCAATCCCTCCATGAATAGAAAGCCAAAAGAAAAGAGTGATCTTTCTATTTCTGAGGGATTTCCAGAGCAGCCTCCAGAAATTTCTACGCAAATCTGCGGTGATGAAGAAGCTATCCCCATGGGGGGCTTTGGAGGGCATCCAACCTCTAGTGCTCAGCTGAAATTTCTTGGCAGGGAATCCCCCTCTCTCGGTGCCCATGATCTATCCACTCCCACTCTCTTGGGTCCCACTGCAAGCACCTGATAGGTGCACCTCCATATAACCACAATCTCCAGGATCCAGGGGCCAAGAGCAGAGCGTCAGGGTCTAAGTACCACTGCAAGCCCGCTCTGTGGTCCACAAAACCAGCAATCCTGACAGGCTGAAAGGCAACCTCTAGAAGAATATCATCCGTGGATCTAGAGAGTATACATCCATCCCCAACGTCAAAGACCAAAGCATCTTCCCCGAAACCTCCAAGAGCGATCACCTGTAGAGGAACTGCTGTCCTTAAAAAAGCTCCCATCCAAGTGGTGGAAGTAACAGGCACCTCAACTATCCATTCCACCGGGATGGCTGCATCTATCTGCTGAATCCTGCGTGCTACCCCTCTGAGGTGACTCACAGAATGTAGTCTCTGATCCTCAGGTAGCCTTATAAAAGCCTCCCAAGTGCCTACTATGTAGGCAGGGCCTCTCTCCCATCCAGACCACTGCATATAATGGGAAGTGCCCAGAGGTCTACCATGCTCATCAAGTATACTATCATTCCAAATGATTGGCTGCCTATCAATCTCTTCAAGGGTAGAGGGCGGAACCCTTTGAAGAGTGTTCCTGAAGCTCCCCCAAGCTTTGAGGATGGCAGTCATGAGAGGAGAGGCAGGAGACCTGAGAGAGGCGGAAGAAAAAATCCAGCTAGGGCTGTCCACCCAATCATCTCCTAAGGTAGGTGTGCAAGCCTGAATGCATCCAAAAAAGAAATCCTTCCAAGGTTCCTACCCAGGCATGAGTCCCCTCACCACCACCTTACAAAGCAATGCCCTGCACTGCAAGTCTAGGTCAATGATATTAAGTCTCCCTTCCCATGTAGGGAGAATAATGGTCTCCCAGGCCACCCTCGCTGCAAATCTGCCGTGCCATCAAGTCCACTCCATAGAAAATTCCTAATTGGTCTAATGAGCTGAGTGATGCAACCAGCAAGAACACACAAACCAGGCGGTGGCCAAGAGAACCTGGTTCACTACCACAACTCTAGAGGCAAGGTCGAGTTTGGCTGACCTCCAAAAAAGGAGCTTTTTCCTTATACGTTCTAATACTGGGGCAAACTGCTGTGCTGGAGAGATGCCCAATCCTACCTAGATACCTGACAAGAACACCCCTCTGAATCCAAGAAAAGCCAATGTCAACTCCCCAGCCTGGAATGTCCTCATCATTGATCCAAAAGCCAAAGGATTTATGCCAATTGATGTGTGCCCCTGTAGCTGAGCAAAAAATATCCAAGGCTGTCCAGAAAGAATCAAGTGACTGCGAAGAGGCCTCAATAAAAATAGCAGTGTCATCAGCCAACTCATAGTCAAGAAGCTCCTGCTCCTGTCTCAAGGGCAATCTCAACCCATAAAGCTCAGCTTGAGATCTAAGGAAGATACTCATAGCTTTTGCCGCAAAGAGAAAGAGGAAGGGGGCTAAAGGACATCCCTGACGAACTGATCTGGAAATTTGAAACCTGTCACCCCTTACCCCTCCAATCAAAACCTGGCTGTGGGCTGATCTGTAAAGGGAGGCCACCCCTCTAATCCATGCATTTGGAAATCCAAACCGTAGAAGAGTGCCCTTAAGAAAACCCCAATCTACTCTATCATAGGCTTTCTCAAAGTCAAGGAGTAGAACTGCCAGCCTCTGCCCGCTCTCTCTGCATAGCCCACCAAAAGGAAAATATATTATCAAATATGCTCCTGCCATGCACAAAGCCTGTCTGAGTATCATGGATAAGGTCTGGAAGAAGGGGCTGCAACCGGATGCTGATAGCCTTGGCCAGGATTTTGTACAGAGTGCCCAAAAGAGTGATGGGTCTCCAATGGGATACCGAATTCTTGTTGCCACCTTTCGAGATAAGGTGTATGAGTCCCTCGGTTAGTGAGTGAGGCATCTCACCCGAGTCCCAAATGCCTTGTAGGGTTGAAGTAATATGATCACCTATCATATCCCAAAAGGCTGTAAAAAAAGGAGTAAGACCATCGGAACCAAGGCATTTGCCCTTATGAAGGGCAAAGAGAGCACTCTTGAATTCTGTGTTGGTAAAGCGTGCATCAAGTGAGCATATCATCTCTGGTGTGACCAACACAGGTAAATTCTGCCAAATCTGATCTCTAGCCACATCTCTGGCCTGTGTGTCAGGATCTGCGGAAAGAAGGGAGGCATAGAAAGCTGTCGCTAAGTGCATGACGGTATCCGGATGAGACTGCAAAATGCCGTTAGAGTCAATAAGCTGCCTGACTTTTTCTCTACTATGTCTGGGACCAAGTGTAGAGAAAAAGTGTTTATTGACTCTCCCTCCCATCTGTATCTAAAAGGATTCCTGTGCATGGAAGGCATACTCTGCTCTCTAATCAAGCAATGTCTGTAAGTGAGCCCTTGCCATAGCAAGGTGCTCCTGTACCCAAGCATCAGATGGTCGTTTCTGCTCCTCCCTCTACAAGGCTGCCAACTGTTAATAGATACCAATATCCCACCTGAGTACCTCACCTCGCCAAGCACTAGCAACGGACTGATAAAAGTCGTTGATACTGGCAAGTGCTGTGGCCACATGTGAAGGACTGGCCACCCCCCCCTGCATGTGAGAAACCCAGATCTCCAAGACTGCCTCTGTGAGGGTCTCATCCATGTATAAGGCATCGGGGATCCTGATACTGTGAGACCGTCCTCTCAAATGGGGCTCTGAGATGGACAAAACTACCGGAAAATGGTCGGAAGTGGAAACACCAGGTGCGGATCGTCAAGTTATATCTTACCAAGATAGCTCTCCCAAAATTTGAGCCACCTCCTCTTGAATAGTCCCTTGTCCCCCCTCTATAAAGAGCCCAGTCATCCACATAAAATCTGTCGATCCGGGCATGGATAGGCATCTGCACCCTATGGTTCTCGACCATGAAAATAAAAGTGACTGAGACTGAACATGAAATGCATCATCTGACCAAACATCTCTGCCACTGAACCTGAACAAGCAGGCATCCCAAGTTTCTCTCTCGAGGGAATGAATACCACCTTCTCTGCCTCCTTGCTTATCAGAAGGTGTGTCAACCATGTTGAAGTCACCTCCAATAATCCACAAATCTGCAATGTCAGCCCACGAGAGCAACTCTTTCCCAAAACAGAACGCGGTCCCCTCTATTGTTTGGAGCATAGAGGCTGAGGAAACCAACCTTACATCCGTCAATCAGAAGTAAAACCCACTGGGCCCAGGAGGGGGTAATGATACCGTGTCCAATGATCAGAGGGAGAATAGAATCTGAAATTGATATGCATGTACCTCCTCTAGTTCCCAAGGTAGGAAACCAAAAAGTCCAGTCTGAAAGCAGCTGACCTGACTTGGAGCAATTGTTAGATATCAATGCTCCACTCTCATGTAACTACGCGGGAACCAGCTTACTCTACTTGTAAGCCCCCCCATATGAGGAGAAGGCATTTGAGTAGCTAGGTTATGCAGTAGGTCCTAGTTTGGACACCAGATGGGGGCCATGTGTAGCCTGATGGCTGGACGGCTTCAGATAGAGTTGGCGCACTGCCAACTAGGCTACATGCAAGTGCGGGAAGGCATCCCATGACTGACCGCACTGAGGGTAGACGGAGCATTTCCTGGGGCAGCCCACTCTCAGGTTGCGGGGCCCGTTTGGAGCCCAAGATGATCCCAGATGGCTCTGGGCCAAATGGAGTCCGTAGGTTAGTTGCTCTATTCTGCGCCACGGTTCTAACGTGTGGTCGGTGGCCTATTTCGGGACCGACCTCTAGTCGGCCGTTTTGGGCCAACTAGGTCGGCTCCCAATTGGGTCTAACCGACTACCACTGGTGGCTATATAAGAGCAAGCCCGTGAAGCCCATCATCATCACTAGCTACAGCAACCCTGATTCCTTATCATCCAGTCTCCGTCCTCTACTATTTCCAGCACGCCATCGAAGCTTCTCACACAGGAGCGCACGGCTGGGAGGCAGCGCCATCTATTGTATCAGTTTTACAGTAATCAAATTTTTGATTCTCCATACTATCTGCTTTGATCGTGTTATCTATTGAGCACAGACATTGTATTGTTTTCTACTAGCAATCTCTAACATCCAGTTTGTGTTCCTGAAGAAAAAGCATGTCTAGGGAACCACCTGAAACACCTGGATGGAGCTGATTTCTGATCAGCTGTCTGCGACGGCGATGAGGGATGCCGCCCAATCCCTATATATTCCAACTGGCTATCCTCATCGGCCAACCGGAGCTGACCTCCTGCCATACACACGAGGTCCAAGGGGAGGAAAGTCCATAGGTGAGAGAGAGAAAGATCTCTCAAGAGGGATGCCGATAACTGGCTCTCCGAAAGTGGAAGGTACAAAATCATCATCTGGGAGGTCAGAGAAGTTCTCCAGTGCAAAAAAGGAGTTCCGTTGCTTTCTGGGCCTCTTTTTCTTATTTGGGAAATCTCTGGAGAAGTGCCCTGAGGATCTGCAAATCCTACATTGGTCTTGCCGACCTGCAACCTCAAATCTCTAGCGAAAGAAGGACCCATCGGGTCGCTGTAGCATGATGTGGTCATCTGAAATATTAGGGTCCTGGACAATGATCCTAACCCTGGGTACCCCATCCATCTTGACCGCCTCAGCAGCCGGAGAGGGCTCGCCAGGAAGAGGGGGGATCTCTACTACCACACCAAACCTCTCTCCAATAACTGAAAGAAGCCTGTAATAAACTGAGGGGAGACCAGGAAACCTGATGAAAACAGAAACTCCCTGCTTGCCCTCTTCAATTGGGTCAAAGCCCAGTTGAAAGGGAAACAAAAAAATCCTCTTGTAGCCCAGAAATAGAAACCCGGCCTGTAGTAGGTCTCTCGTGACGTCCGGGGAATCTAGGCACACTTGAAAGAAACCTCATCCCAACAAACGAGCATCCTTAAGGTGGGGGGCGAGCTCGTGGGGAAGTGCTGCAAGCATCCAATCTCTAGCTTGTGACCTGGAGGGGTGGGAGCCATGAATGCGTGCGAAGAGAGTCATGGAACACTCATCCGTCAAATCCTTTTGCAACTGCTGTAGCTCGTCTTTTAAGAAAGTGATGGTTCTCGCGGCGAGTGTGGGCGGTAATGGATTGACTGAGTGGGAGCCCATTCGTCAATCGAGGTGGAAAAGGCTGATTCAAATGCAAGGAAGAACTCTGTCCACGTTCCTGAATCCCAGGAGACCCCTAACGGAGAATAGGGTACTCCAGATGAGGGAAGAGGGTGAAAGGAAGGAGGGAGAGAGAGGATGAGCAGAGGAGGAATTAGCAAGGGGATAGGGGGGCAGCAAGGAGGAGGGAGAGTAGAGGAGGGGGGAAAGAGGAGAGGAGGAGTGGAGGAGAGAGGGGGGGGGGGGGGCGGAGGGGGGGGGGAGCAGCAGGTAGGAGGGAGGAGGCAGCGCACAAGGGGAGGCTACAGCAGTCCGGGGGGGGCTTGAGCAGCGAGGGAGGGGAAAAGATGCCTTTCTGCCAATTCTGAATTGCACCTACCTTCCTCAACCACGGCCTTCCAAGAATCAAAGGATAGGCTCCCAACCCCTCAGGCATCACATGACAATCCACTCGACATGAAACACTGAATGCATCAACCTCCAGACCACTGGGTACTATCCCTAAAGTCTTCACCTTGGAGTGGTTTGCCATTCTGATGCGATAACTAGAGGAGCAGGATATCTTCAGTCCTAATCTTTCCACACAAGCCTGGGTAATCACACAAATCTGTGCACCCCCATCTATATAGGCCTCTCCAAAACCCTTTCCTTTATGCCAGGCTTCTACAGTGGGTAAAAGATCTGGCAACTCTGAGATAGACATCAGCTTAATTGTACCTTTATGAGAGTTCCTCTTTGCTGGATTTACAGCCTGCCTCCATTCTTTTTTAAGCTTTGGGCATAGACCAATCATTTGAGCAAATGTAATGTCTTGTTTCCTCATTGAAAGATCTTCCCCCAAATCATAATCTCCCTGCTCCTTCCCCATGGGATAATCTGTAGTTCTATACTTCCTTCTGGGCTTCCTGCTCTTCTTCCTTTGGTAGGTCATCATCTCCTCAGACTGCTTCCCCTTCTTTGCACTCGGACCAACCTCCTCTTCTCTATCTCTCTTCCCTAATGGCATGACATCTTTAACTTCCTCCAACTCCAACTCCAACAAGCCAAATGTAACTGCCTTACCTTTCCCTTTCTCTTCTGCAGTGGCTTTACAGATTCCAGAGGTACTAGGCTGACCTGCATCTTTTACTTCTACACTATGATCATTCACCCTATTATTCAACCCTGTTGGCAACGGATAAACATCACCTCCAGCACGAGGAGGCTTATCACAGTGTGTGCTGTAATGTCCCCACTCTCCACAATTAAAGCACTGGACACAAGGTGCAAATGACCCTTGACCTCGTCCTGCCTGTCACGGGCGTGAATTATTTGAAGAAGGCATGCTGCCTCTGCCATAACCACCCGATGATCTACCTCTTCCCCTACCATTCATCAAGTTCAAACTCAAACTCTTCATAAGCTTCGACATTTCATGAATTTCTTCTTTTATATTCTCCTCCTTAACTTCAGGCTTCTGTATTTCTGGCTTCACATGAGAGATAATTTCAGGCACATGCTAAACCATTGGCATCTCTTGCATCATTTGTGACAATCTTATCTGCTTCCTCTCCTTCTCTTTTGCTACCTTGAGAACATCCTCACAAGTGACCAGCTCTTTACATTCAATCTTTATCCTAATCTCCGGCTTCAGACCAGCAACAAACCTATCCTAATCTCCGGCTTCAGACCAGCAACAAACCTATCCTTTTTTATGACTCTGGGAGGAACTTCAGGTACTAAGGCCACCTGCCATTTATTCCACAACACAGTGAACTTACCGACATACTCATCCACTAATTGAGTCGGTTGTTGCTGCAATAAACATAGCTCTCGCCATTAGGATCTCTAACACACATAAACTTGTCCAGGAAAGCTGTCCTCACCTCTAGATAAATCGGGTTTCTGTGAGCACCCTGATCATCACGCATCCTCGTAGAGAAAGTCTGCAACCAAGTTCTTACTTCTCCCAACAAACAAAAGGATAGAGTCTGAAGAAGGAATCTGGAGCATTCTTGTCTTTAATAAGAGTTGTGAACTCCAAGCACTCTAAAAACCTCTCTGGGTCTTCATTGGGAAGCCCGTGAAATCGAGGAAATTCATGAGCCATCTTTCCTCTTAACTAACTTATCTCAAACACACTTCCAACCAGAAATACCACCCAACGTCTTCTGGGAAGAAAGCAAAAATAATCACTCTACTGAAGAAAGCTTACCCTGCATCTGATTGGCATTCTTCTTCCTAAGAGCAATCACTTTCAAAGCCTTTTGAACCTTAGCATGGAGATGTATCACCCAAAGTTCAACATCAAGGCATCTATCTCTCCTGTGTCCACACTCCCCACATAACTCACAATGAATCACTCTCATGTGAGGCTGTCTTCATAGTTTCAATCCCTAACCAAACAGAACTTCAAGCAACATTCCCCAACCAATTCTTCTGGGCCGTTTTGTCTTGAGTACCCAATATCAATTCAAAACTCCTCCTATCCCCAGCAGGATCGCCAAAAAAGATGATAAGAAAAAGAAGAAAAGACAACCAGGAATTATGTACTTCACCATGTTAGGTAGCTGATACTTCATAGGGATCACCTGCAATGTGGGCTCGTAGATGATGAGCTTATGAACCAAATTTCAAAGCAGGTGTCTTTGTATTAGGCACCGAGACAAACCGCCCACAAAAACTGACTGAACATAGATCACACAGACTTAGAGAGAACCAAAAGACTACACAGCCCGAAAACTGAACTTAGAATTGAACTTCCCCCCAAAACTCAGAAAACAGTCAACCTCAAAATACTAAGAACCCACAGCCCACATGAAGGCTATCTTCGTGACTCTTCAAGATATCAACCCACAAGCTAATCTTATCATATCTTTCCCAAGATCATCATCGAGCACTAGCAATGATGCAGCCCACCATCTCTGGAGATTCTATCAGTTGAGGCCTCTGCAACAACACCCGGCACTTGCCTGTGGCCAAACGCCTCACTATTTCCAGCTTTGAAGCAACTGAGTGCTCACACCACAACTAGCCAACTCGTGCGCACATTGCAACACCCTCTTACTCACACACAACCTTTGTCCAAGGACATCTAGCCAGCAGAAATGATGCCACAGCCATATAGCTCCTTCCAAAGCAAACTACCCACATAGTCATCCTTCTCAAATCTAGCAGCTCCCAATAAGAGCAATAGCCAGTGCTCTCCACGCTAGTTTGCTATAGCTCGTCGCTCATCTCCACCTTCACGACTTCTCTCATGCTCATAGAGCTCATGGAGCTCACGCCTCTTCAAGGTCCTTCAGCATAGTAGCGACGCCTTCCACACGAAACCAAGAAGCACACGGTGCATACTTTCTGTCGCTCACAAGCCTCTGCATTGCTCTGAACCTCCAGCTAGTAGAAGCACCTCAAGCAACTGCCACATAGTTTTCTACAAGACTCCATCCAGAGCCATCTGTGCCACAAAGTTCATCAACACGAAGCACCTGGAGCCCATATACTCGAAGTTCCTGCAGTCGAAATCGCACACCCGTCACGTACACAATCACCACCGTAGCTTCCTTGGCTCACAAAGCTCTCTTTGTCAACATACACGATGTCTTCATGCACAGGTTTCAGCTTCCTACTCACGCACGACCTCCCATCAACAGCTGCGAGCCTCCCCAACCTCTCTGATCGTTCCACCCCTAACTCTTCCAGAAGCCCCTGGTCAAATGCAGCCAAATGATCCTTCCAGCAAGCTCCCCTTCTTCCTCACTTAGCCACATTCGCATGAGCAGGATGCCTTCCCAATCAGTCCAGCCACCTCAGCCTAATTTGCCACCTCATCAGTGACATTTTACCACTCTCAAGACATTTCCCCCAAATCACATTAAATGCACATTTTGGACCTTTAGTCACACAATTCCCACACACATTAGCATGCACATTAAAGCTTGCATGCAACCCCATACACACACATGAAAAACCCTTTGACATGGACACCATAACATATCAAATTCCTGTAACATGTAAGTGCACATTGACTCAGGAAAATATAAAAAAACCCTTCATGAATTGACTTTACATGACCCCAAAAACATTTCACTTGACCACATACTGGACACCCTTGCTCTGGAAGTTTGGTACAACCACATTGCATTTCATCATTTCCCATGAAGTCCCTGCAAAACATACTTTATTATCTCCAAAAACTATACATCAGTCCATCATGCTTGTGAAAGAAAAATCCACAAATGCCAGAGCTATATACAGTGCTCAAAAACTTGGTACAGATTTTGTCCTATCACCGTGTAATGAAAGAAGGGGAGGCTCTTCTCTCAAAGCCCTTCGTCAATCCACTCCCACTCTCCTGGTGGGTACCATTGCGGAACTTTATGGAGAAACCTCCATAGGGCCATAATCTCCATGATCCTAGGGAATTGAAAAGAGGGTCAGGATCTAGGTACCAGTGAAGATCGGAACCAATCTTCACTTAGCCTACAATTCTGACCGGCGGAAATACTCTCTCTAGGAAGATGTGATCTAAAGATCTGGACAGCCTACCTCCCAAATGTACATAAAAAACTAGGGCATCCTCATGTACATATCGAACTGCAATAACCTGAAGTGGAATGCCCATGCTGAAGAATGCGGCCATCCAAGTGGAGCAAGTGATAGGCATGTCATCTGTCTCAACCCAATCCACTAGCAAGGCTGCATTGATTTGCTGAATTCTGCCTGCACTCCCTTTGAGATGAGTAACCATCTGAGCTTTCCTATCCTCTGGAAGCTTTTTGAAAGCTTTCTAGCACCCATAGGGAGGCAGGCCCCCTCCCCCAATCGGACCATTGCATGTAGTGAGAGGCACCCGGTGGTCTACCTTGCTTATCCAATATGTTGAGCACCCACAGTGGAGGCAGGCCCCCTCCCCCAATCGGACCATTGCATGTAGTGAGAGGCACCCGGTGGTCTACCTTGCTTATCCAATATGTTGTCATTTGACACGAGTGGCTGCCTTTCAATATCTTCGCGAGAGGAAGGGAAATCCTCCAAAGAGTACTCGTGAAGCTGTCCCATGCTTTCAAGATAGCTGCCATGAGAGGGGAGGATGGAGATATGAGATGGTCTGAAGTGAAGATCCATATGGTACTATCCATCTAGTCTCCTCTCAAAGACGGTGTGCAGCATAATTGTATGCTGTGAATAAAAAAGTCCTTCCACGGCTTCCGCTAGGCATAAGTCCCCTCACTACCATCTTGCAAAGCAAGGCCCTGCACTATAAATCTAGATCAATTATATTGACTCCCTTCCAAAGGGGGAGAACGAGAGTCTCCCAAGCCACTCTGGCTGTAATATCCCTTGTGCCATCAAGTCCACTCCATATAAAATTTCTTATTGGCCTCTTAAGCTGAGTGATGCAATCCCTTGAGTGGCACCAGAAAGAACAAATAAACCACACAGTGGCCAAAAGTACCTGGTTAACCACCATTACTTTGGAGGCAAGGTCAAGCTTGGTAGAACCCCAAAAAATAAACTTTCTCCTTATGCTCTCCAACACCGGAGCAAACTTTTTTTTTTTTGCAAAAAGATACTTCTATTAAGTATTAAAGAAAAATTGTTAGAGCAAGCTCCATACAGGATACATCATGCAATGCACGAAAAGCTCAAGAGCCAAAAAGAAAGAATTGAGGCTGATAGTGCCATCTCAATCCCGTAGAAACCTCCGAGAAAAAGGGAGAACCTCTCCAAACTCGAAGAAATATAGTCCTTCTAGAAGAGGCTGCCTGTGAAGGGCCCTACATGCTTGCCCATATGGCTATCAAAGTGTGAACCGTGTCAGACCAAATACCCGTGAAAACCTGTAATGGGTGTATCTGGGTGCCATCCAAGGCCTCAGTACATCTGGATCTCCAAATATGCCAAGAGGAAATGCTAGCCAAAATCTCCCAAGAGGTGTCCACTGCGGAGCAAACTTTTGTGTTGGAGAGATGCCCAAACCAACCTGGCATCCCAAATATTTGATAGAAATACCCCTTTCAATCAAAGTGAATCCTATGTCATTTCCCTAACCCGGAGTGTCCATGTCATTGATCCAAAAGCCGTTGGATTTGTGCCAATTAATATGTGCCCGTGCAACAATGCAAAATAGATCCAACGATGTCTTGAATGAAGTAAGCATCTGTGGTGTGGCATCCAAAAAACACCAATATCATCTGCTAGCTCACTATCTAGAAGCTCTATTTCTTGTCTCAAAGGAAGTCTCAGCCCAAAAATATCAGCTCAAGATCTAATTTAGATGCTCATAGCTTCAGCCCAAATAAAAAGAGGCAGGGAGCAAGGGGACATCCCTGGGAGACTGATCTCAAAATCTTAGATTGATTTGTATAAAGAGCATACCCCTTTGATCCATGCATCCATAAAGCCAAAACAAAGAAGGGTGCCCTCTAGAAATCCCCAATCTACTATGTCATAAGCTTCTCAAAATCCAAGAGTAGAATGACCATCCTCTGGCTGCTTTGCATTACCCACTTTGAAGCTTCCCAGAATGAGAAGTGATTCTGCCATGCACAAAACTAGTTTGCATATAATAAATAGATCAAGAACTAAGGTCTACAAATGGATGCTTATTGCTTTGACCAAAATTTTTCAACATGTGCCTAGGAGTGTGATAGGCCTCCATTGGGACACTAAATTTGTGTAACCTTTATTTGGGATGAGATGAAGGAGACCCTCTATAAGTGAGCCAGTCTAAGGTAATTTGTGTGACCCTCTAAGGTAATGTGATCCCCAATCATATGCCAAAAAGCAATAAAGAAAGAGGAAGAAATTCCATTTGAACTTGGGTACTTGCTCTTGTGAGTGAAGGGGCAAAAGGGGGTCTGAACTCTAAGTTGGTAAAGGGTGCATTCAGTGAGACTCACATATCCGGTTTCACCAACACAGGATGTCTAGCATGATTTCTAGTTTGACTATCATAATCTTTTGTGAGAAGGGACGCATAATAATCTGAAGCTATGTGCAAGACTGTAAGAGATTACAAAGATATGGTGTTGTAGGCATAAAGTCAACCCTATGGTTGACCAATAGTACTTGGGTGCTATATACTTGTATTGTTTCATTTGAACATTTCTATTGGAGCTTTCTTGTGTGTGCACTCTTGCTCACTTGTGTCCACAACCTATCTCCACTTTGTTCCTACATTTGGTATTAGAGCGCTTTCGTTTTTAGAGCCCAATCCCGTACTTGCTTCCAGACACCCGCAAGCTTGGTGCTCCAGTGCGTATTCCTGGTTCTCACATTCAGCTCTCCAGCTTTCCTTTGAGTTGCCCGGACGGATCTGTTCGTATAGTTGCGCGACAGTGCTGGAAGTCCGTATGACCTGTCGGAAGGTGATTTTGAGTCCATATGACTTGTTAGAAGGCGATTCGAGCAGTTTTTGGCCAATTTGTCCGAGGGTGACAAGCTGGATGGACCAAACTATGCCTTGTGGTCATTGATGCTTAAGAATATCTTGGTTGGTAAGGGCTTGTGGGATATTGTCAGTGGGGATGAGGTGAGGCTAATAGGCTCATCTACATCCATCACAGCTTCTTCGGGTCAGACTACAGGCAGACAACAATCTGCTACAGCCCCTCTTGCTAGTCCCATAGCATCGACGGAGGAGCATAAGAAGTTTGACCCCTGCAATTTTTGATTGCCACAAATGTGAAGAGGCACATTATGATGAGTCATGCAAGGATGCAAACGCAGCATGGGAAAGTTTGGCAAACATGTATCATGTTAAGAATGAGGCAAGGGCCATTGCCTTGATAAATCAACTCAAGGATCTCAACATGCAGGAAGGCCAAGCCATCACTAATCATATTGCCAACATCGCTGATCTACATGATCAGCTCGTTAAGTATTGATGAGGAAATAGAAGACAAGAAGCTCGTGTCTATTACTCTCAATAGCTTAGCACCCTCATATGGCACATTTGTCACTTCATTGACCATTGTTCTTAGGGCAGTCCCACTCTCGTTCGATGAGTTAGTTGGGCTTTTATTGCAGGAAGAGGAGAGATGCTCAAATTTTTCCCAAGCCTCTCGTCAGGGTGAGCAAGCGCTTGCCATGGGTGGAAAGGGCAAACTTTAGAAAAAGTTTGAGCCAAAACACAGCCATACAACTCATCCCAAGGAGGGGAATGCAAGCAATTCAAGCAAAAAATAGAAAAAGGACAAATGCAACTATTACAAGAAGCCATGACATTACATCGCAGAGTGTCAGAAAAGGATTGCCAATGAAAAGAAAAGGCAAAAGGACAGCTCTAGCAGTAATTTTGTTGCCCCCACTGAAACTCGTGCTTCAAATGCACATGGTGTAGCTCATCTTGCCCAAGGTGATAGAGATTTTGTGTTTGCTGCATTTAATGAGAAGATGGATGCCAGGGGGGATTTGAATGCTGAAAATCAGTCAACAGATGCTTCCCTTGTTGCAAGTGATGCATGGTATATTGACAATGGTGCTACTAATAATATGATTCCTCGCCAGGAGTGGTTTGAGAGCATCACACCTGTTCATGGCAGATAGGTTATGTGTGCCAATGATGCTTCTCAAGACATCATTGGAGTTGGGCACATTCCTATTCAGCTTAATAATGGGAAAGTTAAGTATATCCGAGATGTTTGGTATGTTCCAGATTTGAGGCAAAATCTGATTTTAGTTTCAAACATTGCCCATGATCAACATATGTTGCTCGAATTTCAAGATAACCAATGCAGGATCAAGGATCCAAAGAAAGGGTATGAGGTTGTAGCAACAGGCACATATGATAGAGGCTTATACAAGCTTGATGCTCAGCCTTATGATCAGAAGGTATTGGCTGTAGGAAACACTTCCCAGGCTGATTTATGGCATGCCAAGTTTGGACACGTCCATCACAGGGCATTGTCGTATTTGTATAACAATAATATGACTCAGGGAATGCCAAAATTGCAGCAACCAGCAAATGAAGTGTGGGGGGGTGTGCAATTGGCAAATTGCATCACTCGCCATTCAGTAAACAAGGCAAGAATTGGGTCAAGGCAACCAGAGTGTTGCAGATAGTGCACAGTGATGTATGTGGCTCCATGACTATTCCCACACATAGAGGAGCAAGGTACTTTGTGACCTTTATAGATGACTTCTCCAGGTTCACATGGCTTTTTCTCATGAAGGAAAAATATGAGGTGTCCTATTGGTTTCAGGAGTTCAAAGCTATGGCTGAGAACCAAACCAATTCTAGAATTGGAACACTCAACTCAGATAGAGAGGGAGAGTACATGTCACATGCATTCCAGGGATTTTTGAAGCAAAATGGGATTAAACATCACTTGACATGCCCTTACACACCACAAGATAATCCACTCTCTGGAGGTGACGAGATGCGTGCTGAAATTTAAGAGAGTCTAAGGCTTTTTGGGGAGAAGCAATTGTGACAGCCACTTACATTCAGAACAGATGCCCTACCAAAGCTTTGGTTAATGTGACTCCATTGAGGCTTTGTATGGCTTAAAGCCAAAGGTTAGTCATTTTAGAGTTTTTGGCTCAGTGGCATATGCTTTGGTTCCAGATGAACATCGGACAAAGCTTGATGACAAGAGTGATAGAACATACAATGTAATGGTATTGTAGGCTAGACTTGGTCTAAGTTATTCTAGTCTAGGATTTTCACGCTATACTTGGGTTTCATATATATCCCAAGTCTTGTACTTCTTTTGTTGAACTATTCAGTGGAGCTTTGTGGGTGGACTACACTCTCGTGTTCTCTATCCACTTCGTGTCTCCCCACAGTTCCAACAATTGGTATAAGAGAGTGGCTCCTACATTGCTTCCCGTGCTTCTACCACTCCTGGGTTTCAGTTCTCTCGTGAAGAGTCACTTCTGTTGCAAAGAAATCAGTCCAGCCAGCTCGTTTTTGCCTGTAGCAGCTTTTTGGAAGTCTCTTGTAGCTGGGCGCCTTCACCGGGGTCACTACTGGACCTAGGTGACTACAGACTTGCTGTCTTTGGGATATTTTGCAGCGAGACATCCTCAAAATCAGCTCCATTTGCTGATTTACAGCACTTTTTTCCAGTCGCCTATCTTCAGGAGCTCCATCTAGGCTGGGCGGCCCTTTTGCTGCTGATTTTGTCAGTTTCCAGCCCCTACATCAGCTCGAACTGCTTCTTGGAGCATCCTGTGCGTGGACAACTTCAGATCTGGCATTTCCTTGCTGTTTTTCATCAGTTTCCAGTCTATTTTCAGTTCGCATTTCTCCAGGAGGACCATTTGGGCTGGGCGACCTCATTCTTGGTAGTTTTGTTGCTGATTTTGGACTGTTTCAGCTCCCAAAATCTGGTCGACTGAGCTGCTTCTCCTCCCCGTTCCCCTACTGCTCCCCCTCCCTCAGCCCGTCCCTCCCTCTCTCCCCTCAGCTTGTCCCTCGCCCCCTCCCTGCTGCTCCGCCCCCTCCCCCTTCCTGCTGCTCCGCCCCCTCCCCCTGCCTGTCCCTCGTCCCCTCCCCCTGCCTTTCCGCCCCCTCCCCCTGTTCCGCCCCCTCTCCCTGCTTCCGCCCCCTCCCCCCTGCTGTTCCGCCCCCTCTCCCTGCTTCTGCCGCCTCCCCCCTGCTGTTCCGCCCCCTCCCCCTGCCTTTCCGCCCCCTCCCCCTGTTCCGCCCCCTCCCCCTGCTTGCCCTTCGCCTTCCCCCTGCTGTTCCGCCCCCTCCCTGCTGTTCCGCCCCCTCCCTGCCTGCTCTCCCGCCCCCTCTCTTCCTCTCAGCCCTCTCCCTACCTCTCAGCCTGCTCCCCCCCGCCTCCTCCCTGCTTCTCTGCCCCCTCCCCCCCCCCCTCTCCTCCCCTCCTGCTTCTCCCTCTCCCTCTCCTTCTTCTCCACTCCCTCTCAGCCCTCCCCTCCAGCCCCCCCTCCCTCCCTCTCAGCTTGCCCCTTTCCCCTCTCAACCCCTCTCCTCCTTCCCTCCCCTTCCCCCCTGCTTCCTCCTTGCCTCCTTTCCCCTCCTTCTGCCCCCTTTTCTCCCGCAGCTTTTTTGGAACGGAAGGAGCCTTTAATTTGTTAGAGTCGGCCTCCTCACCTTGATTGGCAATGGATCCCCCATCAGCCAATCCTACTCCACCTCCACCGGCCGTGAAAACTATCACTTTCTCTAAAGACGAGTTGCAGCAGCTCAAGAAGGATGTAGAGATTGAATGCTCTACCACGTTGCTAGCACGCATCTTTGGGTCT
This sequence comes from Dipteris shenzhenensis, assembly GCF_047967505.1. Classification (NCBI taxonomy): domain Eukaryota; kingdom Viridiplantae; phylum Streptophyta; class Polypodiopsida; order Gleicheniales; family Dipteridaceae; genus Dipteris; species Dipteris shenzhenensis. The sequence continues at coordinate 2,295,508 of NC_141627.1, read as the reverse complement.
CACCCCTCCAGATCCCAAGCCAGAGACTGGATGCTTGCGGCTCTCCCCCCAGACCTCACTCCACGATTGTTAGATGTCCGTCTTCTGGGACGAGGTTTTTTCCAGGTTGTTTTTGACACTCCAGAGGCTGCGAGCACTGTGCTCAAGGCTGAGTTTTTACACCTGGGACACAGAAAGATCTTCTTTGAAGCCTTTTACATTGGTTTCGACCCAGTAGAGGCAGATAAGAAAATCTTCTCGCTCTTCATCAGGTTCCCCGGGCTTCCCTAGGTTTACCATCGACTTCTTTCTGTTATTGGGGAGCATTTTGGCGCAGTTGCTGAGATCCCACCCCTCCCTGGGTTGCCATTGGCTGCAGCAGAGGCAACCAAGGCTGATGGGGTTCCTAGAGTTAGGGTGCTTTGCAAGGATCCTAACCTCAAGATGGATCACGTTATGATCCAGCGCCCGGATGGTTCCTTTTTTCACCAGAGGGTGGAGATTTCAGGCAGGCAGGACCAGTGCAGGATTTGCAGGACTTCGGGACACTTTGCCAGGGATTGCCCCAGGAAGAAGAAAAGGCCCAAGAAGCCCTCTGGTACAGCTACCGCCCCAGGGCATCGACAGGGGGGACAGGGGGTGGATTAGACCCTGCACTTGCCCCTCGACCTCGACAGAGGGGTGGTACAGGCCCAGCTCTTGCTCCTCGTCCTTCGCTTGGCGGTCCTCCTCAGTTAGGTGGTGGTACAGGTCCAGCACCTATTCCTCGGCCTCGACAGGGGGGTGGTACAGGTCCTTCACCTGCTCCTCGACCCCCACCTCCCTCAGGCACACGCGACGCTCTACAGTGGGTTCTAGTACGTGTGCAGGTCCCTCCCCCAATTCACGAGGGTACCTTAGTAGACTCTGCTGCCAGGATTCTTTCCCCTGTTGATTTTCCACCACTTGGTTCCATCCCTCCCTCCTCGAGCAGGAGGTCTTCCCCTGTTGAGGGGTTTGTTTCCGCCACTAGGTCGGGTAAGGTGTTCCACTCTACATCCTCCTGTCGATGAGGATTATCAGTTGGAACATACAGGGCCTAGGTGGCATCCCACATCGCCACCGTAGACAGCTGATCCGGGATGAGCTTCATCCAGGTGTTACTGGGGGTTCCATTGATATATTATTTATTCAAGAGCACAAGCTGGATTATAGAGATTGTGCCAAGTCAGGCAAGTTGCTTTCTGGCCATACTTTTTGGTCGCCTGCCTTGGGCACCAGGGGAGGCACTTCTATTTCAGTTTCGCAGAGTCGGTTCTCCCCTTAGTTGTTGGGCACGGAGTCATTATCCCCTCTAGAGCTTAGTGGATTATTCTTTTGATTGGAGGGTGTAAGGTTGGCTTCCTTAACCTATATGCCTCCAACATTAGAGGGGAACGTGTCCTTATGTGGAAGACTTTGCTCTCCTGGGCCCCCATTGTGGATTCATGGGTGATTGGAGGTGACTTTAACATGGTCGAGTTACCGTCAGACAAAAAAGGGGGTAGAGAAGGCGGACTTCACTCTTTGGAGAGAGCAGCTTGGGATGCCTTCCTTTTCCATTTCTGTGACAGAGATACTTGGTGTGATGATGCCTTTCTTATTCAGCCACAGTCCCTCCTGTTCTCTTGGTCGAACAGGAGGCAACAGATGCCTATTCATGCACGCATTGACAGATTTTATGTAGATGACTGGGCACTAGACAGAGATGGATCGGTATGCATTGCTGCGGGGGTTTCCACTTCAGACCACTTCCCTGTTGTGCTGGCTATCTGAGAGCCTCACTTGAGAGGCCGGTCTGCCAGCATCAGGATTCCAGATGCCTTTCTCATCCTCCCTACACAGGATGGGGGTCTCAATATTATTGATCCAGATTGACAGTGCAGAGCTTTACTTTGCAAGATGGTGGTGCGAGGAATTATGCCAGGGCAGGAACCATGGAAGGACTTTCTTATCAGCAGCATACAGAGGTGCACACCTTCCTCAGGAGGAGACTGGATGAGCAGTGTTAGATGGATCTTCACCACAACACACCTCAGGTCACCTTCGTCCCCTCTCATGGTTGCCATTCTGAAAGCTTGGGCCAGTTTCAGAAGCTCTCTTCGGAGGATTCCTCCTTCCTCCCGGGAAGAGATTGATAGGCAGCCCATCATGTGGAACGACAGTATTTTAGATGATCTTGGCAGGCCACTGGGTGCCTCACTCTACATGCAGTGGGCTAGGTGGGAGAGGGGACCTACTTCTTCTTTGGGATCTTGGAAAGCTTTCCGTAGGCTTCCAGAGGAAACCAAATCAAGGTTGACAGGACATCTCAGAGGGAGTGCAGGGAGGATCTTGCAGATTGAGGCAGCCCTTCCAGAGGCTTGGATAGACACAGATGATATGCCACTCACTTCCTCCACTTGGGCAGGTACTTTCTCGAGAGGCGGGGTTCCGCTTCAGGTCTTAGCTTTCTGAGATGCACAGGAGGATGCTTTGGTTTTTAGTGTCCAGGATGGTGGCAGATTGCTCAGGTCCACAGAGGACATCTTGCTTGAGTCTGCTTTTCAGCCTATCAGGGTTGTAGGTCTTTTGATGCAGGGATCAGATTCAGAGTGGTTCTTAGACCCTGACCCCCAGCTACTCTCCACCGGGTCTTGGAGGCTCTGGCTCTATGGAGGAGTTCCCATCAGGTATTTACAGTGGGACCCCAGAGAGTGGGAGTGGATTGACGCGGGGCATCGAGATAAGAGCATCCCCTTCTTTCGTTACACGGTCAGTAATGCCAGGAGATTTCAGCTCAGTAGTAGAGGTTGGAGACCCTCCAGAGTTCCTCATTGGGAGACTTTTGGTATTTCTGCGGATCAGTAGAGGTACTTCTGGAGGAGGCTCTGGAAATCCCGCAGGAATAGAAAGATCACTATCTTCTTTTGGCTTTCTATCCATGGAGGGATTGCAGTGAACCTTTGGAGATCCAGATTCGGAGCCGACCCTACTTGCCCTCGTTGCCTTTCTGCTTCGGAGTCTATTCAGCATTGCTTATGGGATTGCAGACAGGTGAGATTGATTTGGATGGGGATAGCCAGGATCTTGAGTCACTTTGCCCATTCCCCACTTTTTATGACTTGGGGCTCGGTGGCTTGGCTTTCTCTTATAGGACCTCAGGTTTTCTATGAGGGAGTTGACTCCTCTCGGGCCATTTCGGTTCGACGTCATCGGATTCTAGCGAGCATAGCAACCTTGCATATCTGGAGAGCCAGATGCACAGAGGCTATGGAGGGCACTCAGGTTCATCCCTCGCACACATTGGCTAGTATCTGGACAGACATCGTACACACTCTGATGGCCGTATGGACGGGTATGCAGGGGGACTCCCGTGCAGCCTCAGCTAGGAGGGCTTCTTTCTTCAGGGAATGGAAGGATTCTCCTTTCTTCTCTGAATCTACTACAGGGTTGAGATGGCACTTTCAGCCTCAGCCTTGGCTTCTTTCCACCTCACTCTGAGGGGTTTTTTTATTTATTCTCATGATTTCATGATGTATTCCGCTTTGAGCTTGCTCTCGCGGGTTTTTGTTCTTACTTAATAGAAGTCTTTTTCATGGGAAAAAAAAAAAATCTGGTCGACTTCTTTCTGGAGTCATCTTGAAGCTATTTTGGACTAGGAGATCACTTTTCTTATGATATTTTACACGCAGCAGACAAAAATCAGAAATGGGGGCAAGTTATTGGATGCATTTTGAGCCAAAGGCTGACTAACAGTGAATGCTATCATTGGATGCCTTTTAAGCAAACATTCGCTTCAGATTTTATACCTTTGGTTGATGCTTATCGAGCCTTTGTTGGGCTGAAAGTTGAGAATACTTACAGAGCAAATACTATTGCCCATTTTGCCTTGTGATTCCGGAAGGAAATTGTGCTTTGTGACAACACCTTTGGGGCAGATTTGCTATCTATATTTGCATTTTATTTTCAGGTTACTTGTGAAGTGCAATCATGTCTCTTTGTGAGAATTTGGGCACCTTGACTGAAGCGGATAGTTAGATGGATCAAACTATGCCTTGTGGTGTTTTATGCTGATGAATATTTTGGTTGGAAAAGGCCTTTGGGATATTGTTAATGGAGATGAAATTAGGCCTGTGACTACTTCTGGTACTCCTAGTAGTCAAGGTTCTATTGCTAGCTCATCTCATCCTCTTTCTGAGGAGCAAAAGAAGTTTGACCGTCGCAATGCTCAAGCACTTTCTTTGATTTCCTTGTCAGTGAAGAGGCACATCATGAAGACTAGTAAGTCTTTTACTTCTTCTAAGGATGCTTGGGACAAGTTGTCCCATATGCATAATGTTAAGAATATGGCCAGGGTGATTGCACTCAACAATCGGCTTAAGGATCTGAAAATGACTGATGGTCAAACCATCACAGAGCATGTAGCAAAAATTACAGATTTGCGAGATCAGCTTGCAAATGTTGATGAGGAGATTGAAGAGAAGAGATTGGTCTTTATCACTCTTAATAGTCTTGCTCCTTCATATAGTACATTTGCTACATCATTGAGCATCACTCTCAAGGCTGCATCTATTTTTTTTGAAGAATTGGTTGGTTTGTTATTGCAGGAAGAAGAAAGAGCTCATAATTTTTCTCGTGGCTCTCATGGCAGTGAACAAGCTCTAGCCACTAGGGAGAGGGGGAAATTTCAGAAATATAATCCTAAAAACAACCAGCCACAAGGGGCAAATAATAGTACCAATAATGCTGGATCAAGCAAAGATGCTAAGGTGAAAAAGGGCAGATGCAATTACTGCAAGAAGCCAGGCCATTACATTGTAGAATGTTAGAAACTCATTGCAAATGAGAAGAAGAGGCAAGACAACTCAAACAGTAATTTTGTGGCTCATACTGAGAACAATGCATCTGGCTCACATGCACACTTTGCTCAGGATGATCAGGATTTTGTATTTGCAGCCACACTCTCTAAAATATCTTCTAGGGGGGATTGTGATTGTGATTGTGATCATGCTATTGCTCATAGCAATAATGATGATGCCTATTCACTTAATGTGAATGAGAATTGGTATTTGGATAGCAGTGCTTCACAGCATATGACTCCTCATAAGGAGTGGTTTGAGAGCATCAAACCTGTGTATGGGCGGCAGGTTACTTGTGCCAATGATGCTTCTCAAGACATTACAGGAGTGGGACATATTCCCATTAAGCTTGATAATGGCAAAGTCAAGTATATTCGTGATGTTTGGTATGTTCCAGAGTTGCGGAAGAATCTTATTTCAGTTCCATCCATAGCTCATGATCAGCACATGCTTGTGGAGTTTCAGGATGATCAATGCCGAATTAAAGATCCTAGAAAGGGATATGCAGTGGTTGCCACTGGCACTTATGATAAGGGTCTTTATAAGTTGGATGCTAAGCCCCATGTGCAGCATGCCTTGGCTGCGTCTAATGCATCTCATGTGATTTATGGCATGCTAGATTTGGTCATGCACATTATAGAGCATTGGCATACTTGCACAGTAATCAAATGGTTGAACTATTCAGTGGAGCTTTGTGTGTGGACTACACTCTCATGTTCTTTATCCACTTCGTGTCTCCCCACAGTGCCAACAATTGGTATCGCAGCAAAAGTGTTTGTATGTCATCGAACAGGCTTGGGAATCAAAGACATTACAACAATGTCAAGGTGGGTTGCAAAATGACATTGTTTTTCTTGTATACTCCCATAGGTTGCTATATCCTGTTGGATGAATGTGTGCAACCATGGTACTTTAGGTACCCTAGGTACTTCTGAGGCATTTCCAGAGTACTTCAGCCATACCATTGAGGGGGGATTTGATAGAACATACAATGGTATGTTATTGTAGGCTAGACTTGGTCTAAGTTATTCTAGTCTAGGGTTTTCATGCTATACTTGGGACATGAAAATACCATCTTGAGTTTTCCAAAACTCAATGCCCAAAAAATAGTGCAGTAAACCCAAGTCTGTCATATCAAATGACTGAGACAAAGCTGATTTTACTGATGCAATATTCCCCTCATCAGTGCCAGTAAGCATGATATCATCCACATAAAGAATAATAATGATGATTTCTGATTTTTCTTGAAGCACATAGAGATTTTGCTCAGTATGAGTGCTAACAAAGCCCTGTGATAACAAGAACTGATGGATTTTATGGTACCGAGCCCGAGGTGCTTGTTTCAGCCCATATAAAGCTTTGCGAAGCTTGCATACCTTTTGTTCCTATCCCTTAACCACAAGACCTTGGGGCTGCTGCACATAGACCTCTTCCTTTAGGTCTCCATTCAAGAAGGCCGTCTTCACATCCATCTGATAGATAGGCCGACCGTAACTTGCAGCAAGAGAAATGACAGTCCGAATGGTTGTCATCTTGGCTACAGGAGCAAAAGTCTCCTCATAGTCAATTCCTTCCTCCTGACTATACCCCTTGGCAACTAAACGGGCTTTATGTTTCTCAACTTTGCCATCAGAGTGATATTTCAACTTATAAATTCACTTGGTGCCAACCACATTCTTCCCAACAGGGAGGTCAACCAATTCCCAAGTGGCATTCTTTTCAATGGACTGAATTTCAGATTTCATAGCATCTTCCCATAATGGGTGTCCCTGAGCATCCTCAAAACACTAAGGTTCAATTTCAGCTTCCATAACTGTGCTCATCAAGGCATAATTGACCTGATTTTGTGCTAGACCTTGTTCTCCCCAACACAGGCTGATTTTGTGCATCCTAAATGGTAGCCCAAGCCCATCTAGGAAGGGGCTGACTAGCTGCAGCAGGCTGAGACTGATCTGCAAATTTTACCCTCCTCCTTTCATAGACACTAGGTTGATTTTCATTGACTGATTTCTGAACTGAAATTTCAGAAGTGCTACCTTCATCAGTATGGGGAATTTCTCCAAATGTAGTGGAGGAAGAACTTGGTGTGTTAGACACATGTGATGGCATATCTTTTGACTCAAAATGAACAATATCCAAAGGTGTAGTGTCCTCAATGGGCATATATGTAAATCATTAGGCATAAAGCAATCATTTTCATTGAAAGCAACATCTTTGCTTATGATAATATTCCGTGTTTCAGGATTGTAAAGCATATAGCCCTTGCTTTCACTACTATAACCCACAAATATGCATTTGATTCCCTTATCATCAAGCTTGAATCTGTGTTGATTTGGTACTAATGCATATGCCATTGATCCAAAAATTCTGAAGTGGCTAACCTTTGGCTTATATCCATAGAATGCCTCAAACGGAGTCCGATTCACCAATGCTTTAGTTGGACATCTATTTTGGTGTAACTACAGCATCGCCCCAAAATACTTTAGGCATCTTTTTGTAGCTCAGCATGCATCTGATCATGAGCTATGGATGGAACTGAAATAAGATTCTTCCGCAACTCTAGAACATACCAAACATCATGAATATACTTGACTTTGCCATTATCAAGCTTAATGGGAATATGTTGGTATCCCAAGTCTTGTACTTGTTTTGTTGAACTATTCAATGGAGCTTTGTGTGTGGATTACACTCTCGTGTTCTTTATCCACTTCGTGTCTCCCCACAGTTCCAACAAAGAGTGTCAAATGCATTTTCGTGGGGTATAGCACTGAAAGCAAGGGATTTAGGCTTTATAATCCCGCTACCAGGAAGGTAATCATCAGCAGAGATGTTCTCTTTGCTGAGAATGAGTGCATGCAACCCGCTAGTGCAAACTTGCCACCATACGATGACACCCCTTTGGACATCATCCAGTTTGAGGATGATGAGATGGAGTCTCTTGATGCTTCCCCTTCTACTTCTCATAGTTCAAATGGATTGCCACATGTTGAGGATGGCTCTCCCTCAAATGTTTCAGATTTGCAGCCAATTAATGAGAATAGACAACCTCATGTTTGGAGGCATTATCAATGTCGTGAGGCCACTAAAGATTTTGATGCAGCCCCGAGTGGTACAGCAAAGAAATCTATTCCATGTTGGGCAAGGTTGGCCATTCAAGATGCTAAGGAACAGCCTACTTTGGGAAAAACCAGGGCCAGCACTCAGAAAAATCAGAAAAAGGTTAATTTTGCTTTGATGACCTTGGTGAGATGGAAGCTGAAAATGAGCCTCAGAGCTTCAAGGATGCTCAACATAATCCGACATGGTAGAAAGCTATGGAAGCTGAGATTAAATCCATTGAGAAGTGGCAATGCTCAACATAATCCGGCATGGTAGAAAGCTATGGAAGCTGAGATTAAATCCATTGAGAAGAATGCCACATGGGACTTGGTTGATGCGCCCATTGGGAAAAATGTGGTTGGCATGAAATGGATTTATAAGGTGAAATACCATTTAGATGGCACAGTTGAGAAATACAAAGCCCGTCTGGTTGCCAAGGGGTATGCACAAGAGGAGGGGATAGATTATGAGGAGACTTTTGCTCTAGTGGCCAAGATGACCACCATTCGTTCTGTCATCTCTCTTGCTGTGTTTTATGGTTGGTTAGTGTACCAAATGGATGTCAAGACCGCTTTCCTCAATTGAGATCTTAAAGAGGAGGTCTATATACATGAGGTGAAGGGACAAGAGCACAAGGTATGCAAGCTCAGGAAGGCTCTATATAGAAGATACATCAGTTTTTGATGTCCTAGGGCTTCATCAACTCTCATACAGAGCCAAATCTGTATGTTCTGCAGCAAAAATCAGAATTGGTCATGTTGGTACTATATGTGGATGGCATCATAATCACTGGCAGTGATTTGCAGCAAATTACAGCAGTGCAGTCCGCTTTATGTCACAACTTTGACATGACAGATTTGGGCCTATTGCATTATTGTCTTGGCATTGAGTTTTGGCAGGATTTCTATGTCACAAACAAAGTATTCGAAGGGGTTGTTGCAGAAATTTAAAATGGAGAACTGTAAGCCTGTGGCTACTCCATTGGAAAAGGGACTCAAGCTGAGTAGGCATGATACTGCTAAAAAGTTTGATGGGACTTCGTATAGGCAGTTGGTTGGCAGTTTGATATATCTATGCTCCACACGGCTTGATATTGCCTATGCCACAGGGCTTTTGAACCAATTCATGCATTGTCCCACAATCACACATTGGAATGCAACAAAGAGGGTTCTCAGATATGTCCATGGCACTCTCTCTCTTGGCTTGCATTATGCTTCGGATTGTAATCTAGAGCTGAGTGGTTTCACCCACTCAGATTGGTCAGGGGACATTGACGATAGACGGTCCACTACTGGCTATTGCTTCTCATTGGGTTCAGCCTGTATCTCATGGCTCAGTAAGAAGCAAGAGCGAGTCTCTCTTTCCTCTAGTGAAGTAGAGTACAAAGCTGCAAATTCAGCCACTACTGAGTTAATGTGGTTAAGGAAGCTTTTGCATGACTTGCATCATGCACAAGATGGCGAAGAAAACTCTATCTTCTGGGACAGCCAGAGTTGCATTGCCATAGCCAACAATCCTATCTTTCATGCTCGCATGAAACACATTGAAAATCATTATCATTATATACGGGATTTTATTTACGATGGCTTCATGGATCTCATCTATTGTCCATCTGAGGACAATGTGGCGAATATCTGCACCAAAGCCCTGTCAACAGATCTTTTATTACGACATCGAGATGGCTTGGGGATCAAAGATATTCTCACAATGTCAAGGGGGGTTGCAAAGATATGGTATTGTAGGCATAAATTCAACCCTATGTTTGACCAGTAGTGTTTGGGTACTATATATACCAAGTACTTGTATTGTTTCATTTGAACATTTCTATTGGAGCTTTCTTGTGTGTGCACTCTTGCTCACTTGTGTTCACAACCTGTCTCCACTATCTAGATCTATTTGCAAAATCCTGTCTGAGTCAATAAGGTGCGAAACACTCTCTCTACTATGTCTGGAGCCAAGAGTAGCGAAGAAGTGTTTATTGACGCTACCCCCCATCTGAGTCAAGAATGACTCTTGGACATAAAAGACATAGTCTGCTCTCTGATCAAGCAATATTTGCAGTTGAGCCCTTGCTATAGCAACGCGCTCCTAAATCCAAGCATTTGTAGGCCTTTTCTGCTCTGCCCTCAACAGGTCTGCCAATTGCTAGCAAATATCAATTGCTGCCCTCAGCAAGTCTGCCAATTGCTACCAATTAGTGGCAAATACCAATATCTCATCTAAAAATCTCCGGTCTCTTGTTAATGGCGACCGAATGATAAATGTTGCTAATACCAGCGAGGGTGTAACCATACGTGAAGGAGATGGCACTCCACCTTACATATGTGACATCTATATCTATAAAGTTGCCTCTCTGAGATCCTTCTCTGCATAAAAGGCATCCAGAATCCCATATTGGAAGAGCATTCCTTAAGTGAGACTTAGAAATCATTAATACTGCTACCGGAAAGTGGTCTGAAGTAGAAACACCAGAGGCAATGCATAGTGACCCACCTATGTCCAAAGCCCAATAATCAACATAAAATCTATCAATCCGTGCATATATAGGCATCTGTTGTCTCCTGTTGAACCACAAAAACAGGAGAGATTGAGCGTGAATGTGAAAGGCATCATCAATCCAAGCATCTCTTTCACTGAAACGAAACAAGAAGGCATTCTAGGCTGCTCTCTCCACAAAGTAAATGCCTCCCTCTCCACCCCCTTTTTTATTAGAAGGCAACTCAGCCATGTTGAAGTCACCTCCAATCACCCATGAATTTGTAATGAGGGCCCAAGAGAGCAGCTCCTTCCACATAAGGACATAGTATCATCTATTGTTGGGGGCATAAAGGTTAAGAAAGCCAACCTTGCGTCTCCTAATCAAGAGAATAATCCACTGAGATCTAGAGGAAATGATCATTCTGTGTTCAACAACCAAGGAGGAAAAAGACTGTAAAAATGAAATGCAAGTATCTCCCCTAGTGTCCAAGGTAGGTGACCAAAGGTATGACCCGAAAGAAGTTTCACCGACTTGGCATAGTCTCTGGCATCTAGTTGGTGCTCTTGAACAAAAAGAATACCAATAGGTCCCCCAGTAACACTTGGATGTAGCTGATTACGAATCAGCTGCCTATGGTGACGATGTGGCATGCCACCTAGGCCCTGTATGTTCCATCTAACGATCCTCATCATTGTAGGGGAGTCAAATGAAAACCTTATCTGACCTGGTAGCTGAAAAAAATCCCTCTTGAGTATGATCCCCCTTGCCAAGGGGAGCAAAATCCATTGGAGAAAGAACGCCTACACCTACGAAGGGGGATGCTCTGTCAATAGGAATTCCTAGAATAACATTCCTAAAGGTAGACAGAACAAACTCGTCCTCCCCAATTTCCTCCATATATGCCAGTAAAGAGAATGAGTTCATGTGAATTAAGCCTTGTTAAGGAGTATGAAGAATGCCCGCACTCGAAGATGGTGAGGGTGACAGAGGGGCAACCCCCTTGCCTCTATCGATGGAGGTAGAATGAGGAGCAAAGGGTCTGCACCAAGAGGGGCCAGGAGTCTGAGAGTCAAAATGAGCATCATCATTGGTCCTGTCAACGGGAGGATCAAGGGTATCTCTAGTAGGGGATGAAGCATTGGAAGGCCCCTCATGATCTATAATTGGGGGGATGCGGGTAGAGGCATCCGTAGCATCACGTCTAAGGTGAATCCGGGGCACAGGGGGTGAGTTCTTGTATGGAGGGAGGACCAACACACAATAGATAACATGTTTCATGTTAACCCCAAAACCAAAACACTGCATGGTCTAGGAGATAAAGTACAGGCGCACACACACACACACATTTCTTTTTGTAAAAGAGATATTTCATTCAAAAAAATGTAAGTGGTACTAAAAGATTTCTAACTGGGCTAGAGGAAGGTCTCCATGAAAATGAGCATTCTAAAGAGATTGATACGAAGAAGATCTAAAATAGGGAAAGACATCCACTACATAGTGCTCATGTACAGTCAAATGCTACAAGCACGAGACAACAACCACACACACATGATCTTTTTTTAAAGGTGAATTATTGTATGTTTATATTTCAAAAACCAGTTTCCAAAGAGGAGACATGTAATTACAATATCAGTAGATCTCATTGTAAGACAAGTAAATTGAGTAATCTGTCTAACGAATAGACAGGAAATCATAGGAGATTGCGTGAGCGACATCCAAAAAAAGTGAAACATGGAAAAATTAGAATCTCCAAAGACTCTTATGATTTTTGTCTTTCCAGAGAGTCCAAATTCCCCAATATCTAACCCATGTGTAAAAAAGATCAAACTCGTGCCTCTATGGGTGAATGCCAAAGACCACACACACACACACACACACATTTATATTTATATTTACATTTAAATATTTGTTTATATATTTACTCTCTGATTCTTGTAGGTGATACAACATCTTGGTCAAGTCAATCTTTGCTTTGGTCATCATGCAGCCGTCCGTCAGCAGGTAACTACATGTTTGCATTTTCAATGTGCTAGCATGGATTGGGAAATAACCTAACCTATATTTATCTCAGTTTAATTCTTGTATTTCTATGCTATTGTTAGATGGTATGGAGAATGCTTGAACTACCCCTCAATGTGATTCTTCCATTGCTGTTCTATTAATGGTTTCTCTATTGGGGCAAAGAGTAACTCTTGAAATACCCCCCCATTCAATTATTATTTTGCTCTTCAATTGTTAGTTGGTCAAGTGGGTCAAAGAGTAATTCTTGAAATCCCCCTCAATTTGAGATTTTTTGATGTGTAAGCCAATGTATGTTGGACTTTTATAACTTTCTTGCAAGGTTCCACACTGCTTGATTTTTTAATTGAACCATTGAAGTTTTCCTAAACTTAGTAGTTGCAGCCTTGCAAAAGCTGGAACAGAAAATGCCTTCAAATGCCTAGTTCCATAAGGGCTCACCAATAAACTCTTTTGGAGAGTATATCTAAGCTTCTTTTTTGAAAGAACATGGAGGTGAGGGTGAGGGAGAGGGAGAGAGAAGATAATACTCAAATGGAAAAATAATGAAAGTGAAGGAAATGGAATGAGCAATAGACCAAAACGGGAAGGCTCACATTGATAAGCTTGACTCCTTGATGTGTGTTGATGTGACACACCAGTACAATAAATATAGGATAGACACACACTAGAATACCAAAGTGTATATGGGATATCTCCCAATATGACACGTGGCACTCACACATCAGACTCTACTACAACTCCTAGTAGAACACACTAAAACACACTTAACCTGACTTCATGTTCTAACACCCCCCCATGAAGGAAAGGTGAGAGACTACTGGAATTAAACAAAGAACAGAACATGACAATGACGCACTATGGATCTGTGCACCCCAAGTAACTCAAAGGCTAAAGTCAGCATGTTCAGAGGTTGATCCAAGCAATCTCATGGCTTGAGACTCAACATGACTTAGAGACTCATGTCTTAGCATGGCTATATGACCAGCTCATAGGTCTAGGAATACACCAAAGTCTTGGAACTCGGCCAAGCTTGATAAAGAGACCCTATCAAAGCCAATACATGGCTCCCACAATACATCCCCGTTCTGGCTCCAACATAGGGTGACATAGAGCCACACACCATAGATAGCAAAACATCATTTTAGGAGGACTATCCAGGCCTGAAAACCTTTATTAACAAAAAGACATTATTACATTCAATTTTTTGGGGACTACCTAGGGCAGAGTACCCATATATATCAAGCTCATGGACATATTTTAGAAGAAAGTTTGTGTCAGAGTGTCATCTTCTTCTTCTTCACTAGTGGCAATTGCATACAACAACCAAGTTAGCATGCTCCTTGGATTGTTGTTTGCCAAGCTTCTGAAAACAACGGTCCTCTATATGGCCAAACTTCTTATAATATGTACATTTGAAAGGTTTGAATGGTTTCGTACCCTTGGAATATAATATATGCTCCTCATGGACATCCTTGTGCCTTCGTTCATGATCGAGAAGCATTGCAACCATTTCACAAAAGGACATATCTCGTGCTACACAAAGCGCAGGTATGATATCATGATACTGAGGAATATCCTCAATGATGGAAAGGAGGGCAGACACCCTATCAGCTTCCCCAACAGGGGCCTTCAAAGCAGCAAGTCGGGTGATGAGGGATTCAATATGATTTAAATGAGCATTAAGAGAATCTTCATGCTTCATATGGAGCTTAAAGTATGCATGTCTAGGAAATACTTTGGAATTGATAATTTTGTTGCCAAATATGCGCTCTAGCTTGTCCCACAATTCATGTACAGTGTCATCAAAATGCAAGTGATGAATAACGTCATTAAACAAACCCAAACCAATGATAGAAAGACCTTTTTCATTGAGAATTTCCCATGCTAGAATTTTATTTTCATCAGATTCAAGTTTCTTGTCTTTGCAAGTTTCATCACCTTCCCTCGAACTGAATCGAATGCATAAGTGAGTAAGAACACATAAGCTGCTGCTCCCCACTCCTCTTGCTGCCCTTCCTCCTTCCTGCTCCCCTCTTTGCTGCCCCCTCCCTCCCCTCCTTGATGCCTCCTCCCTCCCCTCTCCTCTACCTGCTCCCCCCCGCCTCCCCTGCTCCCCGCTCCTCCTGTTGCCCTTCCTCCTTCCTGCTCCCCTCCTTGCCGCCCCCTTCCTCCCCTCCTTGCTGCCTCCTCCCTCCCCTCCCCCCTACCTACTGCTTCCCCCCACCTCCCCTCCCTCTCTCCCCTTTCCTACCCCCCATGCTACTGCCAGCCCCTCGCCCGTGCGCTGCTACAGCCCCTCCCCCCCCATGCTGTTGCCTGCGCAGCCCCCCCCTCCCCCGCGCTGCTGCATGCCCCCCCCCCCCGTGCACTGTTTCCTCACTCCCCCCCCCTCTCTCCTCCACTCCTCCTCTCCTCTACCCTCCCCTCCTCTCCCCTCCTCCTGCCCCCTTCACTTCCCCTCTCCCTCAGAGGAATGAGATAGAAAGAAACCAAGGCTGAGGCTGAAAATGCCATCTCAACCCTGTAGAAGTCTCAGCAAAGAAGGGAGAGTCTCTCCAATCTCTGAGAAAAGTAACTCTCCTAGAGGAGGCTGCTCGAGATGATCCTTGCATAGTCGCCCAAATGGCCATCAGAGTGTGTATCGTATCTGTCCAAGTTATCTGTCCAAGTACTGGCCAAGATCTGAGAAAGGTGAACATGAGAACCCTCCAAAGCCTCAGTGCACCTGGCTCTCCAAATGTGCCATGCTGCAATGCTAGCTGGGATCTCCCATGGAGAGTCGACCGAGGAGTGAGCAGCCCTGAAAAGAGTGGCCAGAACATCCTTTAGAGAGCATGACTCCACAAGGTGTCGTCGGATGTGAAGAGCCCAAGAGGAGTCAAGTCTCTCAAAAAATACCTGGGGCCCTGAAAGAGTAAGCCAAGCCATTGATCCCCAGGTCATATAGAAAGGTAGGCGAACAAAAGTACTAAAAAGTCTTGCAATCCCCTTCCATATGATTCTCACCTGTCTGCAATCCCATAGGTAGTGCTGTATTGTCTCCAAAGCAGAAAGGCAGCGAAGGCAAGAAGGGTCAGCTAAGAACTTGGATCTCCAATGGTTCACTGCTATCCCACCATAAATAAAAAGCCAAAATAAGAGAGTGATTTTTCTATTCCAGTGGGATTTCCAGAGCCTCTGCCAAAAAATTCTCTGCAAGTCAGCAGAAATCTAAAATTTCTCTGTTAGACACTGACTTCTAACTACAGACAGATCACGGGAATAGCACCATATCTTTCCTACCAGCCAACCTTGCTGAAGCATGAGAGCTGACAGAGACAATTCCAAAATCCAAAGCATACGTGAATAGTTCATTCTCTTCTCTCTCTAGCTTCAACAAGCCCCATCTCCCTAGATGGATCTAGATGCCACATGTCATCATCACAGGTCCTTCCTAATGCAACATTTCACCCCTCTCTTGGGATGCTTTAATATCCTTTGCCCCTAGGCACATTCCTTGCATTAGGCCCTTAGCCTTAGATCTAGCTAGTCTGGTGCTATCAACCCTCACCTAGGACCTTGACATTAATTCCCTCCCGATCATTTACATGAAGCGCAAACAAAGAATAACAAACATAGATCCTTTAAGGGAAATGTCGACTGATTCTTCCGAGGTCATGCTACCTCGGCTAGAGCGTAACATTCTCCCAATGAGGAGCTCTGGTAGGCTTCCAACCCCTAGAGCTGAGCTGGAATTTCCTAGCATTACTGACCGTATAACAAAAGAAGGGGATGCCCTTCTCTGGGTGCCCTTCATCTATCCATTCCCATTCCCCAGGGTCCCACTGCAAAAACTTAATTGGGACACCTCCATAGAGCCACAGCCTCCATGAGCCAAGGGCGAGGAGAAGCGGGTCAGGATCCAAGTATCACTGTGAAAGAGAGCCATGCTCCATGAAGCCCACTATCCTGACTGGCTGAAATGGTACCTCCAACAAGATATCGTGTGTGGATCTGGACAGCCTGCCCCCCGAAGAAACATCAAATACTAAGGCATCCTCATGTGGGTCAAGAAAAGCAATCACCTATAAAGGAACTCCCAATCTAGAAAATGCCCCCATCCAGATGGAGCAAGTAATAGGCATGTCATCTGTGTCCACCCAATCCAAGGGCAAGGCTGCATCAATCTGTTGGACTCTCCCTACACTCCCTCTGAGATTAAGAACCATCTGGGCCTATTGGTCTCCAGGAAGCTTCCTGAATGCTTTCCATGCTTCCACTGTAGATGCAGGGCCCCTCTCCCATCTTGGCCACTGCATGTAAGGAGAAGCTTCAAGTGGTCTGCCAAGCTCATCCAAAATCCTGTCAGTCCACATGATAGGCTGCCCTTCAATCTCTTCACGGGTGGATGGGGGAATCCTGCGAAGAGTACTCCTGAAGCTGGCCCATCCTTTCAGGATAGCAACCATAAGAGGGAAAGAGGGAGACCTGAGGTGGGCTGTGGTGAAAACCCATCTAGTACTGTGTGTCCAATCCTCTCTTGAAGTGGGCGTGCGAGACTGTATGCATATGATAAAAAAATCCTTCCAAGGCTCTTGTCCTGGAATAAGCCCTTTCACCACAAACTTGCAGAGTAAAGCTCTGCACTGTAGATCTGGGTCGATGATATTCAAACCCCCTTCTCTTGTAGGAAGAATCAAGGTCTCCCAAGCCACCCTGGCTGTAACATCCGTTGTGCCATCTAGATCACTCCATAAAAAGTTTCGTACAAGCCTCTTAAGCTGAGTGATACAATCCCTAGAGTGGCACCAACAAGAGCATACAAACCATGCTGTGGCTAGAAGAACCTGGTTAATCACCACCACCCTGGAGGCCAAGTCAAGTTTGGCTGAGCTCCAGAAAAGGACCTTTCTTCTGATGCTTTCCAACACCGGAGCAAACTGTTGCGAGGGAGAGATGCCCACCCTAACCTGGCAGCCCAAATATCTGACGGAGATGCCCCTCTGTACCCAAGTAAAGCCAATATCATTACCCCAATCCGGGGTGTCATCCTCGCAAATCCAAAAACCACTGGATTTATGCCAATTAATGTGTGCACCTACAGCCGTGCAAAACAAATCCAAGGCTGTCCGGAAGGAAGTGAGTGTCCTGGGGGAGGCATCCAAAAAACCAGTTGTGTCATCTGCCAACTCACTACCCAGGAGATCTTCTTCCCGACGAATAGGAAGCCTCAACCCATAAATATCAGCTTGAGATCTAATGTAGATACTCATAGCTTTCACCACAAACAGAATAAGAAAAGGGGCAAGAGGACATCCTTGGCGGACGGTCTGGAAATCTGAAACCTGTCCCCTCTTACCCCCCCAATGAGCAACTGGCTATGGGCTGATCTGTAGAGAAAGGATACTCCTCTAATCCATGCATCTGAAAAACCAAAGCGAGATAGAGTACCCTCTAAGAAATCCCAGTCTACTCTGTCGTAAGCTTTCTCAAAGTCCAAGAGTAGAATGGCCAATCTCTGGCGGCTCTACATGGCCCATTTTGAGGCCTCCCAAAATGAGAAAATATTATAAAAATACTTCTGCCATGCACAAACCCTGTCTGCATGTCATGAATCAAATTTGGAAGAAAAACCTGTAGCCGCAGACTGATGGCTATCGCCAGAATCTTTTAAAAAGTGCCCAAAAGAGTGATGGGTCTCCATTGAGACACAAGATTCTTATTACCCCCCTTTGGGATGAGATGAATGAGACCATCTATGAGTGAGTCCGGCATCTCACTAGAGTCCCACACGCCCTGCAGGGCTGATGTAATGACTAATAAAAAAGAAGGGGGTAAGTCCATCTGAACCTGGGCACTTGCCCTTGTGAAGGGCAAGTAATGCAGTCTTGAATTTGGCATTGGTGAAAGGTGCATCCAGAGAAACATACATCTCATCCTTCACCAATATAGGGATAAATTGCCAAATAACCTCTTTGGCATCATCAATGGCCCGTGTGCCTGGATCTGCAGTAAGAAGGGATGCAAAAAAATCTGAAGCTACACGCATGACAGCATCAGGATCTGACTGTAAAACCCCGTCTGAGTCAACAAGCTGCAAAACACTATCTCTACTATGTCTGGGCCCATGAGTAGAGAAAAAGTGTTTGTTGACCCTGCCACCCATCTGAATCCAAATTGATTCCCGTGCATGAAAGGCATACTCTGCTCTCTGATCCAACAATGTCTGCAAATGAGCCCTTGCTGCAGCAAGGCGCTCCTGAATCCAAGCATCTGTGGGCCTCTTCTGCTCTTCTCTCTGAAGGGATGCTAACTACTAGCGTATACCAATCTCACATCTGAGAATCTCACGTCTCGTAGAATCAGCGACTGAATGATAATAGTCACTAATTGCGGATAACGCTGCAGCTACCTGAGATGGATGGACAGCTCCACCCTGTATGTGAGAAACCCAAATCTGTAAAATATCCTCCGTGAGGCTCTCCTGTGCATAAAAAGCATCCGGAATCCTGACACTGGCAGTCCTCTCCGATGAGGCTCAAGAATCTGCAACACCACTGGAAAATGATCTGAGGTGGAAACCCCAGTAGAAATGCATACAGATCCTCCTTTGTCAAGTGCCCAATCGTCTACATAAAATCTGTCAATCCGTGCATGAATGGGTATGTGTATTCTCCTGTTAGACCAAGAGTACAGGAGTTACTGTGACATAATATGAAAGGCATCATCCAACCAAGTGTCTCTGCCATTGAACTGAAAGAGAAAGGCATCCCAGGCTTCCCTCTCCAAAGAATGAATTCCACACTGTCTGCCTCCCTTTTTGTCTGAAGGCAACTCAACCATGTTGAAGTCGCCACCAATGATCCAAGAATCTGCAATGAGTGCGTGGTACAGGGTGCTAGGGAGGTGCAGTCGTGGGAGTACGTGAAGGAGCCACACCAGAAGACCTCTTGGGTCTTTTTCTCTTCCTTGGGAAGTCTCTAGCAAAGTGCCCAAGGGTCCTGCAAATCCTGCACTGGTCCTGTCTACCTGAAATCTTGACTCTCTGTCGACAGAGAGAGCCGTCTGGATGCTGAAGCATAATGTGGGTCATATGAGATGTTAGGGTCAGAGACAATGACCCTAACACGAGGCACCCCATCGGCACTGACTGCCTCTGCCAAGGAAGAAGGCATGCTAGGAAGGGAGGGGATCTCCGTGACCACTCCGAATGTGGCTCCGATAGTGGCAAGCAGTCGATGGTAGACCTGAGGAAGACCAGGAAACCTAATGAATAGTGATGTAACCTACCTGTCCTCCTCGACCGGATCAAAGCCCAAGTGTAGGGCAAAAGAAAGATCCTCCTTGAACCCAAAGCCAGGGGATTAGCTTTGAGAACAAGGGTTGTGGACTCGTGGGAGTCGAAAATCACTTGGAAGAATCCACGTCCCAAAAGTCGAATATCCCTAAGGTGAGGGGCGAGGTCTCCTGGTAACGCCGCCAGCATCCAGTCTCTAGCCTGTGATTTGGAAGGGTGTGACCCAAAGATGCGGGCGAAAGTGATGTGGTGCCCTCTAATTCCACATCTTTCTTGAGCTGCTGCAGCTCGTCTTCTGAAAAAATGATAGTTCTCGCGGCCGGTGGAGGTGGACGGAGATTGGCTGAATGGGGATCTTTTCGCCAATCGATGTGAAAAGGCCGATTCCAGCACTGAAAAAGCTCCGTTCGTGAAACTACTGCTCAGGACGCCCTGAACGCGGGCGGAAGAAGAAGGAGAAAGAGAGGGTAGGAGAGAGGGGAAGGGAAGGGAAAGAGAGGGGCAGGAAGAAGGAGAAAGAGAGGGGAGAAGGAGGTAGGCTGAGGGGGAGGTGTGGGGAGCTGAGATAGGGAGGAAGGGGGCGGGGAGGGAGAGGGAGGAGGTTTTTTTTTTAAATTATTTATAATACTCTTCCCCCCCCCCCCGGGAGGGGGGGAGGGGGTGTCACCTTGGGGGGGAGAGCAGCGGGGGGTGGGGGAGGAGAAGGGGGCGGGGGGGCTGGCGGGGGAGAGGGAGGGCGGAGGAGAAGGGGGCAGCGGGGAGGGGAGAGCAGCGGGGGGGGAGAGGGAGGGCGAGGGGGGGGAGGAGAAGGGGGTGGGGGGCTGGCGGGGGAGAGGGAGGGTGGAGGAGAAGGGGGCAGCGGGGAGGGGGGCAGCGGGGGAGGGGAGAGGAGAAAGGGGCAGCGGGGAGGGGGGCAGCGGGGGGGGGGCTGGCGAGTGAGAGGGATGACGGGGGAGGGGACGGGGGAGGAGAAGGGGGGCAGGGGAGCTAACGGGTGGGGGAGAGGTTGGGTGGGGAGGGAGAGGTAGGGGGTAGCAGGGGGGGGGAGAGGGAGGGCGGGGAGGAGGAAGGGGAGAGGGAGGGTGAGGGAGGAGGGAGAGGGGGCTGGCGAGAGGGGAGGGAGAGGAGGAGCAGCGAGGGGGGGAGAGGGGGGGGGCAGCGAGGGAGAGGGAGAGGGAGAGGGGGCTGGCTGAGAGAGGGAGAGGGAGAGGGAGAGGGAGAGGGGGCTGGCTGAGAGAGGGAGAGGGGAGGGCAGTAGCTCACGGGGAGGAGCAGCAGCTCATTTTTTACTCCTCAACAGTTTGCTCTTGTGTTGGAGAGCATCAGCAGGAAGCTCTTTTTTTGGAGCTCAGCCAAGCTGGATCTTGCCCCTAGAGTTGTGGTGGTCAACCAGGTCCTCTTGGCCACAGCCTGGTTTATTTGTTCTTGTTGGTGCTATTCTAGGGACTGCATCACTCAGCTCAAGAGACCGTTCAGAAATTTTCTTTGGAGTGGGCTTGATGGCATAGCAGATACCTTAGCCAGGGTGGCTTAAGAGACCCTCATCCTTCTACACAGGAAGGGGGTCTCAATATTATTGATCCAGATTTACAGTGCAGAGTTTTACTATGCAAGATGGTGGTGCGGGGACTTATGCCAGGGCAGGAACCGTGGAAGGCCTTTCTTATTAGCAACATATAGAGATGCACACCTTCTTCGGGAGGAGACTAGATGAGCAGTATTAGGTGGATCTTCACCACAGCATACCTGAGATCATCTTCGTCCCGTTTCATGGTTGCCATTCTGAAAGCATGGGCCACTTTCAGGAGCACTCTTTGGAGGATTCCTCCTTCCTCTCGTGAAGAGATTGATAGGCAACCCATCATGTGGAATGACAGTATTTTAGATGATCATGGCAGACCACTTGGTGCCTCACTCTACATGCAGTGGTCCAAGCGTGAATTGATAGGGCTGATTTGGCTGAATGGGACGGTTGGAACGAAACATAGATCTAGAAAAGAAGAAGATTCTGATATCAGTTTCATTCAAAACGGAGCTTGGAATAGAAAGTTATGATGGTGGTACGAAAGGTTCTCAAAACTGCTCCAAACAACAGACATGACCACTCAGACAACAATAACTTTTATTCTACTAAATGGAACAAATATCTGAATACATTAATAGATATATCTTGAAAAGAAGAAGATTCTAATATAAGTTTCATTCAAAACGGAGCTCGAAGTAGAAAGTTATGACCATTTCACGGAAGGCTGTCAAAATTGTCCATACCCGACTGCAGTTATGGAAAGGACAACGATCTCCTTCAGCAGAGAAGTAGCTTCCGAGATACATGGCAAATTGAGGTCGCCCAGGGGAGTAGAGAATACCCTTAAAACAGATCTAGAAATGACTCACTCATGTGGGTACACTAAGCTTTAGAGTGAGGAGAGAGGAGATGGAAGAAGGATGAGGAAAAAGAAGCATGAACTTTATTCAAAACATCAGAAGCAAGAAGAGGGATACAAGTGATGGCATAACTACAATGAGAAGAACCAGATGCTGGAGAGGGAGGAGAGAGGTCTCTTTTATAGAGCAATTCTCACCCTCCTTCAACTTGTTACATTTTCAGCCAGTAGATTCCTTCACCCCCTGGTGACATAAGGACATGGGTCACCATCAAATGTCCTTTTGGGCACATTTTGACAAGTGTCCCATCACAAGATCCTCATGACTCGTTAAAATTTGAGAAAGTCAAGATTCTTTCCCCTTGGAGCCCATAGGGACCCTCTCTTTTCGATATGTCAACATCCTCCATATAACACCTTGGAATTCTAAAAGGATTCCTCTGGACTTTACACTCTTCCACACTCCTCCACATGCCCTCCATGTGCTTGGCATGTGCTCTCCATATTATTTTAGTACATTATGGAGGCCATGCAGTCATCTGGCCCACTCAAAATACATGACTCATTTCTATTTTTCTAATTACAAAGCAAATAATATATCTCTCAAACCATTCTATCCCTATACCAAGGTATTTATAATTCATACCCGTGGTATTTACAATGATGCACTCCACTTATAATCACATTTGCCACAGTCAGGACAACACGGAGAAAGTGCAGGCGTAGATGAGGGCTCCTGATTCCTCTTCACCCCAGCCACAGGCCTCCTCAACCCCCAGCTCCAGTTCTGTTGATAGAGGCCTGGCAGGTCATTCTCCTCCATCTTCCATGAGTGCAGGTCTTCTTCGCACTCCTCCGTAAGACTTGCTTATTAGGAATTCTTTTTCAGCACTGGCAGATTTGGTAACTTTCATGGATGATGAGGAGTTTGTGCCCTCCACCTTAGGGGTCCTGGTCATTGGGATTCCTTCCGACAGGGCCTCCCTTTCAACAGGTGTGGGGATCCTTTCACTTGTTGAGTTTCCTGCCCTCAGCAGGAGTGTTTCGACCAAGGGGAAGCTGGTCTCCTCTACTAGGTCAGGTAAGCCTTTCCATCCAGCATTCTCCTATCGATGAGGATAGTCAGTTGGAACATACAGGGCCTAGGTGGAGTTCCACACCGTCGCCGTAGGCAGCTGATCCAGAACCATCTTCATCCAGGTGTCACTGGTTATCCAGGAACACAAGTTGGATGCCAGTGATTGCTCTAAGTCTGGCAAACTGATTTCAAGACATACCTTCTGGTCGCCTGCTATGGGCACAAGGGGAGGTACTTGCATTTCGGTCTCTCTTCCTATTCTCCCCTTGGTTGCTGGTAATGGTATATCTCCCCTTCTAGAGCTCAATGGATCATTATTTTGATAGGAGGGCATAAGATTGGTCTTCTCAATCTTTATGCTCCCAACAATAGAGGGGAGCGGATCTCCTTTTGGACGGAGTTACTCTCTTGGGCCCCCATTGCAGATTCTTGGATCATTGGTGGCGACTTCAACATGGTTGAGTTGCCTTCAAACAAAAAGGGAGGCAGACAAGGTGGAATTCATTCTTTGGAGAGGGCAGCCTGGGATGCCTTCCTCTTTCAGTTCAGTGGTAGGGACACTTGGTTGGATGATGCCTTTCATATGATGCCATAGTCACTCCTATACTATTGGTCGAACTGGAGAATACACATGCCCATTCATGCACGGATTGACAGATTTTATGTAGATGATTGGGCACTTGACGAAGGAGGATCTGTATGCATTTCTACTGGGGTTTCCACGTCATATCATTTTCCAGTGGTGTTGCAGATTCTTGAGCCTCATCGGAGAAGATGCTCTGCCAATGTCAGGATTCCGGATGCTTTTTATGCAGAGGAGAGCCTCACCGAGGATATTTTACAGATTTGGGTTTCTCACCTACAGGGTGGAGCTGTCCACCCATCTCAAGTAGCTGTAGCCTTATCCGGAAGTAGTGACTATTATCATACAGTCACTGATTCTAGGAGACGTGAGATTCTCAGATGTGAGATTGGTATACGCCAGTAGTTAGCGTCCCTTCAGAGGGAAGAGCAGAAGAGGCCCACAGATAATTGGATTCAGGAGCGCCTTGCTGCAGCAAGGGCTCATTTGCAGAGATTAATGGATCAGAGAGCAGAATATGCCTTTCATGCACGGGAATCCTTTTGGATTCAGATGGGTGGCAGGGTCAACAAACACTTTTTCTCTACTCATGGGCCGAGACATAGTACAGATAGTGTTTCGCAGCTTGTTGACTCAGACGGGGTGTTACAGTCAGATCTTGATGCTGTCATGCGTGTAGCTTCAGAATTTTTTGCATCCCTTCTTACTGCAGATCGAGGGACACAGGCCATTGATGATGCCAGAGAGGTTATTTGGCAGTGTATCCCTATATTGGTGAAGGATGAGATGTATGTTTCTGTGGATGCACCTTTCACCAATGCAGAATTCAAGACTGCATTACTTGACCTTCACAAGGGCAAGTGCCCAGGTTCAGATGGACTTACCCCCTCCTTTTTTATTACTTTTTTGGAGCAGATTGGTGATCACATTACATCAGCCCTGCAGGGCGTGTGGGACTCTGGTGAGATGCCGGACTCACTTACAGATGGTCTCATTCATCTCATCCCAAAGGGGGGTAATAGGAATCTTGTGTCTCAATGGAGACCCATCACTCTATTGGGCACTTTTTACAAGATTCTGGCGAAAGCCATCATTCTGCGGCTACAGGTTTTTTTTCCAGATTTCATTCATGACATGCAGACAGGGTTTGTGCATGGCAAAAGTATTTTTTATAATATTTTGTCATTTTGGGAGGCCTTAGAATGGGCCATGCAGAGCCGCCAGAGATTGGCCATTCTACTCTTGGACTCTAAGAAAGCTTACGACAGAGTAGATTGGGATTTTTTAGAGGGTACTCTATCTCGCTTTGGTTTTTTAGATGCATGGATTAGAGGAGTATCCTCTCTCTACAGATCAGCCCATAGCCAGTTGCTCATTGGGGGGGTAAGAGGGGACAGGTATCAGATTTCCAGATCCGTCCGCCAGGGATGTCCTCTTGCCCCGTTTCTTTTTCTGTTTGTGGCAGAAGCTATGAGTATCTACATTAGATCTCAAGCTGATATTTATGAGCTGAGGCTTCCTATCTGCCGGGAAGAAGAGCTCCTGGATAGTGAGTTGGCAGATTACACGGCTGTTTTTTTGAATGCCTCCCCCAGGACACTCACTTCCTTTCGGATAGCCTTGGATTTGTTTTGCACGGCTGCAGGTGCACACATTAATTGGCATAAATCCAGTGGTTTTTGGATTTGTGAGGATGACACCCCGGATTTGGGTAATGATATTGGCTTCACTTGGGTACAGAGGGGCATCTCCGTCAGATATTTGGGCTGCCAGGTTGGGGTGGGCATCTCTCCTTCACAACAGTTTGCTCCGATGTTGGAAAGCATCAGAAGAAAGCTCCTTTTCTTGAGCTCAGCCAAACTTGACTTGGCCTCCAGGGTGGTGGTGGTTAACCAGGTTCTTCTAGCCACAGCATGGTTTGTATGCTCTTGTTGGTGCCACTCTAGGGATTGTATCACTCAGCTTAAGAGGCTTGTACGAAACTTTTTATGGAGTGGTCTAGATGGCACAACTGATGTTACAGCCAGGGTGGCTTGGGAGACCTTGATTCTTCCTACAAGAGAAGGAGGTTTGAATATCATCGACCCAGATCTACAGTGCAGATCTTTACTCTACCAGTTCGTTGTGAGAGGCTTATGCCAGGGCAAGAGCCTTGGAAGGATTTTTTTATCAGATGCATACAGTCTCGCACGCCCACTTCAGGAGAGGATTGGACACACAATAATAGATGGGTTTTCACCACAACCCACCTCAGGTCTCCCTCTTTCCCTCTTATGGTTGCTATCCTGAAAGCATGGGCCAGCTTCAGGAGTACTCTTCACAGGATTTCCCCATTCACCCGTGAAGAGATTGAAAGGCAGCCTATCATGTGGAATGACAGGATTTTGGATGAGCTTGGAAGACCACTTGGAGCTTCTCCTTACATGCAGTGGCCAAGATGGGAGAGGGGCCCTACATCTAAAGTGGGAGCATGGAAAGCCTTCAGGAAGCTTCATGCAGACCGACAGGCCCAGATGGTTCTTAATCTCAGAGGGAGTGTAGGGAGAGTCCAACAGATTGATGCAGCCTTGCCCTTGGATTGGGTGGACACAGATGACATGCCTATTACTTGCTCCACCTGGATGGGGGCATTTTCTAGATTGGGAGTTCCTTTACAGGTGATTGCTTTTCTTGACACACATGAGGATGCCTTAGTTTTTTATGTTTCTTCAGGGGACAGGCTGTCCAGATCCACAGACGATGTCTTGTTGGAGGTACCGTTTCAGCCAGTCAGGATAGTGGGCTTCATGGAGCATGGCTCTCTTTCACAGTGGTACTTGGATCCTGACCCGCTTCTCCTTGCCCTTGGCTCATGGAGGCTGTGGCTCTATGGAGGTGTCCCAATTAAGTTTTTGCAGTGGGGCCCTGAGGAATGGGAATGGATAGATGAAGGGCATCGAGAGAAGGGCATCCCCTTCTTTCGTTACACGGTCCGTAATGCCAGGAAATTCCAGCTCAGCTGTAGGGGTTGGAGGCCCACCAGAGCTCATCATTGGGAGAACTTTCAGATTCCATCTGACTTGCAGAATTTTTTTTGGCAGAGACTCTGGAAATCCCACCGGAATAGAAAAATCACTCTCTTCTTTTGGCTTTCTATTCATGGTGGGATAGCAGTAAACCATTGGAGATCCAGGTTTGGAACTGACCCTTCTTGCCCTCGCTGCCTTTCTGCTTTGGAGACAATACAACACTGCCTTTGGGATTGCAGACAGGCGAGAATCATATGGAAGGGGATTGTAAGACTTTTCAGCACTTTTGTTCGCCTACCTTTCTATATGACCTGGGGATCAGTGACTTGGCTTACTCTTTTAGGGCCCCGAGTATTTTTTGAGAGACTTGATCCTCTTGGGCTTTTCACATCCGATGACACCTTGTGGGGTCGTGCTCTCTAGAGGATGTTCCAGCCACTCTTTTCAGGGCTGCTCACTCCTCGGTCGACTCTCCATGGGAGATCCTAGCTAGCATTGCAGCATGGCACATTTGGAGAGCCAGATGCACTGAGGCTTTGGAGGGTTCTCAGGTTCACCCTTCTCAGATCTTGGCCAGTACTTGGACAGATACGATACACACTCTGATGGCCATTTGGGCGACCATGCAAGGATCATCTCGAGCAGCCTCCATCCAGGACTTTTCTCAGAGATTGGAGAGACTCTCCCTTCTTTGCTGAGACTTCTACAGGGTTGAGATGGCATTTTCAGCCTCAGCCTTGGTTTCTTTCTACCTCATTCCTCAGAGGTGTTTTTTATTACATGCTTAGCATGGTGTATTTCTGCATAGAGCTTGCTCTAGCGGGTTTCTTTCTTACTTAATAGAGTCTCTTTTATGAAAAAAAAAAATCATATTTGCAATGATTTTCACTAATTATTCTAATTAGTGTCAAACCCACATTAATGATTACATGAAATAAAGTAGTCGACATCAAAAGATTGACGAGCTGCAATGAGAGTAGCTGCAAAGAGCCGTCTCCCGCCACCAACTTCTCCGTCACGCTTCTTGGTTCTTTGTTTCTATGACTAGCTTTTGTCACATTGCGGGCCCCACAAATCCTCCCACAGGTTTGAAAACAAAATATCATTTTTTGTTGTCACATCTTTTCCCCCCAGCAGATCCCCGTGCTTGGCATGGGGGTCTATTGGCCATGGTATCCGCAGATAAAACACTTTTAACCAGTACTCATCGGCACGTCCAAGGACCTCTTGACCATTTGCATCTTCCAAAAGATAAGTGTTATTTTTGAACTTTTTCTTCGTCCTGAAGGGTCCTTCCCAGCGTCAAAGGAGTTTCTTGTCTAACCGCTTCTCCACACGACCATCAAACTTCATGACCAAGCTTCCTTCTTTGAATTCTGGCTTCTTCTTCTTCATGGTAAGAGCATCATACCTTGCTTTGCGATGTTGTTGTGCTGCCTCCAAATGTTGAAGTGCTTGAAGCCGCTTCTCATCCAACGTCTCCGAAGAGCTGTACTAGACGTTGGGCATGTGTTTCTTCTTTGTTGCACAATCGAGAAAAAGACGTGCGAAGGCTTGAGATTTCCAATTCTATTGGCAAGATGGCCGCCACTCCATAAACTCGCTGAAAAGGTGTGAAACCAAGGGAGAGCATATGAGTGGTTCTATAAGCCCACAAAACCTCTAGTATATGCACATCCCACTTTCCTTTCATGGTTTCTACTAGCTTAGACAAGGGCCCACAAAGCAAACCATTAGTTTTTTCCACAAGACCATTGCATTGGGGATAATATGGAGTTGATATGACATGATTTATTTTCAATTTGTGCACCAAAGATTCAATCAAGTCATTCCTAAAAGACCTCCCTCTATCTGTAAGGATTTCCAAAGGGCAACCAAAACGGGCACATATAAACACCTTGAGAAATGATGCCACTGTTTTTGCTTTGTTGTTGATAGTAGCTTTTGCTTCTGCCCATCTAGTTGCATAATCGGTTGCAATTAATATATAATACTTCCCTTGTGAAGAACGAGGAAGGGGGCCAACAAAATCCAAACCCCACTAGGTGAAAAGGTGTGAAACCAAGGGAGAGCATATGAGTGGTTCTATAAGCCCACAACCTCTAGTATATGCACATCCCACTTTCCTTTCATGGTTTCTACTAGCTTAGACAAGGGCCCACAAAGCAAACCATTAGTTTTTTCCACAAGACCATTGCATTGGGGATAATATGGAGTTGATATGACATGATTTATTTTCAATTTGTGCACCAAAGATTCAATCAAGTCATTCCTAAAAGACCTCCCTCTATCTGTAAGGATTTCCAAAGGGCAACCAAAATGGGTACATATAAACACCTTGAGAAATGATGCCACTGTTTTTGCTTTGTTGTTGATAGTAGCTTTTGCTTCTGCCCATCTAGTTGCATAATCGGTTGCAATTAATATATAATACTTCCCTTGTGAAGAACGAGGAAGGGGGCCAACAAAATCCAAACCCCACTTCTCAAATGGACCATATGTTGGAATGGGATTCAAGGGCCCAGGAACCAATTGCTTGCGTCCATATGCTTGGCACACCTCACAACTTCGGCACCACTCATGGACATCTTGGTTGAATCGGGGCCAATAATACCCTGTGTTAAGGATCTTTCGAGTAGTACTAGCTGAAGCAAAGTGACCTAAACATTCATGACATAGTTGCATAATCCTTTTAGATTCTTCCAAGGTCACTACCCTCCTAAGAACCTTATCTTTACCTTGCTTGTATAGAACATCCCCAAGGATTGTATAAGGACGAGCCTTCCTTGTGAGCCTCTGCTTTTGTTGAGGGGTCAATCCATGAGAAAAATGTCCTTCATCCAAGTAATATTGAACATCTTGGAGCTCTGGCCAACCTATATCTATCAATGCAAGAGTAGCTTCAGTGAAAGAAGCCATAGCTTTAGTAGCCATCTCATCAGCTTGATGATTATCTTTTCTTTGAATATGCACAAACTTACAAAACTCAAAAGCTTTCCTTAACTCCATCACTCTTTTATAAAGATCTTGTAGATCAGGACTCCGTGCCTTATAAACACGTTTCATTTGCCTAATGACCAGTTGAGAGTCCCCTTTCACCTCTACCTCTTTCACTCCTTCCTTTAGGCAATCTTCTAATCCACAGATCAATGCATTGTACTCAGCCCATTATTTGATATTGCTTCAGGAAATTGCCTACCCTTGGCCCATACCTCTTTTCCTTCCGGATCAAATAGAATTATCCCCCCATCCCCACATTTCCTAGAAGGGCTAAAGGCTCCATCAAAATGCAGCTTGAAAGCTGTTGGCAGGGTTTCCAACTTTTCATCTAAGTCTTCCTTTGCCTTTGTTATTTCTTCTTCCTCCTTACCTGT
The DNA here is from genome assembly GCF_047967505.1 of Dipteris shenzhenensis. Classification (NCBI taxonomy): domain Eukaryota; kingdom Viridiplantae; phylum Streptophyta; class Polypodiopsida; order Gleicheniales; family Dipteridaceae; genus Dipteris; species Dipteris shenzhenensis. The sequence goes on along the minus strand of NC_141627.1, from coordinate 2,265,367 downwards.
AAGCAAATCTGCAAGAGAAGCTCTAGTGGTGCTTTCTATAATAAAAGTGAAAGAGAACTCTTGAAGCTCACAAATCCACTTAGCAAATTTTCCAGTAGGATTGGGTTTGCGAACCAAAAATTGTAAAGTAGGTTGAGATGTAAGGAAGAAAAAATTGCAAGGCATCAAGTATGACCTAAACTTCTTCACTGCAAAGATCAAAGATAAACCTTCTTTCTCCATTTCACCATACCTCTCCTCAGCCTCCGTGAGTTGCGACTTGCATAATACACTAGTTGCATGCGTCCTTGCTCACCCTTTTGAAGTAGTATAGCCCCTGTTGAATGAGTTGACACACTTGGATTCACATAGAAATCATCCTCCCACCTAGGAGGCTGCATAATTGGCCTTTGGCTCATGCATTCCTTAAGCAAACAAAATGCCTTATCTTGCTCTCTCTGACATTACTAGGTGGTGAAAGGGCCATGATTTCTTGTACCTTCTCAGGATCCATTTCCATACCTTCCTTCGAGATAACATGCCCTAACAAAGCCACCTTCTTCCTAGCTCATGAAACGTTGGAAAGTTGCTAGTGCATTAGTTAAACCAAATGGCATCACCCTATATGCATACACCCCCCATGGTGTAACAAATGAAGTCTTTCTTTGATCTTCCTCACAAATCCGAATTTGGAAGTATCCGGAGTACCCATCACATACTAAATATACTTCATGGCCTGCAACTTAATCCAATATCTCATCCTGAAATGATAGAGGAAAATAATCCCTCTTTGTGCATGCATTCAGAGAGCGAAAGTCACAAACAAGCCATTTCTTTCCTTTCTTGGGAGTAACCACCACTGGAGAAACCCACTCTAAATTCTCAACTGAAAAAATAAATCCAGCTTGGAGCAAGTTAGTTACCTCCTTCGTGAGCACTTCTTCTTGTACCACTCCCAACCGTCTAAGCCGTTGCACCACTGGCTTGCTTTGAGGCTTCAGGTCAATTTTGTGCTCCACTAAGGTAAATTGGCGTACCTGTGAGTAACTATTTGTAAACAGATTAGGAAACCCATCAAGCATTTCTAGGTATTCATCTCTTTCAGTTCCTGTTATGGTCTCATCAAGAAGAATCTCATTTTGTTGGCGAAGATTAGTACGATCCACCACTTCCTTATACATGGTTGAAGATGATTCTCCTTCTGAAGCTCCATTTCCTTGATTGTCCCCCCAATCAACACCAAGGCAAAGACCAAACACCACTCCTTCCACCTCTCCTTCTGAGATGGACTTCTCGGAGGTGCCACTTGTCTCGTGATCGGATGACTCGGACTCTGAGCTCTCGGAAGTTGAAGTTTTCTCCTTTACCACCTTCTTGTGGCGACTCTTAATGTTGAAGCGGACCTTCCCATTCCCTCCTTGGAGAATAAGATCACTTGTCCCCACTTCTGTACTACCTTCACTTGACGGAGCCAAGGCCTTCCCAAGATCAATGGGTAAGCCCTAGCATCTAGTTTTGTAGGAATAACCTGAAATGTTGTAGGTACAGAAATTCCACACACATCCACTGCCAAATTCTTCACAACTCCTAGAGTTTTTACTCTAGTATTATCAGCCAACTTAATGCGATAAGGAGAGTTAAGAGAAGATAACTTCAAATCAGCATCTTTCATTGTCTTTTCACTCATGACAGCTATTGATGCACCCCCATCAATGTATGCATTAGAAATAGTCTGGCCATCTATGATGACCTTTTGTGCCATAGGTGTCCCATTATCCTTTTTCTTCTTGTCCATACCTAACTGCAGTTATGGAAAGGGCAACGATCTCCTTTAGCAGAGAAGTAGCTTCCAAGATACATGGCAAATTGAGGTCACCCAGGAAAGTAGAGAATACCCTTAAAACAGATCTAGAAATGACTCACTCATGTGGGTACACTAAGCTTTAGAGCGAGGAGAGAGGAGATGGAAGAAGGCTGAGGAAAAAGAAGCATGAACTTTATTCAAAACATCAGAAGCAAGAAGAGGGATACAAAGTGAGAGCCTAATGCTCTAGGGAGAAGGGAAGAGATAGGCAAAGCTAGATACAAGTGATGGCATAACTACAATGAGAAGAACCAGATGCTGGAGAGGGAGGAGAGAGGTCTCTTTTATAGATCAATTCTCACCCTCCTTCATCTTGTTACACTTTTAGCCAGTAGATTCCTTCACCCCCTGGTGACATAAGGACATGGGTCACCATCAAATGTCCTTTTGGGCACATTTTGAAAAGTGTTCCATCACAAGATCCTCATGACTCTTTAAAAATTGAGAAAGTCAAGAGTCTTTCCCCTTGGAGCCCACAGGGACCCTCTCTTTTCCATATGTCAACATCCTCCATATACCACCTTGGAATTCTAGAAGGATTCCTCTTGACTTTACACTCTTCCACACTCCTCAACATGCCCTCCATGTGCTTGGCATGTGCTCTCCATATTATTTTAGTACATTATGGAGGCCATGCAGTCATCTGGCCCACTCAAAATACATGACTCATTTCTATTTTCCCAAATAATATATCTCTCAAATCATTCCATCGCTATACCAAGGTATTTATAATTCATACCCGTGGTATTTACAATGATGCACTCCACTAATAATCACACTTGCAATCATTTTCACTAATTATTATAATTAGTGTCAAACCCACATTAATGATTACATGAAATAAAGTAGTCGACATCAAAAGATTGACAAGCCGCAACGAGAGTAGCTACAAAGAGCCGTCTCCCGCCACCAACTTCTCTGTCACGCTTCTTGGTTCTTTGTTTCCATGGCTAGCTTTTGTCACATTGCGGGCCCCACAAATCCTCCCATAGGTTTCAAAACAAAATATCATTTTTTGTTGTCACACTACCTCAAACGAAATCTAGAGAGCTGAATGTGAGAACTGGGAACGCGCATTGGAACACCAAGCTTGCGGGAGTCTGGAAGCAAGCGCGGGGATGGGCTCTAGAGACGGAAGCGCTCTGATACCAAATGTAGGAACAAAGTGGAGACAGGTTGTGAACACAAGTGAGCAAGAGTGCACACATAAGAAAGCTCCAATAGAAATGCTCAAATGAAACAATACAAGTACTTGGTATATATAGTACCCAAGTACTACTGGTTAACCATAGGATTGACTTTATGCCTACAACACCATATCTTTATAATTTCTTACAGCAATCACATGTAAGACCCTACTAGAACTCCTAGTAGACCGAGAAATAAAAAGATCACTCTTTTCTTTTGGCTTTCTATTCATGGAGGGATTGCAGTGAACCTGTGGAGATCACGTTTTGGGGCTGATCCCACTTGCCCTCACTGTCATTCTGCAGAGGAGTCAGTGCGACATTGCCTTTGGGACTGCAGTCAGGCGAGGACTATTTGGAAAGGGGTTGCGAGGATACTCAGCATTTTTCATACTTCCCCTTTCTTCATGACTTGGGGCTCGGTCGCATGGTTATGCCTTACTGGGCCCTAGGTGTTTTATGAGGGTGAGCCTTCTTCTTAGGCATTGTCGGTCCGCCGGCAGGTGATAGAGCCCTACTCTCTTCAAGATGTACCACTTACTCCCTTCAGGGCTTCTCATGCTTCAGTGGACACCTCTTGGGAGATCTTGGCTAGCATTTCCTCTTGGCACATTTGGAGAGCCAGATGTACAGAGGCCTTGGATGGCACCCAGATACACCCTTCACAGGTGTTCACGGGTATTTGGACTGACACGGTTCACACTTTGATAGCCATTTGGGCTAGCATGCAGGGCCCTTCACGGGTAGCCTCTTCTAGAAGGACTGTTTTTCTTCGAGTTTGGAAGGGTCCTACCTTTTTCTCGAAGGTTTCTACTGGATTGAGATGGCACTATCAGCCCCAATTCTTTCTTTTCGCCTCTTGAGCTTTTCATGCATTGCATGGTGTATCCCGTATGGAGCTTGCTCTAACGGTTTTCTTTAATACTTAATAGAAGTCTCTTTTTAGAAAAAAAAAAAAGAACTCCTAGTAGAACACACTAAAACACACTCAACTTGACTTCATGTTCTAGCATTTTGTTTTTCAAGGAAAATACTTCTATTAAGTATGAAATAAACACCAAGAGCTAGCTCAAAGTAATTATACATCATGTAGAGGATGAGAAAATAAACACCCTAAGAGAAAAAATAACATACTCATCCAAGAGAGCTAGAAAAATTACAAGGTTGAGGCTGAAAGTGCCACCCCAAAATTGCAAAGGGCTATGAAAAAAACGGGAATCATTCAATTCCATAAGAAAACAATTCTCTTGACAAAAACTTTCCTAGAAGACCCTTGCATGCTTTTCGAAATGGTAGTCAAGGTGTGTGTATAGTATCTGCTCATATATAATATCCAATGTGTGTGAAGTGTGGATCTAAAAGCCATTCAAATCTTCTGTGCATTTGGATCTACAAATATGCCATGCTGAAATGCTCGCCAAAATCTCCTAGTAAGTATCCATCGAGGCTTGTGCAGGTTTATAAGCAGAGCTGAGATTATCATCCATAGAGCATGACTCAAGTACATGTCGTTGGACCAAAAGAGCCCAAGAAGAGTCATGTCACTTGCAAAACACCTAAGGCTTCCCGTAAAACCTGAGGTCCAAAAAGAGAGCCAAGCCATTGAGTATCGCCTTAAATTCTTCTATCCTCGACCACCTTGAGGGCCAACAGACCCTCCCTCTCTATTACTAGAGAGGATCTGCTGGGGAGGGAAAGATGTGACACCAAAAATTGATATGTTTTATTGGGCATTGGTATTGCTTTTCTCTATGTTTGATAAGAGTGTGAGTATCAAGTGGTGATAGCCTAGTGGCTCTCACTTATTTCTATTTTTTTAATGGGACATATGGCAAGAGTAGCCAAAAAGGACATGGATGGTGACATACGGGCTTATGTGATTGATGGGGAAAGGAAACTACAGGGCAGCAATTGTAAATGGGTGGTGGACGATGACAAAAATTGCTATAAAAGGAGCCCTCCTCTCCCTTGTTCAACATATCTTCCACCATTGAGCATCATGCTTCTGTACTCTAGTCTCTTCAAGCCTCTTCCATGAGCCTTCTCTATCCCTCTTGTAGATACCCTCTTATGTAGACTCTTGATACCATATCTCTCTAGTTTATTCTCTTTCTATGAGTAGTCTTGGAGCTCCCACTCCCTCTTGTATGTATGAAAACTCTTCTTCTCCCTTGTGTTTGTAGTATTTTGTGTTGAATTTGAGTGGAGTCTCACTCTATTGGTAATGAATGTCACTTTAGGTTCTCTCTCTTGAGTGTCTCTCCCCTTTTTCCATTGCTCTCTATTCCAAAGTGCTCAAAAGTGAAGGGCATCCCCTTCTTTCGTTACATAATTAGTAATGCCAGGAAATTCCAGCTCAGCTGTAGGGGTTGGAGGCCCACCAGAGCTTCTCATTGAGAGAATTTTCAGATTTCTGCACATTTGCAAAAAGAAATTTGGCAGAGGCTCTAGGAATCCCACCGGAATAGAAAAATCACTCTCTTCTTTTGGCTTTCTATTCATGGTGGGATAGCAGTGAACCATTGGAGATCCAGGTTCGGGGCTAACCCTACTTGCCCTCGTTGCCTTTCTGTTTCGAAGACGGTACAGCACTGCCTTTGGAATTAAAGACAGGCGAGAATCATATGGAAGGGGATTGCAAGACTTTTCAGCACTTTTGTTCACCTCCCCTTCTATATGACCTGGGGATCAGTGGCTTGGCTCACTCTTTCAGGACCCTAGGTTTTCTTTGAGAGACATGACTCGTCTTGGGCTCTTCACATCCGATGACGCCTTGTGGAGTCATGCTCTTTAGAGGATGTTCCGGCCACTTTCTTCAGGGCTGCTCATTCCTTGGTTGACTCTCCATGGGAGGTTTTAGCTAGCATTGCATCATGGCACATTTGGAGATCCAGATGCACTGAGGCTATGGAGGGTTCTCAGGTTCACCCTTCTCAAACCTTGGCCAGTACATGGATAGATACGGTACACACTCTGATAGCCATATGGGCGACCATGCAGGGATCCTCTCGAGCAGCCTCCTCCAAGAGAGTTACTTTTCTCAGGGATTGGAGAGACTCTCCCTTCCTTGTGCTGAGACTTCTACAGGGTTGAGTTGGCATTTTCAGCCTCAGCCTTGGTTTCTTTCTACTTCATTCTTATGAAGTGTTTTTTATTACATGCTTAGCATGTTGTATTTCCGCACAGAACTTTCTCTAGCAAGTTTCTTTCTTACTTAATAGAAGTCTCTTTTTTGCACACACAAAAAAAAGTGCTCAAAAGTGTTGTCTATTCGGCCGCTCATTGTGCATACATGGTTTATTCATTTTCCGAGCCAAGAAGGGAGCTGTTCCTTTCCTACTAGGTGAACTCTATGGGACTTATATCATTGATGAAGTCTGAGCATGGAGGGAGTATTCTCCCAAGTCGGCATCTGTAGAAGGAGTAGGTGTTTTTCATGACGGTTTGACCCTTGAGAGCCTCATGGAGGATATTTTACAGATTTGGGTTTCTCACATACAGGGTGGATCTGTCCACCCATCTTAGGTAGCTGCAGCCTTATCCGGAATTAGTGACTATTATCATACAATCGCTGATTCTAGGAGACGTGAGATTCTCAGATGTGAGATTGGTATACGCCAGCAGCTAGCGTCACTTCAGAGGGAAGAGCGGAAGAGGCCCACAGATGCTTGGATTCAGGAGCGCCTTGCTGCAGAAGGGGCTCAATTGCAGACATTGTTGGATCAGAGAGCAGAATATGCCTTTGATGCATGGGAATCCTTTTGGATTCAGATGGGTGGCAGGGTCAACAAACACTTTTTCTCTACTCATGGGCCCAGACATAGTAGAGATAGTGTTTCGCAACTTGTTGACTCAGACGGGGTGTTACAGTCAGAGATCCTGATGTTGTCATGTGTATAGCTTCAGATATTTTTGCATCCCTTCTTACTGCAGATCCAGGCACACAGGCCATTGATGATGCCAGAGAGGTTATTTCCAGATCCGTCCGCCAGGGATGTCCTCTTGCCCTGTTTCTTTTCTGTTTGTGGCAGAAGCTATAAGTATATACATTAGATCTCAAGCTGATATTTATGGGCTGAGGCTTCCTATCCACTGGGAAGAGGAGCTCCTGGATAGTGAGTTGGCAGATGACACGGCTGTTTTTTTGGATGCCTCCCCTAGGACACTCACTTCCTTGCGGACAGCTTTGGATTTGTTTGGCACGGTTGCAGGTGCACACATTAATTGGCATAAATCCAGTGGTTTTTGGATTTGCGAGGATGACACCCTGGATTGGGGTAATGATATTGGCTTCACTTGGGTACAGAGGGGCGTTTCGTCAGATATTTGGGCTGCCAGGTTGGGGTGGGCATCTCTCCTTCACAACAGTTTGCTCCGGTGTTGGAAAGCATTAGAAGAAAGCTCCTTTTCTGGAGATCAGCTAAACTTGACTTGGCCTCCAGGGTGGTGGTGGTTAACCAGGTTCTTCTAGCCACAGCATGGTTTGTATGCTTTTGTTGGTGCCATTCTAGGGATTGTATCACTCAGCTTAAAAGGCCTGTACGAAACTTTTTATGGAGTGGTCTAGATGGCACAACTGATGTTACAGCCAGGGTGGCTTGGGAGACTTTGATTCTTCCTACAAGAGAAGGGGTTTTGAATATCATTGACCCAAATCTACAGTGCAGAGCTTTACTCTGCAAGTTCGTTGTGAGAGGGCTTATGGCAGGGCAAGAGCCTTGGAAGGATTTTTTTATTAGATGCATACAGTCTCGCACGCCCACTTCAGGAGAGGATTGGACACACAGTAATAGATGGGTTTTCACCAAAGCCCACCTCAGGTCTCCCTCTTCCCCTCTTATGGTTGCTATCGTGAAAGCATGGGCTAGCTTCAAGAGTACTCTTCGCAGGATTCCCCCATCCACCCGTGAAGAGATTGAAAGGCAGCCTATCATGTGGAATGATAGGATTTTGGATGAGCTTGGCAGACCACTTGGAGCTTGTCCTTACATGCAGTGGCCAAGATGGGAGTGTTGGGATAAGTATGATCAAGGGCTTGCTCTATGGTGCATGTGTGCATCTAGGGGAGTCACATGTGTGTTTGTGTGTGTTGTAAAGGCACATCAACTGCTATGATGTGTCTAGTGTGTGACCTAAGTGATGATGTAAGGCAAAGGCAATCCCACTGATGTAGGGATTGATTCCCGCTGATGTAGGGACTGATTGCCACTTATGTAGGGAAGGTATTACCTTCTCCCCCTTTCTATAAGAGAGAGTCCTCTCTCTCACAATCAAAAATAGAGAACAACATATTTCTTTCATTGTGCTCTCACACCTTTTGCAAGATGCATCTATTCTATCCTACGGGATTCTACACTTGGTATCTGAGCTTTAGGTTCTAGATCTAGCCTAGCCTAGCATTAGATGCTTTCTCTAGCATAAACTACTAGTTTCTCAAAGCTTCTTTATCTTCTCCATTTTTCTCCTTCTTCCTCAAATCTTTGAGAGCTTTGTTCTCTGCCTACAAATGACCATTGCTCAAACCCTTTGAGCTGCAGACTCCTCACGTACGGGCAAACTTCCAGCTGCAAGGATTTAGGGGAATTTCGACTGTACGCGCAACGCCAACACTCAGACTCCTCGATAAACTTTCACGCAATGCCGCCTATGTGCTTATCCTTTTGCAAATTCCTTTGAGCCCAAGATGCATGACACTGAGGGCAAGCTGCTGTTGGAAACTGAGCTTGTTTGGACAAGAGATAGAGGAGAAAACGCCAAAAAACCAGTCGGTCTTCTCAAGCTTGGCTATGGCGACCTGGCGCAACATTGCGCCCCTCCTTGCTGGTAGCCCTTCTCTGGTATAAGGCCTTTCTTCCTACATAAAAATCCCCTTGAATAGAGCTATGAGCTGTGAGAATTGCACCCTCCAAGTTCAGGCCTCTGTTTTGGACAGTTTTGACAAGGTTGTGAGTTTGATGCTACATTAGAAGCTACTTTAGCATTCCTGATGTTTTAAAGTGTTGAATAGCATCAGTACAACTGTGGCTACAGCTTTGCTTTAAGCTGCTATGCCTGGATTTGCTTGGAATACTTTCATTTAGCCACCTCTATGAAGCATGCAAGTTGAAGCATCATTTCCATTATGATATAGTGTATGGAGTTTGGTTACAAGTCTTTGCACTAAATGCTTGTAATTTGAAGGATTATTTTTTATTGCTCATATTTTCACTTGTAAGGCACTAGGCACTGCCCTCGGGTAAGACCTTTCCATGGAAGCTAAGACCTTTTTTGATAAGTTTAATGGAACTAGTTTCCATACTTGGTAAACAAAAGCTGAGTTTATGCTTATGAAAAAGAAGATATGGAATGTTGTGAATGGAAAGAAGTCTACAAAAGAAAAAGCTAATTGGTTGATCAAAGACAAGAAGGACTACTTCAACAACAAAGCAAATCTGGCTGAAGGAAGAACTCCATCATCAAATAAAGAAAATGAAGACTATGCTTTTTAGGCACTTTGTCTTTTGAATTTTTTGTTTATCATCACTTGGTCAAATTTTGAGATTCTCTGCCTGGAGTAGTTCTCCAAAAAGAATATGTTATGTAAATCACCTCTGGTCACCATATGATGTAGACCATGTGATATGCGTTTTGCTATCCCATTTATGTGAACCTCACACCCTTGGGAACCCTTGCTAGCATGAGATCCTAGCCATAGATTTATCCTTGACCACCATGAGATGGCATGAGAAACTATGAGACTAGATGTATCCTTGACGCTGCAAGAGGCAACCCCTTGAGGGGGGGTATGTTGGGATAAGTATGATCAAGGGCTTGCTCTATGGTGCATGTGTGCATCTAGGGGAGTCACATGTGTGTTTGTGTGTGTTGTAAAGGCACATCAAGTGCTATGATGTGTCTAGTGTGTGACCTAAGTGATGATGTAAGGCAAAGGCAATCCCACTGATGTAGGGATTGATTCCCACTGATGTAGGGGCTGATTGCCACTTATGTAGGGAAGGTATTACCTTTTCCCCCTTTCTATAAGAGAGAGTCCTCCCTCTCACAATCAAAAATAGAGAACAACATATTTCTTTCATTGTGCTCTCACACCTTTTGCAAGATGCATCTATTCTATCCTACAGGGAGAGGGGCCCTGCATCTACAGTGGGAGCATGGAAAGCCTTCAGGAAGCCCAGATGGTTCTTAATCTCAGAGGGAGTGCAGGGAGAGTCCAACAGATTGATGTAGCCTTGCCCTTGGATTGGGTGGACACAGATGACATGCCTATTACTTGCTCCACCTGGATGGGGGCATTTTCCAGATTGGGAGTTCCTTTACAGGTGATTGCTTTTCTTGACACACATGAGGATGCCTTAGTTTTTTATGTTTCTTCGGGGGGCAAGCTGTCCAGATCCACATACAAGATCTTGTTGGAGGTACCGTTTTAGCCAGTCAGGATAGTGGGCTTCATGGAGCATGGCTCTCTTTCACAGTGGTACTTGGATCCTGACCCGCTTCTCCTCGCCCTTGGCTCATGGAGGTTGTGGCTCTATGGAGGTGTCCCAATTAACTTTTTGCAGTGGGACCTTGGGAAATGGGAATGGATAGATGAAGGGCACCGAGAGAAGGGCATCCCCTTCTTTCGTTACACGGTCAGTAATGCCAAGAAATTCCAGCTCAGTTGTAGGGGTTGGAGGCCCACCAGAGCTCATCATTGGGAGAACTTTCAGATTCCTGCTGACTTGCAGAAATTTTTTTGGCAGAGACTCTGGAAATCCCACGGGAATAGAAAAATCACTCTCTTCTTTTGGCTTTCTATTCATGGTGGGATAGGAGTAAACCATTGGAGATCTAGGTTCGGCGGAGCTGACCCTTCTTGCCCTCGCTACCTTTCTGCTTTGGAGACAATACAGCAATGCCTTTGGGATTGCAGATAGGCGAGAATCATATGGAAGGGGATTGCAAGACTTTTCAGCAATTTTGTTCGCCTACCTTTCTCTATGACCTGGGGATCAGTGGCTTGGCTTACTCTTTCAGGGCCCCAGGTATTTTTTGAGAGACTTGATTCCTCTTGGGCTCTTCACATCCGACGACACCTTGTGGAGTCGTGCTCTCTAGAGGATGTTTCGGCCACTCTTCTCAGGGCTGCTCACTCCTCAGTCGACTCTCCATGGGAGATCCTAGCTAGCATTGCACAATGGCACATTTGGAGAGCCAGATGCACTGAGGCTTTGGAGGGTTCTCAGGTTCACCCTTCTCAGATCTTGGCCAGTACTTGGAAAGATACGATACACAGTCTGATGGCCATTTGGGCGACCATGCATCATCTCGATCAGCCTCCTCCAGGAGAGTTACTTTTCTCAGAGATTGGAGAGACTCTCCCTTCTTTGCTGAGACTTCTACAGGGTTGAGATGGCATTTTCAGCCTCAGCCTTGGTTCCTTTCTACCTCATTCCTCTGAGGTTTTTTTTATTACATGCTTAGCATGGTGTATTTCCACACAGAGCTTGCTCTAGTGGGTTTCTTTCTTACTTAATAGAAGTCTCTTTTTTGGGGAAAAAAAAAAAGGTGGTCGAGGATTGATTTATAGGTCACCATTTGTCAATCAAGGGTGGAAGGTCGATTTAAATAGTCAGAAAATACATCTGTTACTTGGAGAAGGCTGAAGGAAGAAGGGAGGGGCTGAGTGGGAAGGATGCCGTCTTCATCACTTATGGCTGCTATTTGTGAAAATTTGGCACAATTTCAAGAGTTCCTTGCATAGGATTCTCTCCATTATGTAGGATGAGATTGATAGATAGCTAGTTACGTGAAATATATGTATCTTGGATGACCATGGTAGACCTCTGGGTACTTCAGGTTATCTGCAATGGCTCAAATGGGACAAGGGACCTTCATCAATGGGATATTGGAAGGGATTAACGACCTCCCTAATGAACACAAAATCCAAATCGTTTAGTGATCTTAGATAAAGTGGCAGAAGAATTGCTCAAATAGATGCAACTATCCCTTTGGAATGGCGCATTGGACATGGGGGACAACATAGAGTTATCAAATGTATGGGAGCTTTTGCTGTAGGTCACAAGTTTCATGTGGACCAAAGGTGGAGACACCATGGTCTTCACTGTGCTGATTGGTTAGATCGTGGGATGAGGATGTTATGATTGATGAGCTGGTTAGGGTAAAAGGTCATGTGGAGAAATGCTTCTACAACTGGCTACTACATTGACCCTCGTATGGAGGACACTGGTATTTAGAGTCTATGGCTTCATGGGAGAGTTTCCATAAAGTATCTTTAGTGAGGTGAACTGGAGTCGATTGTTGCAAATAATCACTCGAAGAGCCTTTCATTCTTTGACTATATAGTCTAATGCCAGGAAATTTCAGATTAGAGCCAAAGGATGGAGACCATCTAGAGCTCATCATTGGAGAGCTTTCAAGTCACCCTAGACTGATAAATGTCATTCTAGAGGAGGCTTTGCAGATCCCTCAAAAATAGGAAATTCTCTCTTTTCTTCTAGCTTTCATTCCTTCTTTTTTTTTCATGAAAGAGACTTCTATTAAGTATGAAGGAAACCCGTGTGAGCAAGCTTGAAGTGGAAATCATGCTGGGCATGAGGAAAATAAGTATACTATAAGGGTAAATAAAAACTCAAAAAGAGTTGGAAAGAAACCGATGTCGAGGCTGAAAGTGCCACCTCAGCCCTACTGTAGTCTCTGAGAAAAAGGGAGAGCCCCTCCATTCCATAAGGAATATAACCCTCCTGGTAGAGGCTGCCCGAGAGGATCCTTGCATGCTCGCCCAACTAGCCATCAAAGTATGAATGGTGTCAGCCCAAATATTGGCAAAAGTGTGGAAAGGGTGGACCTGAGATCCATCTCAGGCCTCTGTGCATATGGCCCTCCAAATCTGCCAAGCCGTAATACTAGCTAGTATCTCCCAAGGAGAATCCACATCAGCATCTATTGGTATATAGCAGGAGATAGGCACATCCTCCAAGGAGCAAGGCTCAACTAGGTGTCATCGGATGGAGATGGCCCATGAAGCATCCTGCCACTCATAGAAGATCTGAGGTCCTGACAAGGAGAGCCAAGCCACTGATCCCCAAGTCATGAAGAAATGAGAAGGGACAAAAGTACTGAGGATCCTGGCAGCCCTGATCCATATGACTCTCACATGCCTGCAGTTCCATAGGAAATGATGGACTGACTCCTCTGCAGATGAGCACATTCTAGTTTTTAGCTTTCATTCATGGAGGGATTATAGTAAATCAATGGAGTAACACTTTTGGAGCTGATCCTCCTTACGCTTGGTGCTTGACTATTGATGAGTCTATTCGGCATTGCCTCTGGGAATGTAGGCAAGCCAAGATCATTTGGGCTATGATCGCAAGACTTATGCTCTCTCTCTCTCTCTCTCTCTCTCTCTCCAAGACTTATTTCTTCCTCCCAGCAGGGTTTACAGGCACATCTCCATGCACTCCACAGCTTTTGTCAGGACAGAGGGTTGTCTGTAAACCTTGGGAAGACCAAAGTCATGGTCTTCAACACGTCATACCAGGTTTATAGGAGAGGCGAGTTCTCTTTCACATTTGATGGGCAGGAGGTGGAGCTAGTCAGGGAGTATACATATTTGGGTGCCACATTTAGAGGTCCAGTCTTCACCATGACGCACGCAGCACGAGATAGGATCAGTAGAGGGTATGCCGCCTTGGCTCTTCTCGAGAGGCAATGTGCACAGTTACATTTTCAGCATCCCAACACGAAGTCCTTACTTTTCAATACGCTGGTGAGACCTGCAGCCATGTATGCTAGCCCCTTTTGGGCAGGAGATCTCAGTGTTGCAGATTGGAGACGAGTAGAGAGGTTACAAATCATCATGTTCTCCAGATTGATCAGAGCGAAGCCCACGGTACCGCATCAGATTATGTTCGCAGAGTTCGGAGCTACACCCCTAGCGCTAGATGCAGCATTTCAGTCAGTTACATACTTGCATAGGATCAGGGCGCTCGGAGACTCAGCAGCAGGCAGAGCACGATTACCATGGCTAGTACTGACATCCTCGCAGATGTTAGCGGAGAGAGGTCATACTTTTTGTTGGTACCACACACTCTCCACATGGCTCACCTCGTTGGGCTTGGATATGGATAGGCTGCCACCATTTCGATACAGCATAGATGCCCCTCGCCTCCCTCTCACTCGACATGAGCTCAGTCAGGTTATCAGGGCAGATTTGTTGCAGCTACACACGTTTCGCACTTGGGTTCATCCCACGGAGCTTCCTACGAAGATGGCCACATATCGTGACCATTTTCTCAGGATTTCAGAGGATGGCTTCATCATATCCCCAGGATATATTGGCGTTCATATGTCGCACTCACTCAGGATTGCCTTGGGCCAGCTCAGGGTATCTTGCCACAGATTAGACGTTGAGGCCGGCAGGATGCGTCGTACAGCTACCGGACATAGACCCAGGCGAGAGACTAGGATATGCCCTTGTTGCACTATGGGGGAGGTGGAGACTGAGGAGCACTTTGTTTGTAGATGCCCTTTATATTATGAGATCCATGGCAGATTTCACTGTTTATTTGGGCACGGATTTGGACCTCTCTCTCGGATTATGGAGTATGAGGATCAGTATTGCTTAGCGTTGTTTATCAGGGAGATCACCAGATACAGAGAGAGATTCCTCAGAGAGCACCGTCGCATCCCTGCCAGAGACCTGGTTATTCATGAGGAGCAGGACGAGGCGCAGGACCATGAGCACAGAGATAGCCCATCTTGCCAGAGAGCACCGATGGTTCCACCCCGAGGATGTACATATGACATGATCTGGCAGCACCGTAGGATGATCTTACACAGAGGCCGTACCCGTCGCTTTATTTCTAGACGACGGAGGATGATGGCAGATTTTCGGAGGAGATTGCTCCATGGAGACTTGGCACCGCCAGCAACCCACTTGACACTTACCCAGATCTTCACACTCATGGCAGGAGGCATGGTCGATGGCCATGACTTCCATCATTTCTTTGGATCACAGACCTCTTAGGGAAGACGATGTTCCTCATATTTCATATTTTACATTTTGTATCTAGGCATTTTTGGTACTCTATTTCATTTCATTTTGTATCTAGGATTTTTGTAGCCATTTTTGGCATCTTAGCTGTATTACGATGAGGCCACCTAGTTGGCGCATCGTTGATGATGTATTTTCCTTTCGGATGATTTTGTGTCCCATAGGCCATGTATGGCCTTCCGTGGACCTTTAATAAAATTTCTTTCTTTCTTTCTTTCTCTCTCTCTCAGATGAAGAGGACACTCCCTCTCTTAGTTGGAATAAATGGAAATCCTCACAAAGAACTCTCCATGAATGGAAGTTTTACTCAACCCAATGAATGGAATACTCTCAGCAATGGAATGAAAGAGGAAACACTCAAGAATCTCTCTCTCACAAGAATATCACGATGCCTCAGGAGAAGGAAAGGGATCTCTGATACCATGAACAACTATGGAGAGTGGCATTACTTGCGCTGGATGAAAGTGCTAGAGTAATCTACTACATGCCTAAAAATTACTTGGGCTGGATGAAAGTGCTAGAGTAATCTACAGCATGCCTAAAAATGACAAAGCCTTGTGCAATGGGTAACAAAGGAGGTTTGGCTACATCAACTTCGTGAGCAAAGTGAGGTTATCATGACTAACTTGTTGCCTATCAGCCCACATTTCTCATTTCTTACTCATCCTCTCATAGTAGAGTTTTCGGAAATATAATGGTTGTATATATGAAGGACATGTATGCCCCTTTGCAAAAGGCTATAGACATTATAAATAGATGTTCCTAAAGCTGGAAGACATCTCGTATATAGGTATGCTCCTATCATGAATGAGGAGGCCACTGATTGGTTCACTAGTTTCATGGGACCACTTTTGTAGCTTTCTGAGAAAGCCACATTCTGCACTTGGTTTACTCACAATACTCTCTTCAAGCTAGCCCAATTAATTGGCCCTATGAACACCTAAAATACAAATACTCTTGCAAATTCAAGACTATAACATTAGAATTTTGCGGAGGCCCCTGATAACACTAGTGTACAATGTATAAAATCGTGTGTAGTGTTCTTGCTTGATAGTTCTGAGTTTAACCTTGTGGCCCCTTTGAGGAAGCACTGAAAACACTTTAATCCAATCCTTCATTGTTACCTCCCTTTCGATAAGCCACCTTGGGTTCTCTCTCTCCATACACACCCAGTACTCGCGATTGAAGTCATCTTTTGTTTGGAAAAAGGTGTTTAGTGTTCCCGCTTCTACCTTGGGTGCATGCCGACGACTTATTGACTATGTAGCCCATCCCACAGCCAAAAGCAAAAAATGAGACATTTGAAGATTTGACTAAATACTGAAGACCAATAAACTAATGGAGAAAAAACTAAAAATGAGACCCAATACCAAAAAATCACCTTTGGAGAGGGTGCACCTTCATACGCCTTGTTCTTTCCTTTATCGATGGGCTGAACAGGAGGCATTGTCGGAACTGAGCACTTCCCACACAACATACCCAAAAAAAGTGCTTTGTTCCTCCACAATTTTCATCACTCGGGGCTCAATGGCTTGGCTCTCTTTGACTTGGCCTCATGTATGTTATGAGAGTCAAGTATTTTCTTGGGCTATCACTGTTTGGCACCATCTTGTAGAGTTTTGTCGGCTTGACACAGATCTTGCGTCTTAGTACAGACCTCCAGCTACACCCGGGGACATGAATTGGGGAATTATCATGAGCATGACTACCTGGCACATTCGGAGATCTAGATGTGCAGAGGCACCCAGCTCCGTCTAGCTCATACCATGGCTAGCATCGGGACATACATTGTACATACCTTGATGGCTGCTGCAGTGGCACCCAGATCTACCTAGCCCATACCATGTCTAACATCTGGATATAACATACTTTAATGGCAATTTGTTCAAGGATATGGGGCGTTCATCTGTCCAGGAAGACCATTTTTCGCAGAGAGTGGAGAGGCAGTCCTTTGTTCTTTGAGTCTCTTACTGGCATGGTATGGCACTTTCAAGCACAATCCTGGTTTCTTCTAGGATTTGAATATGCCCAAATGTTTATACCACTTGTTTCTCATGCTCTGCACAATGTATGTCTACCTTGAGTGCTGTTTCTTTCATACCTAATAGGATTATATTTTATGCCCAAAAAAAAGGGGCATCTTCACTTTTCTTTTGCTCCTTAGAATGAGACATTTTGGTGGTTACTAAGGTATCCACTTAAGAAACTGAGGGAAATAATCTGCACGCAAGAAACTATATTAGTTTTCTTTCCTTTTAAAGTCTCAAAAAGGTCGAGATTATGGCAGACCCTGTTTCTCGTGGTTAAGTTTGTGGAGAGCCCCATTCACTATTTGATACATATACATGCGTACAACCATAGAAGATCCCTTTTTGTTCATGGTTGTTGCAAAGCTCTATATACTATAGAGCTGCTCATATGTGTAATATTACAAGTTGGAGAGTACATGGCACGAGTAACTGTTCAATGCATAGAAAATTTCAAGGAACTAATAAAAAGTCTGGCCAGCTTGCTTTAGAGGACCTGGGGCAATTTTTGTCATAAGGGAAATAGAAATTATGGGATGCATATAAAAAGTATGTACATGTATAAGACTTGGTAAACTCGAAAGAAACTGAACAAAACTAAGCGAAAGAGAACACACTAAAAGGGAAGCAACTGCTTAATAGTTTTGAAACTGCAGGATAATCTTCAATAACAAGTTTTGGTGTTCTTGTTCTGTCAGACACTCTCCGTCTTAACAAACCTTGTGAAAGTGGGCAGATCATTTTGTGAGTCGTGTTCTGCAGATATACTTATAATTCTGCTTCAGGTACATATGAACAATCTTGATGATGTATATTATATACAGATTGCTTAATGTATATGGCTAAGTTTAAGGAAAATCAGTTTATTCAAATTTTCAGGGTAAGTTTATTCAGAATCATTGAGAGAAAGCTCTTAAATTTGCAGGTGCAAGCTTTTGAACCTGATCCCAAATTGAAACAGAGGGCCACGTGCGTGGAAGAAATGCTAGCCCAAGTTACTGGTTTGGCATGTGTAAAGGATTTATACAAGAGGCACATAGGAAACCTGGTGGTAGTGGTCACAAACGGACATGAATCATGGTTGGCAAACTCTCCTGGGCAGTTACTCTTCCAGACTTTCATGCAAAAGGCTGGGGTTTTGGTAAAATTTGTGTTTTTGCTCACTCTCCTTTTTGTATGATAAAGTTGAACTATAATATGATTCTTCCCTCCCTCCCTCCATCCCTCACCCCCCCCCCCCCCCCCCTTTTTTCTTTTCCCAACTCACCTAGATGGCCCCCCTGTCTACTATATATTCTAAACTCTCTACTATATATTCTAACCCTCTACTATGTATTTATTAAGACTCTAACCCTTTTTATTGTCTCCGTTTAGTTCTTTTCTAGTTAAAATTCTCCCCCTTGGTCCCCCCCCCCCTCTTCTAAATCTTTAGACCTTTGAAGTTCTGAAAGGAAGAGCAGAAGGGCCTCCCAATGGGACAATATTCAATGTGGGTACTAAGGAGATATATGGTGGGGTGGATGAGGAGACAACACCCCATGCAGGAGACCACACTAGTGCAGTTACTACTGATGTAGCCATAGTGGAGATAGACGGTACTGCATATGCTGTAGGCGCTACCGTTGCGAAAGTAGATGGTGAAGACATGGGGAATGATGGGGTCAATAGGGATGTGGAGGTAGTTGGGAAGGAGAAGGAAGGGGTCGAAGCCATGTAGGATGGATAAGGAGGAGGAGGGAAGGGTAAAGATAATAGCAATGGTAGGGACATTGGAGCAAAAGGTGAACCCACGGGTGCCACGGATGTAGAAACTAGACTTGAAGGACCAGGGTTATGTATGGCAGATGAAATGGTAGCTTGACTAGTGGATGTCAAGTCCGGCGCTAAACTGGATACTACTTCCGTTGAAGTGGCTGCTGCTGATGAAGACATCATTGCAACAGGAGCTAAGGGGATGTCTTGATCTTGATGCGCGTCTGAGGAGCCCTCATCCTTAGTACTTTCTTCTTTCACCCGTTCCCCACTTTGTACTTCTTCTTCTCTAGAGTCGGGATCTGACCACCACCGATCTTATTGGTCCAAATCAATAAGAGTCTCGATGAAGTTACTTGCTCTAGCTACAGCTCCAATAGGTTCACTTTGTGCTATTCCTGAAGACTTTGTGAACTTCCGTCTCACGTAATGCTTTTTGTATCTAGTTTAGTCGGCTAGAAGTCTCCTCTCCACTCTCCTTAAGTACCTTCTAGATGTCTCACTCGCTCCTTCAAGGGTATCATAACTACTCGGCATAAGAACTCTCTCCTCTAGGACCCTAGAACTCCACTTCCCTCTTGCTACTCAACACCAGCAGTGTCCCACCACGATCGCAATAATTTGTCTGAGGGGAGGGGTTCCTATCCTTCCAGAGGTGTTACCGGAGGCCAAATGCCGCTGGTGAGAGAAGCATGAGTGTTGCAATGATCTAATGCAATGGATCGTGTAGAGTGCACCGTGCAGTGGTGTGCACGTGTCATAGGTTGTACTGCAGTGAACAACGACGTACGAGTGCACTATGCTAAATGACAATGACATGAGAACTCCACAACATAAGCAGAGGAAGAAACCTCATCATACACTAGTGAACAATCCCCGTATCGGAAAGAGACTGGAAAAATGAGAAAGTGACCAAGATGGCCAAAGTACATATCACTTGACCAGCATCTACAAGTCACAAGTCACAAGTCACGAGAACACACAGGTCTTACCCCATAGTAGACAAAGGGGTACACACAAGTCTCTCCACACTCTCTCCTTGGTGAGCTCGTAGCTCTAGCCTCTATCTCTCCTCACACTCTCCTTTCTCTTGCTTCAATGCCGAACGTTGAATGCTCAATGCTGAATGTCCCATCCCCTCTCTACCTTCACCTTCATCCTCATCCCTCGTGTTGGAGGGTCCCTTCTTCGCTGAGAATCTCCCCCTTTCTTCCCATTGGTCATTTTCTTATCTCCTTAGCTGTTGAGGATAGCCGTTGCGCCATTGGCTCTCTTGATGGCTATGGCAACTTCTTGACTCCTTGACTCACCAGCCTCTTCTAGGCATGATGGTGTGAATTCTCCATGTGCAGGTGAGTTGGATCACCGCACCATTGAACCACTGAACCACTGTGTAACTGTAAATACTCCTGAGTGCTCCATGTGCTAAGCTCAATCTCCATGTGCGCATCTCTCGATGAGATCACCTTGGGCATGGTACTCCTAGTTGCTGACATGTGGTTAACATGTGTTGACATGTGGTTGACATGTGTCGACGCACGGTTGCCTCGGATAGTACTCTTGGATGAACCCGTGTGGTCAACTCCTCGTGTCGTGTGGCTGACTTGTGGTGACACATGGTCAACATGTGGTCAACGCCTGTCGCCATGTGGTCAACGCCCATTAACATGTGGTTAGGGGTGTTTCTATTGTAACATAGCGTGAGGTGGAACTAGCTCCCTAACTCCGACAGGCACCCAATGGGGGACAATCGAAACATGATGTGATGTGACTGTCCTGTCCCCGTTGAAGAAGTACTAGGACGAGAGGCTAAAGGTCCTGGCTGCGCTAAAGAAGTACTAAGACAAGAGGCTGATGGTGTTGGCCGTGACGTAAAAGGTCTAGCAGCACGGGAAGAGGTAGGAGCTGGTCATGAGGAAGGTCCAGGTCAGGGGGAGCTATGAGGCGTACCTGTGGATCTTTTAGGTATTTTCTTCTTCCTTTTCCTTGGGCAATCTCTGGCAAAGTGTCCAAGGGTCCTGCAAATCCTACACTGATCCTGTCTCCCTGCAATCTCAACTCTCTGTCTGAAGAAGGAGCCATCTGGACGCTGAAGCATAATGTGGTCATCCGAGATATTAGGGTCAGAGACAATGACCTTAACATGCAGTACCCCATCCGACCTGAGTGCCTCTGCTATGCTGCTGAGGAAGGCATCTTAGGGAGAGGGGGGATCTCGGTAACCATCCCAAAGACAGCTCTAATGGAATGCAAAATTTGATGGTACACCTGAGGAAGGCCGGGAAATCTGATGAAGATTGACGTCATCTAGCTATCCTCCTTGGCAAGATCAAACCCCAAGGAGAAAGGGGTCTAAAAAATCCTTCTGGAGCTCAGTGCTAATGGACTAGCCTGAATCACTGCACTTGCTACATCTAAGGAGTCAAAAACAACCTGGAAGAATCCTCACCCAAGCACATGAACATCTGTGAGGTGCCTTGAGAGGTCTCCATGTAGAGCAGAGAGCATCCAGTCCCTGGCCTGTAATCTCAAAGGGTGGGACCCATGGATGTGAGCAAAGAGTGATGTCGAACTCTCTTGCTCTTTGTCATTTTTAAGCTACTGCAACTCGTCTTTTGAAAAAATCACTGTTTTCGCGGCCAGTGGGAGTGGACAGAGATTGAGAGCCATCACCAATTGAGGTGGGTAAGGCCGACTTGAACACTTGAAAAAGTTCCTTCCGCACTAAGTTGCCCGGGAAGAAGAAAGAGGAGGATGAGAGGGAGGGTTACCGGGAAGGAGGAGACAGTCGGGAGGAGACGGAAAGGAGGGAGGGAGAAGGTGTTAGAGGGGGAGAGGAGGAGGTGGAAGGGGGAGATGAGGTGGGGAGGGAGGAGGCAGAGATGGGGGGGAGGGAGGACGGAGAGGAGGGAGATGGGAGGGGAAGAGGCAGGGAGCGAGGAGGAAGGAGGTGGGTAGAGGGGGAGGGAGAGGCGGGGAGGGAGACGCCAGAAGGGGGAGGCAGGGAAGGGGGAGGCTGGGAGACGGGGAGGGAGATGCCGAGAGGAGGAGCCAGGGAAGGGGGAAGCACGGAGGGGAGAGGAAGGGAGGTAGGTAGAGGGGGAGAGGGGGAGACAGGGAAGGGGGAGGCAAGTAGAGTGGGAGAGGGAGAGGCGGGGAGAGGGGGAGGGAGAAGGGGAGGCAGGGAAGGGGTATTGGAATATGAAGTCAAAGTGAGTGTATTTGTGTGTCCTAGGTCCCTACGACTTATTTTATAGGAGTCCTAGATAGTGCCACGTGTCATATGGGAGATTATCCCATATGCATTGTAACTTTCTAGAGTCTAGAGGCTCACATTATATAGTCTTGTAATAGTCTTGAGTCTTTTCATATCAGTCAATATCAAGATATCTACATGTGAGTATTTTGGTTCATTGCTATTGCCTACTTCCATTTGAGTTCATTTCCATTATGCTTGCAATCTTTCATTTCCTTTCCTAGAGATAGCTTGCCACATGTTCCTTCGTGTGGTATCAAAGCCATGTTCCTAGCCCTACTCTCTCTTTTCCTTTCCTTTCCAAGAGGATGAGGTGAGGGAGGCCAATGATGCTACTCTCCCTTCTCCTCCTTGGAA
Source organism: Dipteris shenzhenensis (assembly GCF_047967505.1). Taxonomy (NCBI): domain Eukaryota; kingdom Viridiplantae; phylum Streptophyta; class Polypodiopsida; order Gleicheniales; family Dipteridaceae; genus Dipteris; species Dipteris shenzhenensis. Next base: position 2,242,890 of record NC_141627.1, on the reverse strand, counting down.
GGCACTCATTTCTCCTCCTTCCTTTCCACTTTCCCCTCTCTTACCATTGTTTGGAGCTTTTGGAGGAGGTGATCTACATCAACCACTGCCTCTCTTCACTATGCCATGATCTACCACCCCTCTTCTCCTTCCTTCAGCTACAAAGACGTCCTGGAGTGGTGTTGTTTCTGTTGCTCTTTTTGTGACCTGCAGATGATGTGACGCTTCTGTCCAGACCTGGAAGCAGAATCACGGCTTTGTGTCTTCATCAAACTTGTAGAGGGCCTTCTGCCCGCAAGATGGTGCCCGTGTGTGGAGTGTTCCTCAGAAGCCCTCGCTATAAGAGGAGCTTCCAAGGCTCTGAACTTGGGGTGAGGCCATGAACCACCAACTTGCCCAGAAGGCCTTACTCTGCATCTCTAAATCAATGATACCCAAGCCTCCCACTGCTTGCGGCATGATCACCGTCTGCCAAGCTACTTGGGCCCTAGTGTTCCTCGTGTTGTCTAAACCTTCCCAGAGGAAGTTCGGTACCAACCATCAGAGCTGCCCAGTGCATCCTCTGTGAAAGCACCAGCAGGAGGCAATATACCAGGCCGTGGTAAGAAGAACCTGGTTTGCCACTAAGGCGCAACCTATTAGGGAGAGTTTGGCCGAGCTCCAATAGAGAAGCTTGCACCAAACACTCTCAAGGATCGGGGCAATCTGCTGCTCTGCTGTGATGTCAATACCCACCTAGCATCCAAGGTATCTCACTGTCTGTCCCCACGGTATCCATCTGAAGCCAAAGTCACTCCCCCACTCCCGGATCTCCTGTGTCTCCTCAAAGCCTGTGGAAAAGCCTATGGATTTCGTCCAGTTGATCTGAGCCCCCGAGGCCGCCTCACAGTAGATAGCCAGGGCGCCTCTGCTGACTCTCTCTAGACTCACTATGGTGCCCTCAACATACAAGGCTGTGTCATCTGCAAACTCCGAGTCAAGGAGCTCCTCTTGTATAATTGGGAGCCTCAACCCTGTGAGACCCGCCACCTGTGATCTCAGATAGTAGCCGAGAGCCTCCACCACAAACAAGAAGAGGAAGGGAGCTAATGGGCAGCCCTGGTGGACCGAGCTAATGGGCAGCCTCGCCTCTATGTCCTCCAATATGCATTTGACTAGAGCTCCCTGCATATAGCACTGAAACTCCTCTGACCCATCTGTATGACAAACCCAATCTCCTCATAGTGCGCTCCAGGAAAAACCACTCCACCTGGTCGTTGGCCTTCTCGAAGTCCAAGAGAAGGATGGCCAGCGGATGTGACTCCTCCCTGGACCAATCCACTGCCTCCCAAAATGTGAAGATGTTGTCCAGAATGCTGCACTCCTGGACAAACCCAGTCTGTGTGTCATGGATGATGTCGGTAAGATGGGGCCGTAACTGCAAACTCAAGACCTTGGCAAGGATCTTGTATGTGGTATCAAGCAGAGTGATCGGCCTCCACTGTCGGATATCTGACCTATCTCCCCCTTTCGGGATCAAACAAATCCAACCCCTGAGGGAGAAGGACTGTGTTAAAAATCTCCTGGCAAGCTAACCGAAAAGGAATGGAGATAATCTCGCAAAAGTTCCGAAAGAAGGTCGGAGTCAAGCCATCCTCACCCAGGCACTTCTGGGTCGGGAGAGCCTTGAGCACTTCTCAGAGCTCCTCATCTATGAAAGGTTCCTCAAGTCTACTGCTTAAGTCCTACGAGACTACTGTCGGAACGTGATCCCAAACTAGCTCTCGGGCCACAAGACTAGCTGGGTCATCTTCTCCATCCAAAAGAGCTAGCTATAAAAACCGGTGGTCATGTCAAGAATCTCCTACGGGCAGTGTGCATGATACCCTGCTAGTCGGACACGTTGTAGCTGTGTGCTTGTCGATCGGGGCCTAGTGGTTTGAAAGAACTGCTTCGTCATCTTGTCCCCTTGCTGCACCCAACGGGCTCGGGAGGAGTGATAGGAGAACTCAGCCTGCCGCAGCTCCGTGTCCTGAAACTCGAGACGAGCGCTCTCAAATGTATCACTAAGCCATTGAGAAGTTGGGTCTTGCTCCCTGAGCCACTCAATGGAGGCGAGGTCTCTCCTCAAAGCCCGCTCATGCTTGTGAAGGGTCCTCCTCCGCCTAAGGGCGTGAGCCTGCAGCTCCTCACTGCTACTCTGAATCGCATCGGCCGCCCACGCAGCCCAACCCTCACACGGTGCCATCTCTGATTGCTCCCAAATCCCTGCCATGACCTGCTGAATCTCCTCGTCCTGCAGGAGGTCCTCTGGAATGTGGACCCCCTTCTGAGGGAGACCTCGGCGGGGCTGATCCAAGTGAAGTACCACTGGAGAGTGATCTGACATCGTGGTACGTGCCAGAATCCCGGTAGATCAACCTTTGTGTAGCGCCCAATACCCAACATAGAAGCGGTCTAATCTCTCTATCAATCCATCGTGTCTCCTCTGTTCGAAAGAGAAGAGAAGGCTGCCAAGAGTCCTGCTAAACTCAGGCTCCCTCCATGGGTCTCTACCACTGATCATGAAAATGAACTGCTCCCAGAGGTTGCTACGCTCTGCTGCTGGCATCTCAGAGAACGAGGCTCCGCCCTGCTTGTCTTCCCCAAACTCCAGGTTGTTGAAGTCACCTCCCAACAATCCAAGAGTCAACGTCCGGAAGACACTTTGACAACCTCCTCCAAAAGGCCGGGCGGTGATGTCTACATGCTGGGGCATACACATTTAGGATCCCAATATTGGACTCTCCGGTCCGAACTCCCATCCAAACTGCCTGTCCTGGAATGAGGTCGCCCTGATCGTAGACCTTTGAATCGAAAGTAGGGGAGCTCAGTTGGATGAGGTAAATGCCTTGTCCATAGATGGTGACCTCCTGAATGTGGTCTCCCTCTAATGCCAAGCTCACCTAGATCCACTCTCTTGTCTCGGTGTAGGTGTGAGGCCCACAATTTTGCCCACAAGCGCCTTGTCCTGGAGGGACTGAATTGCCTGCTGTACATGTTGCTTGTCAACTAGGGAAAGAAGAGCGGATTTGAGGGTGCTGCCATAGAGCCCCTCTAGCAAGACCAAGGGTCACCACCAAGGTTCTTCTTTCGTCTTAACAAGCACAAGTGCTCCCGCTGCAGGGAGGAAGAAGAAAAGGAGGGTGCGGAAGAGAAGCGTCAGAGGGGGAGGCCACGGCGAGGCAGGGTGAAGGAGGGGGCAAGGATAGAAGTGAAAGGAGGAGGGCAAGGAGGGCGGGAGGCGGAGGCAGAAGGAGGGTGAGAAGGCGAGGAGGGAGAAAAAGAGGGAATGAGAGAGCAAGGGAGCGAAGAGGAGGCGGGAGAGGGGGGGAGCCGACGGATGAGAGGAAGAGGACGTGGGGGCAGAAGAGGCGCAGGTGGCGGGGGGGACGAAGGTGGAGGAAAGGAGGCAGAGATGGAGGTGGAGGGAGCGGGCAGGGTTGGTGGAGATGGAGGCAGAGGAGGAGGATGATGAGAAGGAAGGGGTTGGCAGGAGTGCAACAGAGATGGAAGCGGGAGAGGCGGTTAGGGCAAGGAGGCGGGACCTGAAGGGGTGGTGGAAGTAGGAGAGGCGGGAGCAGACAGGGGGGCGGAGAGGGCGAGGGCGTGCAAAGGGGGAGCAGAGGGAGGCGGACGGGGCGAGGCAACGGGGCAGCCAGGGGGGGCGCGGCGCATTCATTGTCATGTTCTGTTCTTGGCTTCATTCCAATAGTTCCTCACCTTTCCTTCATGGGGGGATGTTGGAATATGAAGTCAAAGTGAGTGTATTTGTGTGTCCTAGGTCCCTAGAACTTATTTTATAGTCTAGTGAGTCCTAGACAGTGCCACGTGTCATATGGGAGATTATCCCATATGCATTGTGACTTTCTAGAGTCTAGAGGCTCACACCATATAGTCTTGTACTAGTCTTGAGTCTTTTCATATCAGTCAACATCAAGCTCTCTACATGTGAGTATTTTGGTTCATTTCTATTGCCTACTTCCATTTGAGTTCATTTCCATTATGCTTGCAATTTTTCCTTTCCTTTCTTAGATATAGGTTGCCACATGTTCCTTCAAGGGGGAGGCGGAGGCAGGGAGGGAGAGGCCGGGAGGGGGAGGCGGGGAAGGGAGGCGGTGAAGGGGATGAGGGGGAGGGCTGAGAGAAGGAGGGGCTGAAGGGGATGGGCTGAGAGAGGGAGGGGAGGGCTGAGGGGGAGGGGCTGAAGGCAGAGGGCAGCTAGAGGGGGAGGAGCAGCAGTCTAGTGTGAAGCTTTTGTAGGTATTTCTATAAACTTTTAGCTATTTTCATGTATATATTCTATGTCTAGATTCAAGAAGAATGTTGAAACTTCCAAGAATGTTTTTTAAAATAAAATCTCAAGGAATTCCCTGGAAAACAAATGTTTAATCACTGAAATCCTATACTTGTGAAAACAGGCTGGTCCTTACCTCCAGTCAATGATGCCAATTTTTAAAGATTGTCTATATAAAGAGAGAGACCCCACTTTACGAATCAAGCTTTTGCAGGTGCAATAATTTATTCATCAGTGTATCAGGGAATAGACATAACAATTTATAAATTAGTATAGACATAGTTTGTTTTTGCCAAATCTAAATCCAGAAATAATGATTTATTGTTTGCTTTTCTTTTTACGATACTAGTAGTAGCTGGCAGGGAGTAAATGTTCAGTTTTCTTCAATTTAATTCACTCTTTGCGTATGATAAATGAATTGATATAAGTGTAAATTTTGGGGAAAATATGTCTAACCAATGTCTCATCTTTATAAGCTGTCCACAAGAGAGTATCTGTGTTGGGGACTAGAGATTATAAGATGCATATAAAAGATCCAGAAATAGAATCAATTAAACACATGGATGTAAGAAGGATAACATGAACGTGAAGGATTTGGTGAAATGACATGGGTGTTGCTTAGGACGAGGAACCTCTCCCTGGAATTTGTGCTCTCGGAATTCGGTGTGGGCAGGGAAGAGGAACCTCGTACTGGATGGGGATGGGGAGAGGGGCTGCGTGAACTCGTGCTGTAGAAGGATGTGAAGAGGGTGTCCTTTGGAAGTGAAGAGGCAAGGTTTGTACTAGCGTCGAATTTTATCGGATATGGAGCACACTAAACGATGCCAATGCAATGAAGAGCTTCTTGGTAATTCTCTATCAGGTAGTGAGACACCACAAGGGAGAGCCTGCTGAGCAGAGGAAGCAGGATGAGAGAGGGGGCAAGTCGGTGGCATTGTAGAGGCTAGGGGGAGGGGGAGAGTGATGTGCTGTAGAGGCTAGAAGGAGGGGCTGTAAAGGCAAGGGAGAGGTGGTTGTAGGGGCACATAGAGAGAAGGGTGAGGGGGGGGGGGGGGTGTAATGGGTGGCCCGTTGACAAGGGACTGAGTCTCAGTCCATCCCTCCTTCATCATTCCCTCCGGACTCGACATCGGCAGCAAGGAGGAGGTCCTTGCCCTCTTTTGGGTCAAAGGGGGAGCAACCCTTTGACACCTCTAAGACCTAACCAAGGGGAGCAGCCCATGGTAAGGTTGGACTCCCCAACTATGGCTAAAGGGTCCAATTCAAACGGGCATTTTAAATTGATTGGCCTTCTAGGTGACTGTTGGAGAGAAGGTACCAAGGAGGAAAAGAAGCCTTAATGAAGGCAGCTGAACGTTGGAGTAAGAGAGAGAACTCCCTCCAAAATACAAAACCACTCACACACGCAGGATTCAGCAAGAAGGTTCAGACCAGAGAATGGTGGAGACCAGAGCTGGAAGATCATGCAGAGCTGAGAGCTCTTTGTAATCCTGAGAGAGTGTGAGCTTTTACCTCATCTTTTTGAGAAGCAATGTAATCTGCCCTGTGGCGTTTTGACCACAGGGCCTCCTTCTTTTGAATGCCAAGCACCTTTCTCCCTGGGCGTCTTTGTTGGTGTTCTTGAAATGAAGGTTGCTGCAGTAGTTAGTTCGTTTTCCCTTCCCCTCGACGAGTTGGTGGTCTGCAGGTAAAGCCAGGAGCTGTTCTTCGAGCCAGGGTTCACCCTTGGCTTATAGAAGGAGCCCACGAAAGGGCAGCACGAACAGAGGTCGGTGGAGGACACGAGGAGCGTCGCCATGTTCGCTTGGAAGAAGGTGTCGTTGATGCAGAGAGCAGAGGAGAGACCACGCTGCACCGTTCGACCCGAAAACTGGTGAGGGTCGAGAGACCTAGCCGAATATCTCTCACCCAAAGCCTTGTGGTCAGCGGAGCTCGGACCCGAGCGTAGCGGTCGACTGAGATCCCTCCGGCACTCGACGTAAGGTGACGGAACTGCAGTTCCGTCACGTCGAGGCGCCAAAGGCCTCGCATAACCTTGCGGCAAATCCATTCCCGGAGCCCTTTGACTCAAGCGAGCGTTCCCTCAACTGGATCACAGGGCCGACGCGGCGATATCAGCAGAGTCCCCGATCGATCGTGCTAGCCGGACGAAGTTTCGATGCGACGACGGAACTTCATCGACGGACCTTGACGTAGGGTGACGGAAATAGCGAGAAGAGAGCTCCCGACCGACTGCCAGTCTAGTTGCCGACTACCTCGCGTCTGGAGAAGCTTCAGATCTAGGGAAAGAAGTGCGACGAGCTCGACCACCCGATCGACGTGTGCATGGAGTCGACGAACGCGCCATAGCTTGGGAGCTCGTAAGCTTCTATATAAGGATATGGTGCTCCTTATAAGTCAAGCAAGGCCACGTCCCCGGTGGCTAGCCGGGCCGTGATGTATTCCGTGCACTAGCCCACAGGTTTCGAGTTCGATCACCGGCGTTGGGAGGCAGGTCGTGAGCCGACGAGGGGGCCGACCCCCTTTTGCTATTCGACCGGGTACACAATATATTCCACGGGGCCTATATGGTTACACTAATAGTTACCCTGCCCCCGTGGTTAGCTCGGCGATACTCCTCGTCTGAGATCCCTGAGATCTTGAGTTCGGTTCCTGGCGCCGGTGGATGCGCGGCCCCTTTTGGCTGTGTCTACGCGCAGGAATTTAGAACATAGGTAAGGTGGCACCGTTCGTTACACCAACCGATTGGTTGGCCCCGTGGTTAGCGTGGAGTTCCTCGGCTCGTTGGTCGCGGGTTCGAATCCGCCGATCGGCTGTGGAGAGAGAAAAGCTTTTGGGGCACGTGGAGAAGCTGGGACAAGATATAACTAAGTGGGAGACTAGTATAAGAAATACCGACGACTTGCCCCCTTGGTTAGCCCAACTTAGAACTCCGCGTATACTCACCTCCAGGTCCTGCGTTCGAATCCCGGCTGTTGGCGCCCATCCTTTTGGCAGTTCGGCCAACTTTGGTGGCAGAGCTAAACCCTTTTGGCGGTTCTGCTAAACTTAGCCCCAGCTAAGTTTAGCTAGTCATAACTAGCCAGTAGAGGGGTTTTGAAGAACTGACTTCACAGGTACCTTCCCCCTCTTGTTTGGAGTTTCTGGAGCAAGTCTGGAGCACTCGTGGCGCTTCACGGAGATTCAGCAAGTGGTTTGGGGAAAGAGAGGATTTCAAGACTGTAGCTCCTGGAAAGAGATTTATGCTCTTCTTTTGAGCATCCGGAGGAGTCAAGCAGGTTTGTGAAGGTGAAGGACATTCAGTCCAGCAGAGGTTCCAGCCAGCAAGTCAGTGGCAGCTCCGAGAGATCAAGCGGATACCTTGGGGATCCCAGTAGGGGACCAAACCGGGGAGCAAAGGAAAAGAGAAAAAAAGTGAAAAAGTTTAAAGGGAAACTTTGCCCTCGTGACAGGGGGGGGGGGGGGCTGCTTGAAGCGCACAAGAGAGGGGGGTCTGTAGAGGTGCAAAGAGGAGGTGAGGGGGCTGTAGAGGTGCAGAGAGAAGGCGAGTGGGTGGGGGGCTGCAGAGGCTCACAAAGAGGAGGGGTGAGGGGGGGCTGTAGAGGGAAGAGAGGAGGAGAGGGGGCTGTAGAGGTGTAGATAGAAGGCGAGCAGAGGGGGGGGGCGGCTATAGAGGCACCCAAGAAGAGGGGGAGGGGGGCTGTAGAGGCACAGAGAGGAGGCAAGGGGGGGGCTGTAGAGGCGCACAAAGAGGAGGGGTGAGGGGGGCTGTAGAGGTGCACAAGGAGGAGGGCAAAAGGGGGTTACCATGAGAGGGGCGCACAAGAGGAGAGGCAAGGGGAGGGAGGGGAGATTTAGCGGAGGGGCAAGGGGGGTATGTAGAGGCACACAAGAGCTAGGGGGAGGGGGCGCACAAGGAGGAGGGGCTGGAGGGCAGCATGAGAGGGGCACACAAGAGGAGGAGGGGCGATTCAATAGAGACGTGGGCTGCATAGTGCTAAAAATAGCGATTGCGGCCAACAATAGCGAGAGCTAGGCAAAATTAGTAAGTGTGGTAAAAAATAGCAAGAGTAGACAAGGATGAAAAAGGTGTCCCAAATATGTTCCAGGTGACAAGGGTAAGAAAGGGTGAAAAGGTTGTCATAGGGATGACCAAGGTGACCCAACGATGTCCCGGGTGACAAGGGAAAGAAGGCTATCACAAGGGTGACAAGGGTGTGGGAGGGCGACAAGGTTGTCACGGGGATGACCAAGGTGACCCAACGATGTCTTGGGTGACAAGGGTGTGAGAGTTGACAAGGTTGTCACAAGGATGACCAAGGTGACAAGGAGAGACAAAGTTGCCAATGGGGTGATAGGAGTGACAAGGGATGACAAGGTTCTCACTAGGGTGAGCACAACTGTGATGTCACTGTGGCGACCAAAGTGAAAGGGGGTGACAAGATTGTCACCATGATGACCAGGGTGAACAGGGTGAACAAGGTGACAAGAGTGAATAGGGTGAAAGGGAGTGACAAGGGGATGGCAAGGTTGTCACAATGATGACCACGGTGAACATGGTGACAAGAGTGAACAGGGTGAAAGGTTGTGACAAGGGATGACAAAGTTGTCACCATGATGAACAAGGTGCACAAGGTGAGAAGAGTTAACAAGGTGAAAGGGGGTGACAAGGAGGTGAAAAGGTTGTCACCATGATGACTAGGTGTGAACAAGGTGGGAAGAGTGAACAAGGTGAAAGGTGATGACAAGGATGTGAAAAGGTTGTCACCATGATGACTAGGGTGAACAAGGTGAGAAGAGTGACAGGGGTGAAAGTCGGTGACAAGGAGGTGAAAAGGTTGTCGTGAAGGCACATGGTGGAGAGGGAGAGAGAGAGGGTAGGCCAGGGAGAGAGGAAGTGATACTTAAAGAGAGACATAATGAAATAGAAATGAAATGACTAGAGCAATGAACCAAAATGAAATTACTCGACCAAAGAGCTTGTAGCTTGATACTTGATTGATTTGACAATAGACAAGTACAGCTCTTATATAGAGCACACACACACATATGAACACCAATGCATATGGGATAACTCCCAATGTGACACATGGCATACATAGGACACACTAAACTAGAATTCACACTAGAACACACTAGAACACACCAAACTGACTCAACTTAGCTTCATATTCTAACCATGAAGACAAGGTGAACTGTGCAATGTATGAACTAGACATGGTTTCCATGCCAACTCAGAGGCTGAAGTCTGAGCATGGTTCAAAGGTCGGATTGAGCACTCACATGGCTTTACATCCCAAACATGACTTAGAGGCTAATGTCTCAGCATGGATGCATGAACAACTAAGAGGTTTAGAAGACCAATGCACCAACATCCTGGAACTCATATGCCAGGCCTGATAACTAGACCCTATCACTACCAATATATGGCTCCCACAGTACATCCCCCTCTTGACTCCAAGGACTAACTAGGAACATGGAGTCACATACCAAACATATAAGAGAAAGCACATCATTTTAGGAGGACTATCCAAGGTAGGGGACCTTTATTAACTCTTCAAACATTCTTTTTAGAGGGACTACTCAAGGCAGAGAAACTTTAACTCTAACATATAAAAAAATATAAAAGATTTCATTGATTTTATGCATAGCAAGGGCAGAGAACCCATGAGCCCGAAGTAGCTACCGCACAACAGTGTGCACATCTTGATGCAAAGAGGTATGTCGGTGAATACCTGGGCGAGGATGCCCTCAAATGATGTGTCAATGAAGGCCATAGGAGCACCTACCAAGGGAGATCACATCATCACTCTCAATGTGCCGATCGGAGAGTCACCAAATGCTCAAGGGAGCTCCCCAGTTAAAGAAGCAAATCGTGGGCTGCTCAAATCAGATCCGTGAGCACCAACGGGAAGCTCAAATGAAGGTGGTGAGAGAGGCAATCTATGGTGGAATCACGAGCAAGTTTTGGTGTGGATTTCGAGGGCAGGAGCAGTAACAGTAGACGGCATCAAATGGTGCAACAATCGAGGCGGTCATCGAAGTTACCGAGATCAGAGAAATGATATTTGATTGTTCGAGATAGTCAAACAACTCAATGTTGCAATGTCGGAGATGACGAGGTGTGAAAAGAGTATTCCCCGCTGTCGGAAGCCTCAAGTCAATGTAGCAGAGTGTCGGTACAGTCGAAATGACTTGTGGGTAAGCTCGGGAAGCTCAAATCATTGCTGGAGGTGACGAGAGTCCAAATCTGAGGAAAAAATGCCAAAAAATAGCCTAAAACTGCTCGGAATCTCCTTCTGACATATGGCACTGTCGCGCATCCGCTTGCAGAGGTTCGTACGGGCGTACGGACATCCGTACAGCTGCAGGGACAAAAAAGTCAAAACTTTTCCCCCCCTCGAAATTGTGCGGGACAGGGTCGTTTATGTTTGGGCAGTGCCAAAATGTCAAAAAACATCAAAATCAGACCTCAAAAGGTCAAAAAACAGCTGCTGGACTGCATTAAAACAAGTTTCTAGTGAGGAACAAACGAGGAATGTCCACCAATGCTGAGGGAGAACCACGAACTGATGCGAGAGTGAGCTGAACTCACAAACGAGGATCAGGAGCAATCACTAGGACACCGAAGTACTTGATGGCAAGGAACCATGGCGAGGCTAAGGGAAGGGAGGCTCGACCTTACAGGAGAGGGGAGCTTCCATTTGCGGGCTTTTCTCATCCTCTAGATAGAGCAAGAAGAAGGTAGGAAGGGAGGCTCTGATACCACATGAAGGCACATGGTGGAGAGGGAGAGAGAGAGAGAGAGGGTAGGCTAGGGAGAGAGGAAGTGATACTCAAAGAGAGACATAAAGAAATGGAAATGAAATGACTAGAGCAATGAACCAACATGAAAGTACTCACATGTAGACCAAAGAGCTTGTAGCTTGATACTTGATTGATTTGACACTAGACAAGTACATCTCTTATATAGAGTACACACACACATACAAACACCAATGCATATGGGATAACTCCCAATCTGACACGTGGTATCCATAGGACACACTAGACTAAAACTCACACTAGAACACACTAACACACCAAACTGACTCAACTTGGCTTCATATTCTAACATGTCATAGGAGCAAGAATGGTGAAGAGTTGTGAACACAAGAACAAGAAGTGAACACAAGTGAACTCCAATGGCCCTAGACATAGTAGAGAGAGTGTATCCCAGCTTATTGACTCACATGGGGTTTTACAGACAGAGCCTGATGATGTCTTACGCATAGCTTCAGATTTCTATGCCACCCTTCTTATTGCTGATCCTGAGACACACGATAGAGAGGATGCTAGACAGGCTATTTGGCAGAGTATCCCTGTGTTGGTGAATCCGGGTATGCATGTTCTACTCGACGCACCTTTCACCAACACAGAGTTCAGGACTGCACTTTCAGCCCTTCACAAGGGCAAGTGCCCAGGTTCAAATGGCCTCACCCCATCTTTTTTCATTGCATTTTGGGATATGATTGGAGACTATATTACTTCAGCCCTGCAGGCCATTTGGGACTCTGGCGAGATGCCTGGGTCGCTTACAGAGGGTCTCATCCACCTTATCCCAAAAGGAGGTAGCAGAAATTTAGTGTCCCAGTGGAGACCTATCACACTTCTGGGGACTTGTTACAAGATTCTGGCCAAGGCTATCAGCCTCCGATTGCAGCCACTTCTCCCTGATCTCATTCATGACACTCAGACGGGATTTGTGCATGGCAGAAGCATTTTTGATAACATTTTTTGTTTCTGGGAAGCTTCAGAGTGGCCCATGCAGAGTGGCCAGAATCTTGCCATTCTACTTTTGGATTTTGAAAAAGCTTATGACAGAGTAGATTGGGGTTTTTTGGAGGGCACCCTTCTACGCTTTGGCTTTACTGATGCTTGGATCAGAGGTGTTTCCTCTTTGTACAGATCAGCCCACAGCCAGGTACTTATTGGTGGGGTAAGGGGTGAGAGATTTCAGATTTCGAGATCAGTCCGTCAGGGATGCCCCCTTGCTCCTTTCCTTTTTTTGCTCATGGCCAAAGCTATGAGTATCTATGTTAGATCTCAAGCTGACATCTTTGGGCTGAGACTTCCCATCAGAAGGGAAGAGGAGCTACTTGACAGTGAGTTGGCTGATGACACAGCAATTTACTTGGATGCCACTCCACAGACGCTCACTTCTTTCAGGACAGCATTGGATTTATTTTGCTTGGCGGCAGGGGCGCAGATAAATTGGCATAAATCCAATGGCTTTTGGATCAGTGATGAGGACACTCCAGTTTGGGGGCTTGACATAGGATTCACTTGGGTTCAGAGGGGTGTGCCTATCAGGTATTTGGGCTGCCAGGTCAGCTTGGATATTTCTACCACGCAGCAGTTTGCTCCCGTTTTGGAGAGCATCAGAAGGAAGCTTCTTTTCTGGAGCTCAGCCAAGCTGGATCTTGCCTCTAGAGTTGTGGTGGTCAACCAGGTCCTCTTGGCCACAGCCTGGTTTGTTTGTTCATGTTGGTGCCGTTCTAGGGACTGCATCATTCAGCTCAGAAGACCGATCAGAAACTTTCTCTGGAGTGGGCTTGATGGCACAGCAGATGCCTTAGCCAGGGTGGCTTGGGAGACCCTCATCCTCCCTACACAGGATGGGGGTCTCAATATTATTGATCTAGATTTACAGTGCAGAGCTTTACTTTGCAAGATGATGGTGCGAGGACTTAAGCCAGGGCAGGAACCGTGGAAGGACTTTCTTATTAGCAGCATACAGAGGTGCACACCTTCTTCAGGAGGAGACTGGATGAGCAGTGTTAGATGGATTTTCACCACAGCACACCTCAGGTCACCTTCGTCCCCTCTCATGATTGCCATTCTAAAAGCTTGGGCCAGTTTTAGAAGCACTCTTCAGAGGATTCCTCCTTCCTCTCGGGAAGAGATTGATAGGCAACCCATCATGTGGAATGACAATATTTTAGATGATCTTGGCAGACCACTGGGTGCCTCACTCTACATGCAGTGGTCCAGGTGGGAGAGGGGACCTGCTTCTTCTATGGGGTCTTGGAAAGCTTTCCGCAGGCTTCCAGAGGAAACCAAATCAAGGTTGACAGGACATCTCAGAGGGAGTGCAGGGAGGATCTTGCAGATTGAGGCAGCCCTTCCAAAGGTTTGGGTAGACACAGATGATATGCTACTCCACTTCCTCCACTTGGGCAGGTACTTTTTCAAGAGACGGGGTTCCGCTTCAGGTTTTGGCCTTTCGAGATGCACAGGAGGATGCTTTGGTTTTTAGTGTCCAGGATGGTGGCAGATTGCTCAGGTCCACAGAGGACATCTTGCTTGAGTCTGCTTTTCAACCTATCAGGGTTGTAGGTCTTTTAATGCAGGGATCAGATTCAGAGTGGTTCCTAGACCTAGACCCCCGGCTACTCTCCACCGGGTCTTGGAGGCTCTGGCTCTATGGGGGAGTTCCCATCAGGTATTTGCAGTGGGACCCCGGAGAGTGGGAGTGGATTGACGTAGGGCATCGAGAGAAGAGCATCCCCTTCTTTCGTCACACGGTCAGTAATGCCAGGAGATTTCAGCTCAGTAGTAGAGGTTGGAGACCCTCCAGAGTTCCTCATTGGGAGACTTTTGGTATTACTGCGGATCAGCAGAGGTGCTTCTGGAGGAGGCTCTAGAAATCCCACAGAAATAGAAAGATCACTATCTTCTTTTGGCTTTCTATCCATGGAGGGATTGCAGTGAACCTTTGGAGGTCCAGGTTCGGAGCCGACCCTACATGCCCTCGATGCCTTTCTGCTTCGGAGTCTATTCAGCATTGCTTATGGGATTGCAGACAGGCGAGGTTGATTTGGATGGGGGTAGCCAGGATTTTCAGTCACTTTGCCCATTCCCCACTTTTAATGACATGGGGCTCGGTGGCTTGGCTTTCTCTTACAGGACCTCAGGTTTTCTATGAGGGAGTTGACTCCTCTCGGGCCATTTCGGTTCGACGTCATCGGATTGAATCGGATTGAGTCCTGTTCGTTGGATGTGGTACCACACCTTCCTTTTACAGCTGTACATGCCTCTGTGGATACTTCTTGGGAGATTCTAGCGAGCATAGCAGCCTGGCATATCTGGAGAGCCAGATGCACAGAGGCTTTAGAGGGTACTCAGGTTCATCCCTCGCACACATTGGCTAGTATCTGGACAGACATCGTACATACTTTGATGGCCGTATGGACGGGTATGCAGGGGGACTCCCGTGCAGCCTCAGCTAGGAGGGCTTCTTTCTTTAGGGAATGGAAGGATTCTCCTTTCTTCTCTGAAACTACTACAGGGTTGAGGTGGCACTTTCAGCCTCAGCCTGGGTTGTTTTCCACCTCACTCTGAGGGGGTTTTTATTTATCCTCATGATTTCATGATGTATTCCGCTTTGAGCTTGCTCTCGCGGGTTTTTTTCTTACTTAATAGAAGTCTTTTTCTTGGAAAGATATATATATATATTATCAAAGATACTTCTGCCATGCACAAACCCTATCTATGTGTCATGAATCAAATCTGGAAGAAAAACCTGTAGCCGCAGACTGGCATCATCAATGGCCTGTGTGCCTCGATATGCAGTAAGAAGGGATGCAAAAAAATTTGAAGCTACACGCATGTCAGCATCAGGATCTGAGTGTAACACCCCGTCTGAGTCAACAAGCTGTGAAACACTATCTCTACTATGTATGGGCCCATGAGTAGAGAAAAAGTGTTTGTTGACCCTGCCACCCATTTGAATCCAAAAGGATTCCCGTACATGAAAGGCATATTCTGCTCTCTCGTCCTGGTACTTCTACAGTGCGGACAGGATAGTCAGTACGTCCTGCTTCAGTCATCCACCATTGGGTGCCTGTGAGAGTTGGGGAGCCAGTACCTTAGGCTACCCTTGATGGGGCCCTAGACCCATCTCTTCAAGGAGGAGACATTCCTAAACTGGTTCCATGTGTAGATGAAATTGCTTCTGCCCCTGATCATGTTCAGAAGCGCTCACCTAAGGAGAACCTTGCTCCACCAGAGACCCGTGCCTTACTTGAGAACAATACCAAAGTCGTGGCTAAGGTCATGAAGATTCATGCAGAGGTCATGTAGTGACAACCCCCTTCTTCTCTTACACGGTTGTCTTCACCTGACAAAGGTAAGGGGGTTATTGGTTCCACTCCACTTTTCGCAGGGCTCCTTTGCACTCATGTGCCAGAGGTACTTCGTATGAATTCATTTTCAGTTCTGGTAGACTTGGCTGAATTTGAGTCAGAGGAGGAGTTTGTACCCTCTACGCTTGGGGAGCACATCTTTCAGACATCAGTGGACAGAGTTTTCCCCTCAACAGGTGTGGGTGTGCTTTTCCTAGTTGACTTCCCTCCTCTTTATAGGAGGAACTTTTCATAGGAGAGGGCTTTCTCTACAACTAGGTCGGGTAGGATATTCCATCCGGCCTCTTCCTCTTGCAGATGAGGATTGTCAGTTGGAACGTTCAAGGCCTCCTCGAGGGTGTACCTCATCATTGCCGCAGGCAGCTGATTCATAACCAACTTCATCTAGGTGTTATTGGATGTCCCATGGACACTTTGATGAATCAGGAACACAAATTGGATGTCAAGGATTGTGCTTTCAGGCCATACATTTTGGTCACCTGCCGCCTTGAGCACCAGGGGAGGTACTTGAATTTCTGTTTCGTCTTCTATACTTCCCTTAGTGATTGGACACGGGATCATAGTCCCTTCTAGAGCTCAGTGGATTTTAGTTTTGATTGGTGGGCATAAGGTTAGTCTTTTAAACATGTATGCATCCAATTCTAGAGGGGATCGTGTCCTTTTGTGGAAGGAACTGCTCTCTTGGTCCCATATTGCAGATGCTTGGATTATTGGGGGCGATTTCAACATGGTTGAAATGCCCTCAGACCAAAGGTGGTAGAGAAGGTGGAATTCACTCCCTAGAGAGAGCAGTGTGGGATGCCTTCCTTTTTCAGTACAGTGGCAGGGATGTTTGGCACGATGATGCTTTTCACACTCAGCCACATTCTCTCCTATTTTCTTTGTCAAACAGGAGGTTGCAGATGCCTATACATGCACGGATTGACAGATTTTATGTGGATGATTGGGCTCTTGATAGAGGTGGTACTATTCGCATTGCAGCTGGGGTGTCCACTTCGGATCATTTTCTAGTGGTTTTGATGGTCTCAAATCCCCATGTGAGGCGCCGCTCTGCTAGTGTTAGGATTCCAGATTCTTTTATCATGAATAAGATCTAGTAGAAAGGGCTACAGACGAAGGCTGATAGATTTAGCTAAGATTTTATACAAGGCACCCAGCAAGGTAATCGGTCCCCACTAAGACACTGAATTCCTGCAACCCCCTTTGAATGAGGCCCTCCCTAAATGAGTCTTGCATCTCACCCGAGTCTCATACATCCTGCAGGGCTGAGGTAAATATGATCCCAAAAAGTAATAAAACATAAGGAGGTAAGTCCATTTGAACCAGGGCACTTGCCCTTGTGAAGGGTTACCTGAGTGTCATGATCTGCTGTAAGAAGGGAGGCATAGAAATCGGTGGCAACCTGCAAGATGGCATCTGGATCTGTCTAAAGAACTCCGTTTGAGTCAACAAGCTATGAGATGCTCTCCCTACTATGTCTGGGGCCAAGAGTAGAGAAGAATTGCTTTTTGACCCTACCTCCAATGTCAAAATGACTCTCTAGCATGAAAGGCATACTCTGCTCTTTGATCTAAGAGTGACTGTTGCTGAGCCCTTGCTGTAGCAAGGCGCTCCTAAATCCAAGCATCTGTAGGCCTCTTCTGCTCCTTCCTTTGGAGGGCAGCCAACTGCTGGCGAATACCTATCTCACGCTTGAGAATCTCACCCCTCCTAATAAGAGCAACTAGAAAATCACTAATATCACAGCTAAGTTTGAAGAAGAAAGTTGCCCATCCTGCAAATGAGATACCCAGGTCCTCAACACTGTCTCTATAAGGCCCTCCTCTATATAAAAAGAATCTAGAACACTGTCTCTATAAGGCCCTCCTTTATATAGATAGGTTTTTTGCATGGCAGGAGCATCTTTGATAACATCTTCTCATTTTGGGAGGCCTCGGATTGGGCCATGCATAATGGCCGCAGGCTGGCCATTCTACTCTCTTGGATTTGGAGAAAGCTTATGATATGGTAGATTGGGGCTTTTTGGAGGGCACACTTACTCGTTTTGGCTTCTCAGATACATGGATCAGAGGGGTGTCAGCCCTCTATAGATCAGCCCACAGCCAGCCCACAGCCAGGTTCTTATTGGTGGAGCTAAAGGGGACAGGTTTCAGATTACTAGATCAGTCTGTCAGGGATGCCCCTTAGCCTCCTTTTTATTCCTTTTTGTGGCTAAGGCTATGAGCTATTACATTAGAGCTCAATCTGGGATTGTAGGGCTTAGGCTTCCTTTGAGGCAGGAGGATGAGCTCTTAGACAGTGAGTTGGCAGAGGATACAACTGTTTTTTTGGATGCCACTCCATAGACACTGAATTCTTCAGGACGGCATTGGATTTGTTTTGCATTGCGGCAGGTGCACACATAAATTGGAACAAATCCAATGGTTTTTGGATCAGTGATGAGGACACTCCAGTTTGGGGGATTGACATAGGGTTAACTTGGATTCAAAGAGGAGTCTCCGTAAGGTATCTGGGATGCCAGGTTGGGGTGGGCATCTCTCTGGCACAGCAGTTCGCTCCCGTGTTGGAGAGTATCAGGAGGAAACTCATCTTTTGGAGTTCAGCCAGACTTGACCTTGCATCCAGAGTTGTGGTTGTGAACCAGGTCTTATTGGCCACTGCCTGGTTTGTCTGCTCATGTTGGTGCAGATCTAGAGGTTGTATTGCTTAGCTAATGAGACCTATCAGGAACTTCCTATGGAGTAATTTAGATGGCACCTTAGATGTTGTAGCCAGGGTGGCTTGGGAGACCCTCATTCTCCCCACAGGAGGAGGAGGTCTCAATGTTATTGATCTGAACTTGTAGTGTATGGCCTTACTCTGCAAGTTTGTGGTACATGGATTGATGCTTGGACAGGAGCCTTGGTAGGATTTTTTCTCATGCAACATTCAGTCTTGTGCCCCTTCTCTTGGGGGGGATTGGTTGGACAGCAACAGATGGATCTTTACTTCAGCCCATCTCAAATCTCCCCCTTCCCCTCTCATGGTTGCTATTCTGAAGGCTTGGGGCTGCTTCAAAAACACACTTCGCAAAGTTCCACCCAACTCTCGTGAAGAAATTCACAGACAGCCAGTCATGTGGAATGACTCGATTTTTAGGCCACTTTGAGTGTCACATTATATGTAGTGGTCTAGATGGGAGAGGGGACCTGCCTCTACGGTAGGCGCTTGGAAAGCCTTTATGAGACTTCCAGAGGATCAGAGACTTTTAGCAGTTGGCCACCTTAGAGGGATTGCACTCAGGATACAGCAGATACATGCAACCATTCTGTCAGAGTGGATTGATACAGATGACATGCCGCTTACAGAGTCCACTTGGTCAGGAGCATATTTAGGGATGGGCATTCTGCTACAGATCATTGCATTGCAGGATGCACATGAGGATACCCTTGTCTTTGATGTTTAGTCGGGGGAGGCAGACTTGTCAGATCTTCTGATGATATTCTTTTGGAGATTGCTTTTCAGCCTGTCAAGATTGCAGGATTCATGGAGTGGGGTAGGGACTCACAATGGTATCTTGACCATGATCCTATTCTCCTTGCGCTGGGGTCTTGGAGACTCTGGCTGTATGGTGGTTCCCCTATTAGGTTCTTGCAATGGGACCCAGGGGAGTGGGAATGGATTGATGAGGGGCACCGAGAGAAGAGCTTCCCCTTCTTTCGCTACACAGTTAGAAATGCCCGAAGATTTCAGCTAAGGAGTAGACATTGGAGGCCCTCCAGAGCGCCACATTGGGATAGTTTTCAGATTTCCGCAGTTGTGCGAAAGAACTTTTGGCGTAGGCTCTAAAAATCCCTTAGGAATAGGAAGATCACTCTTTTCTTTTGGCTTTCTATTCATGGAGGGATTGCAGTGAACATATGGAGATCCATGCTAACCCTACTTGTCCTCGTTGTCACATGGCAGTTGAGTCAGTACAACATTGCCTTTGAGAGTGCAGACAAGCGAGGAAAATCTGAAAAGGTGTTGCTAGGATTTTCAGCATCTTTATACAACACCTTTCTATATGACTTGGGGTACAGTGGCTTGGTTATCTCTTACTAGCCCACAAGTGTTCTTCGAGGGATATTTTACGGAGACACTCAGTGGAGTCGTGTTCCCTCTTTTTCTGATTTTTGCTTGAACTGCTTGCATTCCCCTCCTTGGGCTGAGTTGTATGGCCGTGTTTTGGCTCAAACTTTTTCTGAAATTTGCCCTTTTCACCCATGGCAAGTGCTTGCTCACCCTGACGAGAGGCTTTGGCAAAATTTGAGATCTCTCCTCTTCTTGCAAGAAAAGCCCAACTAACTCATCGAATGAGAGTGGGGCTGAGAGTGCTCTCAACGGAAGCAAGAACGGAAGAAGGAGAGAGAGAGACAGAGAGCCACACAAGTTTTGGTGGGTGCAGAACCACCCTAATCTTCTTTTTCATTCATTTATATATGTGTTTGAGTATTGTACATAACCGGGGTAAAGGCACAGTGACCTTTAACCCCCACAACCTCCCACTTAAAGGACAATGTGCCTTTAAGAGAGAACAACTAGTGAGCATACTATCCAATGCCCATCAATACACGACAATACTCAAACTGCTGACTAGGTAGACTCTTCGTCAACATATCTACAGGGTTATCATCTGTATGAACCTTGACAAGCTCTATGCGCTTGTCCTCAAGTACCTCCCTGATGAAATGGTACCTGACCTCAATGTGTTTGGTCTTTGCATGAAAGACCGGATTCCGTGCTAGCTGAATAGCACTCATGGAATCACTATGCAATGTCGGTACACCTGTATGAATCCCCAAATCTCCCACTAGTCGATCAAGCCATATAGCCTCCTTGCAACCCTCTGTGGCTGCAACATACTCAGC
This sequence comes from Dipteris shenzhenensis, assembly GCF_047967505.1. NCBI lineage: Eukaryota > Viridiplantae > Streptophyta > Polypodiopsida > Gleicheniales > Dipteridaceae > Dipteris > Dipteris shenzhenensis. The sequence goes on along the minus strand of NC_141627.1, from coordinate 2,222,521 downwards.
CTCTGTGGTAGACAAAGCAATGCACTTCTGTGCGCGAGACATCCACGACACTGCACCACCTGCAAAGGTGAACACATAACCAGAAGTGGATCTCCTACTATCCACATGCCCTGCATAGTCTGAATCTGTGTACCCAAGTACACGCATGTCTCCTTTACCAAAGCAGATGCACATCTCCTTGGTACCCTTCATGTACCTCATGATGCACTTAACTGCCTCCCAATGCCTCTTTCCTGGATTAGCCATATACCGGCTAACAACTCCCACTGCAAATGCAATGTCTGGTCTAGTAGCTATCATAGCATACATAAGACTCCCAACTGCTGATGCATAAGGAACCTTGGCCATCATGGCTCTCTCCTCATCTGATTTGGGACTATCTGTATGACTCAGTTTCACATATGGAGGCAATGGAGTACTCACTGCCTTCCCCTCCTCCATATTGAAACGCTGCAATACTTGTGTAACATACTCTTTTTGTGAAAGCCAAAGGAGTTTCCTACTCCGATCACGCGTGATGCGCATACCAAGAATATGACCTGCAAGTCCCAAATCCTTCATATCAAAGGCCTCATGCAACTTGGCCTTTAATGCATCTAGCTCATAAGTATTCTTGCTAGCCAATAGCATATCATCCACATATAGTGCCAGGATTATCAAGCTACTATCCTGAGCCCTTTTAGTGTAGAGGCAGTGATCAATTTCACTCCTAAAAAAACCCTGGGACCGAATGAAAGCATCAAACTTCTGATACCATTCTCTAGGTGCTTGCTTAAGACCATAGAGACTCTTCTTCAGCTTGCAAACTAAATGCTCTTTGCCCTTTTCTTCAAAGCCTTCCGGCTGCACCATGTAAATTTCCTCATGCAAATCCCCATGCAAGAAAGCTGTCTTGACATCCATCTGCATAAGCTCCATATCCTCTAATGCCACTAGTCCAAGCATGCATCTAAGTGTAGTCATCTTCACAACCGGAGAGAATATCTCATCAAAGTCCACGTCCTTCTCTTGCTTGAACCCTTTAGCAACCAAACGGGCCTTGTACCTAGGCACATCATCACCTGTGACCTTCATTTTGTAGACCCATTTACATGGCAACGCTTTCTTTCCATGTGGCAAAGAAACCAAGTCCCAAGTCTTATTCTTCATAAGTGAACTCATCTCTGATTGCATATAGCATACTCCCACTTGCGTTGATCCTCACGCATCATAGCCTCTCTATAGCAAGAAGGCTCCCCGCAATCAGTAAGCATCACATAGTCTACCCCTGGAACAAACCTATCAGGCGGTCTAGACACTCTAGATGATCTTCTCAAGGGCATTTCAGCTTGCTGTCCCACTTGCATATCAGCCACATTTGGCTCATCATTTCCACCAATAGATGATCCATCATCTACCCTTGATTGTATACCTGTGGGAGTACTCGGTGGTACCATTTCTTGCACATTTGGTGCATGGACAGCTTGCTGTCTATCAACATAGGCAGGTGGATTCACATCCTGGAAAGTGATTCTCCTCATTTCCACATCCCTCATGGGTGCCTTATGCATCTTCTTCTCATTGAAGACCACATCATGGCTGCGTATGATCTTCTTTGCTTCTGGATCCCAGAGACGATAGCCCATCTCTCCACTTTCACCATAACCTAGAAAAATGCATTTCCTAGACTTAGGATCTAGCTTTTTTCGAAGCTCTTTTGGCACATGTGCATATGCCTCACACCCAAATATACGCAAATGAGAGTAAGACGGCTTCTTTCCACTCCATGCCTCTTCAGGAATACCACCATCCAAACTCTTACTAGGTGATCTATTGATCACATGCACTGCAGTCTTCATTGCCTCAGCCCAAAAACCACCAGAAAGACTTGCATTGGAAAGCATGCATTGCAACCTTTCTTGAATGGTACGGTTCATCTTTTCTGCAACTGGATTTTGCTCTGGAGTACGAGGGGATGTAAGCTCCCTCTTAATCCCACGAGTATCACCAAAATGCTGAAAGTCATGAGAGAGATACTCTCCACCATTGTCAGTCCGTAGGCATTTAAGCGTTCTACCTGACTGATTCTCAACCAAGGCCAGCCATTTCTGAAATACCTGGAACACATCACTCTTCCGAGCTATAGCATAAGCCCACACTTTCCTAGTTGCATCATCAATGAATGTCACATAGTATTCAGCCCCGCCTAATGACCGTGTAAGCATGGGACCACATACGTCTGAATGCACCAAATCAAGCATTTCAAACTCTTTCTTTCCCCTTCTTTTATGGGCTGATTTAGTCTGCTTCCCATAGAGACAATGCTCACAAAATTCAAAATCAGAGAAACTCAAATGCGGTACATAACCCAAACGGCATAAGAGTTTCATTCCATTCTGGCTCATGTGCCCCAACCTGCAATGCCACAAAGAAGTGCTTGGCTGCTCGGTTATTGCAACAACATGATCAAATACCCCTGATACATGTAAGGGATACAAAGTCCCACACTTGGCACCCCTAGCCAAAAGCATAGAGCCCTTTTGAATTTTCCAACTTTGAAAGCCAAAAGTGGTGTGAAAACCAGCATCATCTAGCTGACCCACTGAAATAAGACTCTTGGTCAACTTAGGCACATGTCTCACATGTTTCAAAACAAATGCAGACCCATTTGCAAAAGAAAACTTTATGTCACCTGCTCCCACTCACCTGCTCCCACTATGTTACATGCATAGTCATTTCCAAGATGCACACAACCTGTCTTTCCACTATACTAAGTGCAGAACCGTTCCCTATGGGGAGTAACATGGAATAAAGCACCAGAATCCAAAATCCAATCCTGGGAATATGCATCATCTGAGTGGTAAGCAACTCTGCAAATAAACTAGACATGAAGAGAATGTCATTGTCACTATCATGTGTGACTGCATTGATCTCTTCGATCTTCACTTTTCCTTTGTCCTTCCTTGGACTCTCTTCCTTTTGATTTGCACCCCAATTTGCATTCTTTTTCTTATCCTTTTGCTCTCTTTTCAGCTTGTAGCAATCCTTTTTCATATGGCCCTTCTTGCCACAATGGTAACACTCAATGTTCCGTGCCCTGGATTTGCTACGAGACTTCCCTCTTTCTTGGGACTTCCCCCTGAACTGTGATCTGCCCCTTTGCACATTTAAGGCTGCATCCTGCTTGTTGCCATCCATAGACTTCCGTCTAATCTCCTCGGCCAACAAGCTACCCACAACATCATCAAATTTCAAAACTCCACCAGGTGCAGAGTTACTGACAGCTGTACGGAAGGTATCCCATGAGGATGGCAATGAACATAAGAGAAATATTGCCTTAGTCTCCACATCAAAATTCATCTTCTGAGCCTGAAGCTCTGGCTGAAAATAATATTGAATTCATTCAAGTGAGAAGCAATGGAGACCCCTTCCTTCATCTGTAGCTCAAACAACCTCTTCATGAGGTAAACTTTATTAGAGGCAGTTTCCTTCTCATAAGTGGCATACAGTTTCTTCCACAAATCTTCCGTAGTCTGCTCATTCACTACTGTGAAATAAACTAACTCTGCAAGATGAAGTCTAATAGTAGACTTTGCTAATGCATCCAACTCATTCCAATCATCCTCAGACATATTTGCAGGCTTAGCTTCAATCCCTGCCAAGGGTTTAATCTGCTTCTTTTGAATAAGCACATCCCTTATTTGTTCTTTCCACAAAGAAAAGTTTGTCCCATCAAACTTTTTAATGTTGAAAAACTCCTTTTCAGACATGGAAGAGGACGCCATGATGCAAATGAAACAAAATCCCAAATGCTAGTGCCTGCAAGAGAGAATCACACCAAATACAGGTGCACCCAAATGTGTATGCCACAATAGAGTGAAATATCACCAAAACTCAAAGCTCAAAGCATCAAAAGATGCATCTGACTCATGTGCATATACTATGCATCCATATGAGCAAATCTGGCCCAAAAGAAAATGCCAATAAGTGACAAATGACTCAAGCATAAACACCGTCCACTGGCATATGCATCAATAATATCTCATCCAAGAGAGCATAGCACTATCAGTGCATCACCTGCAATGTGTCAAAGCTGTCCCTCAGCATAAAGTAGCATCCATGTGCAAAGCGTCCATAAAAAATAGCATCCCACAAGGCAATTTGGGCCTATCAGCGCATCCAACAAGGACCGCAATGCATCCAAATGGCCTATAAATCATCCATTGCAACCCAATGCATACCACGAATGAGCGCACACACTGCTCAAACTGCAACCAGAGTGATCTGCATAAGGTATGCTCAAGAAATCATAGTCCCACGGTAATGAGCGCTACTGAAAATAGAACCTGAGATGCTTCAAAACATGGGCGCCATTGCATAATCGGACTAAGCAAGAAAATCTGCAAATATCTCTCTTCTGCCAGAACTCCAAAATCCCAACCGATGAGTGAGAAATGGGAGTCAACACTTATCCACTGCGATGTGGCATAAATCTAAGGTTTCAAAACCTTAGAATGAAAAATGCATAACAGAGAGACGAAATCGAATACACAGAGATCTATAACTCTGAAAATCCTCCACCGAATTGTGCAAGAACTGACAGGTAGGGGTTTTTGGGCGTTCGGAACGCAATGGGACATACGGTTTTGAAAACCGTGGTCTCAATCACTGGGTCCAACACACGGACTGAAAAACGTTTTTGGAAACAGAGCTGTTTGTAAACTCCACCGAAGTGCGAATGATGAGTAACATAGAAGTTTTAGGACCTCCTGAGTCCACCGGAACTGACAGATCTGCAAATGGTTGCTCCAAACTTGAGTTCCAACACTCGGGCAAAAAACGCAGGAACTGACACAGTGAGTCAGAAATCCACTGAAATGATCCCAAATTCAAGAATGAAGGTGTTTTCAAGCTCATGAAGTAATGTGGATACCAAAAGCAAGCAATAGTTGCCTCTACAAGTCAATACGGAGTCTCTGTCATCGAACGGAACAGGAAAAAGCTCAAAAAACGACTTTTTCTTTGAAAGCTCTTAACAAGCTCTCAAAACCACTTCGTAAAGCCAAAGTGACTTTTCCAAAGGTTCCTCCAAGGTCTCTGCACACTCGGATGCAAGTAAAGTCACCCACAAAGCTTCCCACAAAGCTTCTCCTTCCTCCCACAGAGCTACTGAGCTTCAAGCATTCACGCACGCTTAGCTAGATCACCCGGGCTCTGATACCAGTTGAGAGTGCTCTCAACAGAAGCAAGAACGGAAGAAGGAGAGAGAGAGACAGAGAGCCACACAAGTTTTGGTGGGTGCAGAGCCACCCTAATCTTCTTTTTCATTCATTTATATATGTGTTTGAGTATTGTACATAACCGGGGTAAAGGCACAGTGACCTTTAACCCCCACAGGGGCTGCCCTGAGAACAATGGTCAATGAAGTGACGAATGTGCCATATGAGGGTGCTATGCTATTGAGAGTAATAGAGACGAGCTTCTTGTCTTCTATTTCCTCATCAATACTTGCGAGCTGATCACGTACATCAGTGATCCTGGCAATATGATCTGGCCTGGCCTTCCTACATCTTGAGATCCTTGAGCTGATTTGTCAAGGCAATGGCCCTTGCCTCATTCTTAACATGATACATGTTTGCCAATCTTTTCCATGCTGCCTTTGCATCCTTGCACGACTTGATAGTCATCATAATGTGCCTCTTCACATTTGTGGCAATTAAAAACACTGCTTGGGAATTGCGGCGGTCAAACTTGTTCTGCTCCTCCGTTGATGCTATGGGACTAGCAGGAGGGGCTGTAGCAGTCTGTTGTCTGCATGTAGTCTGACCCGAAGAAGCTGTGCTGGATGTAGATGAGCCGACTGGCCTCACCTCATCCCCTCTAACAATATCCCACAAGCCCTTACTAACCAAGATGTTCTTAAGCATGAATGACTACAAGGCATAGTTTGGTCCATCCAGCTTGTCACCCTCGGACAAATTGCCAAAACTGTCTGAAAGAGTTGACATGATGCAAAATGGGATACCCACAAGCTGCAAATGTACCTGCAAAAAGAAGTGCAAGTCCCAAAAGTGCAACTGGCTGCAAATGTGCCTGCAAATCCCAAACTAATACTGGTTGCAAATGCAAAGTACGACTGGCTGCTCTTAAATGCCAATGACTGCATAATACAATCACTGCAAAAATGGCATCAACCAATCACTGCACTCTGCTGCAATCTGAAGTGAAATCGCAAACTGAAAATGCAAAACCCAAACCTGAAATTCGAAATTTGTGAGCTGCCCGGATACAAACAAGCCTATCTTGCACCATTTCAGGCAAGAAAAAAATTCCTCCCTATTTTTTGTCCGTACAGTGCATACGGATCTGTCCATACAGTTGCGCAACAGTGCCAGGAGTCCATAGGACTTGTCGGAACTTGATTTCGAGTCCGTACGACTTGTTAGAAGGAGATTCGAGCAGTTTTTGATTGTTTTTCGACGTTTGTGCTCAGATCTGGACCCTTTTCAGCTCTAGCCTCTCCCGGGTGTGTTCCAACAGCTCCAGCATCTCCATACTTCTCCAGGCTCTTCTCTACACGTGTATTGTATTCAGAAGTACTCCCGACAGCTTCATTCAGCTCCAAACAGCTCACTTCAGCTCCTTTGTCATCTCTAGCTTGCCCACACAGTCAGTGGACTGTGTTGCAGGTGGTTCGGGTCCAGTTGCACTTCCAGTAAGTGTTTTGAGCTATATATTTCGCTTCGAGATTGTTTTTGCAAGAGTGCACACACAAGAAAGCTCCAATAGAAATGTTCGAATAAAACAATACAAGTACTTGGTATATATAGTACCCAAGTACTACTGGTCAACCATAGGGTTGTCTTTATGCCTACAACACCATATCTTTGTAATCTCTTACAATATCCAAATACGGTCTTGCAGAGGTAGCCACAGATTTCTATGCCTCCCTTCTTATAGTATATCATGACACTCAGGCTAGAGATGATGCTCGATAAGTTATTTGACAGCATTTGCCTATGTTGGTGGCCGGAGATATGATAGTGTTGGGGTTTATCAAGGTCATACCTCCTAGGCACACCATGTTCTTGTGTGTGCGCTCTAGTAGCACTGATAGGTGGGAGGTTCTAGAAGGATGCTTCAGCATGTGGATGATGGAGAGATTCTAGGAGCTGATTTAGAATCTAGATGCTCCTGGAGTGATCTCATCGATGATGTCAGTCAATCCATGTACTTGCCTATATGAGGCACTCAACTCTATTGATCAATTAAATTGCTTTGCTCTCATCCATGGCTTTCACTGTGTTCATGCCGCCTTAGCTTCTCTCACATGGTATCAGAGCCCGGTTTCAGCTCAAGTCAATCATGTTGTGCCACGTGGCATCATCTTCCCCAAACCTCTTCCTCAAGCTTCACTTTGCTCTCTTCTAAGCTTGAAATTTTGAGGGTTTCATTCTCCATCTTCGTGCAATCATTCTCCAAGTCCTCTTGGCTGTAGACTCACCTTGGTAGGAAAAACTTGTGGCTAGGAGATCTCCATGAAATTTCACTTCCTCAAGCAATGCCGCCCTAATTTCTACTCCACGACATTCTCTGAAATTCGCCTGGCTGGAGCCACATTTCAAGCTGCCCTCCTGGCTACTGTTGGGCGATGGTATGAGGAGTTCTCTGATGAAATTTCATGTCCATTGGTGCTGATTTCGACCCTACATTGCAGATTTTCAGTTCGACTTTGGCGGCTTTCTGTCCGGCTACAACAAATGTATTTTTGCATTTCTTCTCTGTTGATGGTAGGCGACATCAAGGTCCTTCTTTCCCACTCAGAAGCCCTCTCAAAGCTTGCTCCATCAGGGTGAATTTGATGGTCAAAGTTCTGCTGCAAACTCTTCTCCATTTCTGGTTGAAATTGGCCAAAGTCCCTGTTGACCAGTGAAAACTTTTGGGGCTTTTATTATTTTCTGAAAGTTCATGAAATGTTTGTGTTTACAGAAGCATTGGATCACTGATTGATGCTTTATAAGTTCGGATTTATACTCATTTCCATTGTTCACTTGTGAGTTAGTGGATAGAGCTTTACACATTTACAAGCTTGTACAAGAGTAGACACTGCCCTTGGGTAAGACCCTCTCATGGCTTCTATAGTGCATATCGAGAAGTTTAATGGCCAAGCATTTCATACATGGCAAATGAAAATTAAGTTTACTCTCATGCGGGCAAACCTTTGGGACTTGGTTAAGTCTCTAGCCTCTTCTACAACTTCAACAACTACCACTGCCGGCACTTCAACTGCACCTACAACCCCCGCACGAGACCATGCTAAAGAAGAGAAAGCATATGCCATCATTGCCCTAGGCTTGGGTGACAATTACTTGCATCATATTTCCGATTTGGAGTCCCCTTTTGAATCCTGGCACAAGCTAGATGTTGTGTTTGTGTCTTTATTTTTGTAAATCACCTCTGGTCACCATATGATGTAGGCCATGTGATATGTGTTTGGTCTATCTCAGTTTTCTAAACCTTGACCCTGGGGCACCTTTGCTAGCATGAGATCCTAGACATAGATTTATCCTTGACCACCATGAGATAGCCATGTGTGACCACCATGAGATGGCATGAGAAACTATGAGACTAGATGTATCCTTGACATTGCAAGAGGCAAACCCTTGAGGGGGGGTTGTGTTTTTGCCCTCTTAGTACCCCCTGCAGCCAGGTGTGTTTGTACACGCAAGGGTGATAACCTTTGTTAGGGTCTTTTGCCCTCCATATTACTCCTGTAGGCTTATTTTGCACATGCCACGGAGATAACTATTGGGGGAAGTCTTTATGTATCCCTATTTTGTCCCTTACCCTTGGGAGCCTTTGCTAGCACTTGACATACCCTGAGGCATTCCCTTGGAGGGGGGTTTGTTGGGGTTTATCAAGGTCATGCCTCCTAGGCACACCTTTGTTCTTGTGTGTGTGCTCTAGTAGCACTGGTAGGTGGGAGGTTCTAGAAGGATGCTTCAGCATGTGGATGATGGAGAGATTCTAGGAGCTGATTTAGAATCTAGATGCTCTTGGAGTGATCTCATCGATGATGTCAGTCAGTCCATGTACTTGCCTATATGAGGCACTCAACTCTATTGATTAATTAAATTGCTTTGCTCTCATCCATGGCTTTCATTGTGTTCATACCGCCTTAGCTTCTCTCAAATAGTCTCACTTGACGCACCGTTCACCAACATAGAGTTCGGGATTGCTCTTTCTGTCCTTCACAAGGGTAAGTGCCATGGTTCAGATGGGCTTACACCCTCTTTCTTTATTTCATTTTGGGATCAGATTGGGGATCACATTACCTCAGCCTTGCAGGGTGTTTGGGACTCGGGTGAGATGTTAGACTCACTTACTCAGGGCCTCATTCATCTGATCCCAAAAGGGGGTTGCAGGAATTTAGTGTCTCAGTGGTGGAGACTGATTACTTTGTTGGACACTTTGGACAAAATCCTAGTAAAAGCAATAAGCCTGCAGCCTTTTCTCCTAGATCTTATACATGATACGCAGATGAGATTTGTGCAAGGTAGGAGCATCTTCGATAATATTTTCTCATTTTAGGAGGCTTCTGAATGGGCTATGCATAATGGCTATAGGTGTCCCATTCTACTCATGGACTTTGAAAAAGCTTATGACAGAGTAGACTGGGGTTTTCTAGAGGGTACCCTCTCTCGCTTTGGATTCAGCGATGCATGGATCAAAGGGATTTCAGCTCTCTATAGATCAGCCCACAGCCAGGTTCTTATTGGTGGAGTCAGGGGAGACATATTTCAAATTAGCAAATCGGACCGTTAGGGATGCCCTTTAGCCCCCTTTCTCTTTTTATTTGTGGCCGAAGCTATGAGCTACCACCTTATAGCTCAAGCTAATATTATAGGCCTGAGTCTTCCTCTGAGGCAGGAATATGAGCTTATGGATAGTGAGTTGGCAGATGATACGTTTGTTTTTTTGGATGCCACAGACCGCAGACACTCACCTCATTCAGGACAGCCTTGGATTTTTTTTGCACTGTAGCAGGGACCCATATTAATTGGAACAAATCCGATGGCTTCTGGATTAGTGATGAGGACACTCTAGACTGGAAAATTGACATAGGATTCACTTGGATTTAAAGGGGTGTTTCCATCAGGTACGTAGGATGCCAGGTTGGGGTGGGCATCTCTCCAGCACAACAGTTTGCTCCCGTGTTGGAGAGCATCAGGAGGAAACTCATTTTTTGGAGTTCTGTCAGACTTAACCTTGCATCAAGAGTAGTAGTTGTGAACCAGGTACTATTGGCTACTGCTTGGTTCATTTGCTCTTGTTTGTGCAGATCTAGAGGTTATATATCTTAGATCATGAACCTTGGAAAGATTTTTTCCTACGCATCATTCAGTCTTGTACACCTTCTCATGGGGGAGATTGGATGGACAGCTCGAGATGGATTTTTACTTCAGCCCATCTTAGATCTCCCTCCTCCCCTTTCATGGCTTCCATTTTGAAAGCTTGGGGCAGCTTCAGAGACACTCTTTGGAGAGTTACACCCTCTTCTCGCGAAGAAATAGAAAGGCAACCAGTTATGTTAAATGAATCCATTTTGGATGAGCATGGTAGATCACTAGGAGTGCCACATTATATGCAGTGGTCTAGATGGAAGAGGGGACCTGCTTCCACTGTAGGCCTAGAAGGCTTTTAGACAGCTTCTAGAGGATCAGAGACTCTTATTAGTTGACCATCTCAGAGGGAGTGCAGTCAGGATGCAGCAGATAGATGCAGCCATACCAGCAGAGTGGATAGATACAAATGACTTGCCGATCACAGAGTCCACTTGGTTCGGAGTCTTTATGGGGATGGGTGTTCCTTTACAGGTCATTGCCATGTGGGATGCACAAGAGGTGACCCTTGTCTTTGATGTTAAGTCGGGAGGTAGACTTCTTAGTTCTTCAGATGATATTCTTTTGGAGGTTGCCTTGCAGCCTGTTAGGATTGCAGGTTACATGGAGTGGGGCATGGACTCACAGTGGTATCTTGATTTTGACCTTGTTCTCCTGGCACTTGGGTCTTGGAGACTCTGGCTATATTGTGGTTCTCTCATCAAGTTCTTGAAATGGGACCCAGGGGAGTGGGAATGGATTGATAAAGGGCACCAAGAGAAGAGCATCCCCTTCTTTCGTTACACAGTTAAAAATGCTAGGAGATTTCAGCTTAGCAGTAGAGGTTGGAGACTCTTCAGAGCTCCTCATTGGGATAGTTTTCATATTTCTGCAAAGGTGCAGAAAAACTTTTGGAGGAGGCTCTGGAAATCCCTCATAAATAGAAAGATCACTCTCTTCTTTTGGCTTTCTATTCATGGAGGGATTGAAGTGAACCTGTGGAGATCCAGGTTCAGGGATGACCCTACTTGTCCTCGATGCCACGCAGTAGTTGAGTTAGTTCAACATTGCCTTTGGGAGTGCAGACAGGCGAGGACGATATGGAAGGGTGTTGCCAGGATTCTTTGCATATTTCATAGAACACCCTTCTTCATGACTTGGGGTTCAGTGGCATGGTTATCTCTTAGTGGCCCTTAGGTGTTTTTTGAGGGACATGACATAGACTCATCCTTCATTATACAACGACTATACAACGACACTCTGTGGAGTCATGCTTTCTCTAGGATGTTCCTTTCACTCCTTTCAGAGCTGCTCATGCCTCGGTAGACACAGCTTGGGATATTCTAGCTAGCATTACAGCTTGGTATATTTGGAGGGCCAGATGTACGGAGGTGATGGAGGGTTCACAGATTCACCCTTCCCCCAATCTATGGCTAGTATATGGATTGATACTATACACACGTTGTGTGGATAAAATTGTAAATATGTTTTCCACTTGTTGCATGCTGCTGAGTAGGTGCATAGCTATGTACATAGCTAGTGGGTGATGGCTTTGAGTTATGGACACTCTCATAAAAGACTCTACACTGATGTAGATATTTTCTTGAGATTGTAGATACTTTTGCAGGGACTCTCAGGATATGATGATAGAGAAGTGTGGGTGCATCAGGCACTCCAGAGCATTTGGTGTGGGATGGCATGTCTTTCATTGTTATCCTGTGTTATGTTTATCTTGCCATGAATGGTTCCCGATTTGTAAGTCATGTGAGCATTCATATCATGGTTTGAGGGCTTCATGAATGTGCAGTCATATGTGGCAATCAAGCACTAAATGCTTGCTTGAAGGTTATGTGCAAATGTGATGTGCCTAAGGTTGGAAGATAGGCATTAATGGCCTTGGTCTAGGGAGCCTAAGGGCCTTGGCTTATGCGATGAGTACGGGCTGCTTGCTTTTAACGGAGAAGGGCTGTTGCTAGTTTAGAGTCACTGAATAGGAGCATGGTATCTCTATTGTGGGAGATGGGATGCCTTGGATGGAAGAGAGCGTGCGCAACAGGTTGATGAGAGAAGACACAATGGATGAGATTCAAGATACAAGGTAGTTAGTCGCTAATTGCACGTGAGCAACAGGGTAGCTACTAAAGTATGAAGATGGAGATGGACAGGGGTGACTCCTGGGAAGAGGCCGTGAGCTCTAAGATGCTGAAGGAGCAGCTATGAGAAAAGACTAAGCAGTAGGTGGTAATATAGATCGTGATTTTGAACCAGAGGTGCTGCAGGCAGCAAGTTATGAGCTAGCTGGTCGTCAACTGCATAGGATGCAAGCAGAGCCAAGCGCAATATGAGGCTATCATTGTGGGCTGTGTGTTTTGTGACCATACATGGTTGTCTGGATGATTGCTGTTCATTGAAGAGGAGATTTCAAATGACAGTTGAACAGATCTGAAAATCATCAATCTTCTGTGCATCTTTTGTATGTTCTTGAGCTTGAGCTCAGTCAGTAGGAGCTTGTCTTGAGCTGTATAGTCCATTCGGTTTTATGGGGTTGTTTGGTTTCCGGAGGAAATGTGGCCAGAGTATGAGTTGTATATAGAGGTCTGTAAAGACAAGGATTTTGAATGAATACCTTTTACCTGGTGATTGAGTTGTTCATTTGCTTTAAATGTGGATGAGGGTTGCTGTGAAGGCAGTTTAGGCTCTACTGCTTTTGTCCATCCAACGTTGATGGCCACCTGGACGAGCATGTAGGGATCCTCCCGAGCAGCTACAGCCAGGAGAGAGATTTTTTTCAGAGTTTGGAGAGGATTTCTGTTCTTCTTTGAGTCTGCTTCAGGGTTGAGGTGGCATTTTCAGCCTCCACCTTGGATTTTTGTTAGCTCTTTTTTGGCTGTTTTTTATTTCATGCATGACATGATGTACTCCCGCAGTTGAGCTTGCTCTTGCGGCTTTCATTCATACTTACTGAAGTAATCTTTTTGCAAAAAAGAAGAAGAAAGTTCTCACATGTAGACCAAAGGGCATGTAGGCTTGATAAGATTGAATTATTTGACAAGTGACAAGCCTTTATAGGATAGGCACACACACTAGATTGCACAAATGTATATGGGATGGCTCCCAATATGACACATGGAACTCACACATAAGACTCTACTAGAACTCCTAATAGAACACACTAAAATGCACTCAACTTGACTTCATGTTCTAACAGTGGTGAGGAAAATTTTCTTGTATGATTGGTATTTCAGACATTAGATAGAATCATGAATGTGTTAAACTTGTTAAGAAGGTCCATCATCACAAATAAGAATGGATACATCTAGCCTTTGCTAGGTTCAACTGACTACCTTTAGAGCTTGATATTGGTCTTAATAGTTAGTGCACTAGGACTTCCCATCCTTAATACATGTCATGAAAAAGTAGGAGGTATGATTATCAACCTTATTTATTTGAGGCTTGTGGTACTACATGGGCCCTTGGGAATTGAGCACTTGTGATGGCACTGGCGAGACAATACTTAATGCCTTGGTGCCTATGATTGTATCACAACTAGAATCAAAGGAACTACATTTGGATTTCTCTTGATTTTCTATGGAGCATGCAACTATTGAGGATAGACTATACTTTATGCACTTATATTGGGAGACATAAGTTTGATAAAAATATTATGGGATGGTATTGTACGATTGGTATCTTAGACATTAGATAGAATCATGAATGTGTTAAACTTGTTAAGAAGGTCCATCATCACAAATTAGAATGGATACATCTAGCCTTTTCTAAGTTCAACTGACTACCTTTAGAGCTTGATATCGATCTTAACAGTTAGTGCAAAAGGCGTTAGGACTTCCCACCCTTAATATATGTCATGAAAAAGTAGGAGGTGTGATTATCAACCTTATTTATTTTAGGCTTGGTACTACATAGGCCCTTGGGAATTGAGCACTTGTGATGGCACTAGCCATTATGGAGGCAATAGTTAATGCCTTGTTGCCTATGATTGTATCACAACTAGAATCAAAGGAACTACATTTGGATCTCTCTTGATTTTCTATGGAGCATGCAAGTATTGAGGATAGACTATACTTTATACACTCTTATTGGGGGATATCAGTTTGTTAGAAATATTATGTGTAAGTTAATTGAGAACGTTGTCTTTGTATTTTTCAGTTGTTGGATGAACTTTTTGAGGTTTGTGATTTGGCAACCTGGTGGTCACCTATTGCTCCTATTGTCATTGGTCAAGTACTTGTTCCATGTGGAGTTTGGCAGGTGGGAAAGGTAAATTACCACTCCGTGTTGATGACTGGCTTAACAGAAGTTTTAATATGATATATAAATTGTTAATAGGATGAATGTTTGATGCTAAATAGTTTTGGATCATTCTTAAAGATCCTTGGTATTACTACTTCATCACATAAAAGGTCTCCTCTACTAGGTGGGTGCAGCTGTTCGGCATGCTTCTATGGTCGCTCTTGGCACCTTCTTGAGAAGAGATCTTTGTAGCCAGGTCATTTGCAAGCTAATGATTTTCCTAGGAAGAATTATAGAATTTGTGTTCAGGTGAGACAGTTCTTTTAAATATGTTGCACTAACAAATCTTTTGAATGTGTATATGCAGGTGTTTCTTGAGAACCTACTGCACTCGGATCAAATATTGGCTATAATCTTATCTTGCCTTGAAGAGGATTACTATGTGGATACACGTCTTGTCACTTGCCATGTTGTGGAAAATGTATTGCGCATCACTGGAACTCTAATGAACGGTATGCTCAAATACAAAATTTTCATGCATTGTCTTAGAGATGGGGGACAACATAGACACATTAGATGGATATGGGGTCTTTTTCTGGCATAGGTGTTCCATTGCAAGTCATTGGCCTCTTTGAGATAGAGGAAGAGAAACCATGCTCTTCAGGTGCAGTCTGGGGATAGATTGGTGTGACCTTCCAATGAGGACGCTGTTTTGGGTGCAATGTGCACACCTTGAGCTGGTTAGAGTAGTGGTCCATGTTGAGGAACAACTTTATGCTATTGGGTGGTACATTGAGCCTTTTTAGGAGGGAATTCCCCTTGGTATTTGAGGATATGGATTTTGGGGTTGTTCCCATAAAAGTTATTCCATGGGATCGAGGTGTCTTGGAGTGGATTAAAGCAATTAATTATTGGGCCTATCTCTCTTGAATATATATCTCTCTCTTTTGATTCACTTACTCAATCCTTCTTGCAAATCCAACATGTGGTATCAAAGCCTTGGTTCACTCTCCTTGAGACCTCCTTGAGTGCCATGTCATCATCTTCTCCCTCACACTCTCTTCTTCTCCATTTTCTCCTCTTTTGAGCAGAATTTCCAAGCGCTTCTTCTCCCAATGTAGGCGACCATTCTCCAAACCCTTTTAGCCATATATTCCCCTCGTATAGACGCACTTCCACTCCAGAGGGTTTCTGGAAATTGTCCTTGTACAGCCTGTACTGATACTCGCTTCATCCCCCGCCATTTTTGTTGATACAACTTGCTGGAGCCACCATTTCAAAAACGGACTGAGGTGCACTTAGGTGACCCTATGGGCTACCTGTTGGTAAATTTTGAGGGAAAATGGTCAAGGGAATGAGGATAAACTAAAGAAAAACCAGTTGGGTTTTGAAGAAGACATGGTTTTGAAGGTGGAGAAGATGCTGCTGCCCCTGGAGGTGTGAAGCTTCATTTGGCCTAAGACTTGCACTGAGTCTTCTACTTCCAAATACCTTTAATTGCACAGAAAATGCCCTATGCTTGATGCTTTGTGGAGTGAGGCAGCAATCCTCCAAGGTTCCTCTGTTTTCTGCAAGCATTTCTAGACTATTTTTGAAGTTTGATGCTACACTAAATGCTAAGGTGATGCCTGAGGAGTTAAAGTACAGATAAGAGATTTAGAGATTACTTTTTAAGTTAAGTTGAATGCATTTTTTCACCTTTTATGTTGAGTATTGAGATTATGATACTTTGAAGTGGATTTCAAGTCATACTATCTTGTTGACTAGTTGACTAGTTGACTAGTGTGGGTTGACTATGACAAGAGCTTTCATAAAGGAAGAATATATCATGACTTGCATGATGATTTCCAATGGATATGATTGGAACAAAGATTTCAACTACAACCATTAAGATGCAAGGACCTCTTCATCCACGCATACCTATCGCTGTAATTCATCCTGTCTACCAAATTAATCACGTCCCCCAATTCCTCGAACATGTCAGGGAGAGCTCCCTCTTTCTCCATTGACAGGTTTCCTGTAGGTGCCAATTTGTCTAAGTGCACAAAACATGTGGGGGCCCTTGAGGTCTTTCTGTTCTATGCGAGGCATTCCTGCAAAGGAATGGTGAAGATTTGATTCAGATCCTCCTCTTCCCCACATACTGGTGAGCGTTTCCTGTGAAGAACGATAGTAGTTGGCTGTAATCTTCATTCTGTTTTTCCACAAGGGAAACATTTGAAAGCGGTGGGCCTGATGAAGCAACTATGTTAGCTGTGAACATATCATTTTGATGAAGGGGTGGGCAATCCATAGACTGGGGCAAACTCCCTCCCTCAAATACCTCCTCTGATGGTGAAGTGGTTGATGGAGGATCTCCTGGAGAGGGCTCCCACTCCGGTCTCTGCTCCTGCTCCTATCTTTGGCCTGTGGTGGTCGTGGTGGGGAGGCAGAAATGTGAAGTACTCCCTGAGATGACAGCCCCTAAGAAAGCCCGTGGGAGTCAGGGCCCAAGGTAAGATTCAGGTCCAACACATGGTCCAGCACATGGTCAGAGGTCGCCTGAACTGTGGTGATGACGGCATCGGTGAAAGTGGTGGCGAGGGAAGATGAAAGAGCTGTAGTCCTTCGCAAAAATACACTTTGCCAGGAAGTCACTGGTACAAGAGTTGTCGTCACTAGTACAACAGGGGGTGTACCTGGTGCAATCCGACCCATGGAAACTTTGGAGATCCCTGGAGAAGCCTGGCCAAGTGTGACTGATGGAGATTCAAGTCTGGGCACTGGCATTGATCAAGTGACTAATGGAGATACGAGACATGTCACTAATGGGGAACCTGTAACACCTGTAACAGAATATATTGAAGAAGCTCCGGGGCAGACTACATTAGGTTGCACTAGCCGAGGTGCCCGTCTCATGGAAAGAGGAGGGGAGGCAGTTCCTGGGGAAGTGACAGTAAAAGAGATGGAAAAGGGGGTGACAGGAGGGGAGAGGGATGATGAAGGGAGGCGACCTATGACAATGGAAGGAGGTTTGGCCTTCCACTAGTGAAGTAAGAAGGTGAGGTGGGGCCCACAAGTACATGTATATGTTCCCCGACGCTTGCGGACTGTGTTATGGAAAGCAGAGTAGAAGAGTGAGGCCAAATCGTAGGGAGTGACGGAGAGAATGGAGTCGAGGGCAGAATGGATCGCCTTGGTGATGAAGAAGTGGCCCGGAACAGAGTAGAAGTGCGTGAACAAATACCTCGCTAAAAGCGCCTCTCTATTGTTTCGCTCGAGAACCTTCTTACACTCATGTCTTCAGCGATGAGGTTTACAGGTAGACAAGAAGGACAAGAATGTGAGTGAGTCGGTGTGAGGTGGAGGGTGGCGGGTATTGCGCAAGAGAGGGGAGGGAGGGGGAGGGGGAGGGTGGCGGGTAGAGGGAGGGGTGTGAAGATAGTGGGAGAGAGGGAAGGAGTCTCACTTGTGGCTTTCTCACATACACAATGGGGGAATACACACACAGGTGGAGGCTGAAAACAAATTTCCTCTTCTTAGTTGTGAAAGCCAAAAGAACTCTTGTACAAAGAAATAGAAGAACCCTATATGTGGGTCTCAAACCAAACTCAACTAAGTAAGGTGGCATACTAACTGAGCCACGAACTAGAGTAGATAAGGATAGCTGTTATCCATCTATTATTCGTGGGCGGTGTACCAACCGCATCTGCAGCTAACAAGTCGGTGACATAAATGCACAACGGTCACCCTGGCATATCGCGAGTGGAGCTCGATATCTCAACACTCCCCCTTGAGCTCAATCCCAATTCTTGCACACCAAGCAGGTCTCTGAACTTGCGCAACTTCTCTGTGCCCAATGCCTTCGTGAATATGTCAGCTACCTGATCCTCTGTGCTGACATAAACTAGATCAATAAGACCTAGTAAAACCTTCTCCCGCACATAGTGATAATGCACCTCAATGTGCTTTGTTCTAGCATGATAGACTGGGTTATTTGCCAAGTGTATACTGCTCATGTTGTCACAATAAATGACAACTGGCCCATCTGTAGACTGATGCATATCATAAAGTAGCTTATGCAACCAAGCTACCTCACATGCAACCATTGCTGCACCCCTGTACTCAGCCTCTGTGCTCGACAAGGCAACTGTAGGTTGTTTCTTGCTGCTCCAGGTGACTGCAGCACTCCCAAAAGAGAACACATATCCACTGGTAGATCGTCTATCAGAAGTACTACCAGCCCAATCAACATCAGTGTATCCATGCAACTATATCTAAACCCCAGCCTCATAAAATAGTCCATACTGCAATGTGGACTTCACATACCTGAGTATGCGTCTAGCCGCATCCAAATGCGGTTTCCTTGGAGCCTGCATAAACTGACTTACCAATCCAATAGCATAGCTTAAATCTGGCCTGGTAATAGTCATATAAATTAGACTTCCTACTATGCGTCTGTACATAGTAGTGTCTTCCAGAAGCTCACCTACATCTGTGCTCAGCTTCACATTCTGCTCCAAAGGAACTGAAATAGGCTTACAGCCTGTCATCCCATATTTGGACAGCATGTCCAATCCATACTGCCTCTGCAAGAGCTGTATCCCACTTGGTGATCTAATCACCTCAATGCCCAAGAAATAACGCAGCTCTCCCAAATCCTTCATCTCAAACTTCTGCTTCAATAGCATTTTCACATGAAGGATATCTTCATCACTATCACCTGTGATGATCAAACCATCAACATAAATGACAAGCAGCATAATACCTTTCTCTGTTTTTCTCACATAGAGTGAGAAATCTGCCTTGGAAATCTGAAAGCCAATAGTGACAAGATATTGTCCTATCTTGTTAGACCATGCTCTAGGTGCTTGCTTCAAGCCATACAAGGCTTTCTTCAACTTGCAAACAAACTCAGGATGAATAGCATGAACATAACCTGGTGGCTGCTCCATAAAGACCTCTTCTTGCAAATCACCATGCAAGAAGGCATTCTTTACATCCATTTGATGTAAAGACCATCCCTTTGATGCAGCCATAGCAATGACTGCTCTTACAGTTGCCATCCTTGCAACCGGACTGAATGCTTCTTCATAATCAATGCCATATGTTTGTGCATACCCCTTGACAACTAATCTTGCCTTGTATCTATTCACAGAACCATCTGCATTGTGCTTGATCTTATAAACCCACTTACAGCCAATTGCATTCTTGTCTTTAGGCAAAGGCACCAATTCCCATGTAGCATTTGCTTCCAAGGCATCCATTTCTTCATCCATGGCTTTCTCCCATTTTTCATTTCCCATGGCTTGCTCAAAAGAAGTGGGTTTTGGTTCCTGTATCACTTTGACCATATAGGCATAGTGAATGGCTGTAAATCCATCATATTTTAGCCTATCCACAGGATACCTAGCTCTGGTAGACCTGCACAAAATAGGCTCACTTCCAGGTGCTCTCAAAACAACCCTGGTCTTCCTTACTTCAGTTGTAACAACAGAAGGAATACCCAACTTATCATCAATGCTCTGTTCTGAGCCACTGGATTCACCATCCACATAAGAGTGACCTGCATTCACATCAAACATGGGCTGATCTACCTTCTCTTTTCCTTTTCGTGATACCTACGTACCACTATCTGCATTGCTTTGAGGAGATTCTCCTGATCTCAAGCTGCCTGTCCATGGCGAAGTATGTGAACCACTGCTAGAGGACACTGCAGGTCCACTGATATTTTGTGATCGCTGCTGTGATTTCTATGCAGCATTACCATTTTGTGCATCTACATCAATCATCACATTTACTGGTTTATACCAGCTGCTCATCTTATAAAAAACAACATCTCTGCTCACTGTAAACTTATGAGTAGAAGGGTTATAGCATCTATACCCTTTCTGCTGCAGAGAATAACCAATAAAGATGCACTTCTCAGCTTTTCGATCCAACTTGGACCTCAACTTATCCGGCACATGAACATAGGCAATGCAAAAATTTTCAAATGAGAAATGTCTGGTTTCCTACCAGTATACATCTCCTCTGGCGTCATGCCATGTATTGCTGCAGTGGGAGTCTTGTTCATTATGTAAACTCCTGTAGCAACTGCTTCAGCCCAATAATAATCTGGTAGATCTTTTTCATTTAGCATGGCCCGAGATACCTCTCCAATATGCATGTTTTTCCTTTCTGCAAGTCCATTTTGCTGTGGGGTATGACTGCATGAATATTGCTGCTTTATGCCATGCTCCTGCAGGAACCTTGCAAACTCATTTGAGAGGTACTCTCCCCCTCCATCTGACCTTAGGCATTTTATTTGCAGGCCTGTTTCTTTTTCAACCATAGCTTTAAAAGCTTTGAAGTGCCCAAACACTTCACTTTTCTTTTTCATAAAATACACCCAAACTTTTCTGCTGGAGTCATCAATAAAAGTGACAAAATAGTGACAACCTACAATAGATGCAGCTTTAGTAGTCCACACATCAGAGTGGATTAATTCCAATGGCTTTCTACTCTCTTGAACATGCCTAGGAAATGGTTTCCTTGCCTGTTTTCCAAATTGACAGGCTTCACAAACCTTATGCATTTCTGCAACCTTGAATTTAGGCAATCCTGCAACAATATTTTGGGCTTGCATTGATTTAAGTCGTTGTATATTAACATGACCAATGCGTTTATGCCAGATATCAATATATCTGCAACTACACCGGCCCATGTGCAAACATTGCTGCACTCAATTCAGACATGTCCGCATCCAACGTAAACATCCTGCCCTTCTTCTTTCCTTTTGCTATCAAGCGACCGTTATTTTTCATATCCTCAACAAAGCATCCATGAGGATTAAATCTGACCTACAAGCCCTGCTCAACCATTTGACCAATAGAAACCAGGTTCTTGGTGATGTTCGGGACATGGAATACATTAGACAGGTATTTCTTTTTCCCCTCCTGCATAGACAAAGGAATTTTACCAATCTGCACAATAGGATGTGCAGTATCATCACCAGTCTCCACAAATCCTGGTTTTTCCATTCTCCTTGCATCCTGCATCCATTCTGCATGACCTGTCATGTGGTTTGATGCACCTGAGTCAACATACCACACATCATTTCGTTCTTCACACTTGTCACAGAATTGGTCATGTGCTGCACCATAAATAGATGCTCATTTCTGTCATCACCCTGTCTACTAGAAGATGCATAATTGCCTTGCTGCAATTTTCCATTCATAATGTCATTCAGCTTTTTGTAGCAGTCCTTAGCCATATGACCCATTTTACCACAGTAGTAGCATTCAACATTGTTGTTTGCATTTTGGCCTCTTTGCCATCCACCACGGCCTCTTTGGCTCCCCCTGCCTCTAGAGTTACCACGTCCTCCTCCAAAGAACTGGTTTTCTTGAGTTTGCTGCATATTCTGATTTCTACCACGGCCTCCAGATCGGCCTCCTCTACCTCTGCCTCTACCTCTTCCAGCATTTGAGTAGAAGACAGTTTCTTTTGAAGTTCCTCCTGAGGAAGATGCACCCCCATTTCTCTGCTCTTCAGAAATTAGAAGAGCAAACAACTCTTCAAAATCAGGAAATTTTTCACGGACGGCAATGGATGTCCGGAACTGTGCATAATCCTTTCCTAGACCATTCAAGGTCACATAAACTAGATCATCATCTTCCACTGGTGACCCAATGGAAGCAAGTGCATCTGCAATCTCCTTCACCTTCATGTGGTAGTCATTGATGCTCATATTTTCTCTCTGCACATTGTGCAACTCCTGTTTAAGCTGCATTTTCCTGGCTTGCGTATTTGTGCTATACATTTTTGCCAAAGTATCCCATGCCTCCTTTGGCGTACTTGCATCCTGAATATGCACAATCATAGAATCCGAAATACTGATAGACAGCCAATACATAACTTTTCTGGCTCTCTCATGCCATCCTTTAAATGCATGTATTTCCTGTTGATTGGGAACATTAGGAAGAACTGGTTCTTCTTCATTTCCTGTAATGAACTCCCAATAGCCTTTTCCCATAAGGAAATTCGTCATTCTAAATTTCCATGCTTGGAAGTTGTTCTTGTCAAGCTTTTCAGTGACAATCTATGAAAGAGAATTAGACGCCATTACAGAGCACTGCAAAATATTCTGTCACTGCAAAAAAACACAGATTTTGCCTCACACGGGAAGATCTGCAAAACTGACGAAAGTGGTATTTGACCACAGAGTCACTTCCTAGTGACGATTTTGCATCAACAGGCAACAAGCATGATTCTACAACTCCCAATATCTCTGCACACAGGCATACGATGCAATTTCTGCGGCAACTTTTCACCGACCAACAGAGCAGTGGTCGCACAGCAAAAACAGGGCCTTTTTTTGAGTGCATGCGAAGAACTTCCGCCTTCAAAACGGGCCCCGAAATGGCCTCGAATCAGAAAAATAAAGTCACAGTGCACTCTTGCACTTCTGGCTGTGCTACCTACAGAGATTTGCTCCCAAACTCGAAAAAGGAAAGCAACACTGGTCCTCTTATCAGGACACCGCGAACTTGGTTTGCTTTCTTGAGCTCCTTACCACGAACAAGGCTCTGATACCATGTGAAGATAGTGGGAGAGAGGGAAGGAGTCTCACTTGTGGCTTTCTCACATACACAATGGGGGAATACACACACAGGTGGAGGCTGAAAACAAATTTCCTCTTCTTAGTTGTGAAAGCCAAAAGAACTCTTGTACAAAGAAATAGAAGAACCCTATATGTGGGTCTCAAACCAAACTCAACTAAGTAAGGTGGCAGACTAACTGAGCCATGAACTAGAGTAGATAAGGATAGCTGTCATCCAGCTATTATTCGTGGGCGGTGTACCAACCGCATTTGCAGCTAACAAGTCGGTGACATAAATGCACAACGGTCACCCTGGCATATCGCGAGTGGAGCTCGATATCTCAACAAGGGGGAGGGGGAGGGTGGCTTTCTCACATACACAATGGGGGAATACACACAGGTGGAGGCTGAAAACAATTTTCCTCTTCTTAGTTGTGAAAGCCAAAAGAACTCTTGTACAAAGAAATAGAAGAACCCTATATGTGGGTCTCAAACCAAACTCAACTAAGTAAGGTGGCATACTAACTGAGCCACGAACTAGAGTAGATAAGGATAGCTGTCATCCAGCTATTATTAGTGGGCAGTGTACCAACCGCTTCTGCAGCTAACAAGTCGGTGACATAAATGCACAACGGTCACCCTGGCATATTGCGAGTGGAGCTCGATATCTCAACAAGGGGGAGGGGGAGGGTGGCGTTTAGAGGGAGGGGGAGGGGGAGGGTGGTAGGTAGAGGGAGAGGGAGGGCAGGAGAGGGGGGAGGGGGAGGGTGGCAGGTACACAGAAAGAAAGAAAGAAAGTGTATTATTGTCCGCTAAAGGCCAAAATGGGCCCATGGGACAGGGAGAGGGAGGGGGGGGGGGGGTTGCGCTAGGAGAGGGAGGAGGGGGGGTTACTCTGAGGAGAGGGAGGAGGGGGGGCTACACTGAGAAGAGGGAACTGCGTGGAGAGGGAGAGAGCTGGCTGCCAAGGAGGGGAGAGTTGATGAGGGTGGAAGGGAGCTTGGCCGTCAAGGAGGGGAGAGCTGGGAGGAGGATAGTTGGCCGCCAAAATAGCACTTTTGAGTGTGATGTGTAAGGGGGTGGAGAGAACCGATGGAGGGGAGAGAGAGCCAAAAATCAAATCCACTAAACTTAACCTTATCCACCAGAAATAGCATATCCGCCAGATTTAGCGTATTCGCCAAATTTAGCTAAGTGCTAGAAATAGGTTGGAAGTGCATCGCCATAATGATGGAAGATGGAAATAGTAGGTTTTTGTAAGAGAAAGAGATGAGTGTAACCAAGGGTGGAGAGAGAAAGTATTCGTAGGAGAGAGGTGGGGGAGTGACATAGGGTGGAGAGAGAAGAGAGAAGGTGTTTCTAAGAGGGAGGTAGAAGTGGTCGAGGGTGGAAAGGGAATGAGTTTGTAAGAGGGAGGTAGGGGTGGACAGAGGGTGGAAAGAGAAGGTGTTTGTAAGAGAGAGGTAGGGGTTGGACAGAGGGTAGAAAGAGAAGGGTTTTGTAAGAGAGGGGTAGGGGTTGGACAGAGGGTGGAAAGAGAAGGGTTTTGTAAGAGAGAGGTAGGGGGTTGGACAGAGGGTGGAAAGAGAAGGGTTTTGTAAGAGAGGTAGGGGGTTGGACAGAGGTGGAAAGAGAAGGGTTTTGTAAGAGAGAGGTGGGGGGTTGGACATAGGGTGGAAAGAGAAAGATTTTGTAAGAGAGAGGTAGAGGTGGACATAGGGTGGAAAGAGAAGGATTTTGTAAGAAAGAGGTGGGGGATTGGACATAGGGTGGAAAGAGAAGGATTTTGTAATAGAGAGGTAGAGGTGGACATAGGGTGGAAAGAGAAGGATTTTGTAAGAGAGAGGTGGGGGGTTGGACATAGGGTGGAAAGAGAAGGGTTTTGTAAGAGAGAGGTAGAGGTTGGACAGAGGGTGGAAAGAGAAGGGGTTTGTAAGAGAGAGGTGGGGGGTTGGACATAGGGTGGAAAGAGAATGATTTTGTAAGAGAGAGGTAGAGGTTGGATAGAGGGTGGAAAGAGAAGGGATTTGTAATATGCATGGATTAGAGGGGTGGCCTCCCTTTACAGATCAGCCCACAGCCAGGTTTTGATTGGAGGGGTAAGGGGTGACAGGTTTTAGATTTTTAGATCAGTTCATCAGGGATGCCCTTTAGCCCCCTTCCTCTCTCTCTTTGTGGGAGAAGCTATGAGTATCTTCCTTAGATCTCATGCTGAGCTTTATGGGTTGAGATTGCCCTTGAGACAAGAGCAGGAGCTTCTTGACTATGAGTTGGTTGATGACACTGCTATATTTATTGAGGCCTCTTCTCAATCACTTGATTCTTTCCGGACAGCCTTGGATATTTTTTACTCAGCTGCAGGGGCACACATTAATTGGAATAAATCCTTTGGCTTTTGGATCAGTGATGAGGCCGAGGAGTTGACATTGGCTTTTCTTGGATTCAGAGGGGTGTTCCTGTCAGATATTTGGGATGCCAGGTAGGATTGGGCATCTCTCCAGCACAGTAGTTTGCCCCAGTACTAGAGAGTATAAGGAAAAAGCTCTCTTTTTGGAGCTCAGCCAAACTCGAGCTTGCCTCCAGATTTGTGGTAGTGAGCCAGGTTCTCTTGGCCACTGCCTGGTCTGTGTGTTCTTGCTAGTGCCGGTCTAGGGATTGCATCACGCAGCTCATTAGACCAGTTAGGAGTTTTTTATGGAGTGGACTTGATGGCACGGCAGATGTTGCAACGAGGGTGGCCTGGGAGACCATTATTCTCCCTACTTGGGAAGGGTGCCTTAATATCATTGACTCGGACTTGTAGTGAAGGGCATTGCTTTGTAAGGTGGTGGTGAGGGGACTCATGCCTGGGCAGGAACCTTGGAAGGATTTCTTTTTTGGATGCATTCAAGCTTGCACACCTACCTTAGGAGATAATTGGGTGGACAGCCCTCGTTGGATTTTTACTTTTGCCTCTCTCAGGTCTCCTGCGTCTCCTCTCATGACTGCCATCCTCAAAGCTTGGGGGAGCTTCAGGAACACTCTTCGAAGGGTTCCGCCCTCTACCCTTGAAGAGACTGATAGGCAGCCAATCATTTGGAATGACAGTATACTTGATGAGCATAGCAGACCTTTGGGCACTTCCCATTATATGCAGTGGTCTAGATGGGAGAGAGGCCCCGCCTACACAGTAGGCACTTGGAAGGCTTTTATCAGGCTACCTGAGGATCAGAGGCTACAGTCCGTGAGTCACCTCAGAGGGTAAGCATGCAGGATTCAGCAAATAGATGCAGCCATCCCGGTTGATTGGACAGTTGAGATGCCTATTACTTCCACCACTTGGATGGGAGCTTTTTCAAGGACAGCAGTTCCTCTACAGGTGATCACTCTTCAAGGTCTCGGGGAAGATGCTCTGGCCTTTGACGTTGGGGATGGAGGTATACTCTCTAGATCCACAAATGATATTCTTCTAGAGGTTGCCTTTCAGCCTGTCAAGATTGCTCGTTTTGTGGATCATGGAGGGGGCTTGCAATGGTACTTAGACCCTGACCCTCTGCTCTTGGCCCTGGGATCCTGGAGGTTGTGGTTATATGGAGGTGCACCTATCAGGTGCTTACACTGGGACCCAGGAGAGTGGGAGTGGATAGATCATGGGCACCGAGAGAGGGGGATTCCCTTCTTTCATTTCACGGTTGGTAATGCCAGGAGATTTCAGCCGAGTAGTAGGGGTTGGATTCCCTCCAGAGCCCCCCATTGGGATAGCTTCTTCATCACCGCAGATTTGCGTAGGAATATCTGTTGGAGGCTCTAGAAATCCCTTAGAAATAGAAAGATCACTCTTTTCTTTTGGCTTTCTATTCATGGAGGGATTGCAGTGAACCTGTGGAGATCACGATTTGGGGCTGATCCCACTTGCCCTCGCTGTCATTCTGCAGAGGAGTCAGTGCGGCATTGCCTTTGGGACTGCAATCAAGCGAGAATTGTTTGGAAAGCAGTTGCTCAGATACACAACATTTTTCATATTTCCCCTTTCTTCATGACTTGGGGCTCGGTCGCATGGTTATCCCTTACTGGGCCCCAGGTGTTTTATGAGCATGAGCCTTCTTCTTGGGCACTCTCGATCTGCCGACAGGTGATAGAGCCCTGCTCTCTTCAAGATGTACCACATATTCCTTTCATAGCTTCACATGTTTCAGTGGACACCTCTTGGGAGATTTTGGCTAGCATTTTCTCTTGGCACATTTGGAGAGCTAGATGCACAGAGGTCTTGGATGACACGCAGATACACCCATCACAAGTGTTCACGGGTATTTGGAGTGACACGGTTCACACTTTGATAGCCATATGGGCTAGCATGTGACAAAATATGAAGAGGGGAGAGGAGAAGAGTGGAGATGAGGAGAGAGGGCACAGCTAGAGAGCACACCACAAATGACTAACTGTACACTAGATATATACAAACCCTTTTAGGGTTAGGGTTAGGGAATCTAACCCTTTCCTTTATAGCACTCTATAAGGTTAGTGCTATGCACATATGATCACGTGATGGTGCTATGCACACATGATCACATGATGTTGAGCGTGAACTCTCAACACCTTCCCTCAAGATCAACATCATGAAGTAGGCCTTCCCTCAAGATGATGATTCTAGGGAATCAAAGAAGGACTGAGCATTACATTCCATCACACCCCTTTAATGGGAATGTCCTTCCTCTGCGTCAAACCAAGAGCTAGTCGGTGTTTCTCGAATAGCTCTTTACCGAGTGGTTTGGTAAAGATGTTTGCAACATTCTCTTTGCTATCACAATGCTGCAGTGTGATGTCACCAAGTAACACTCTATAAGGTTAGTGCTATGCACATATGATCACGTGATGGTGCTATGCACACATGATCACATGATCTTGAGCGTGAACTCTCAACACCTTCCCTCAAGATCAACATCATGAAGTAGGCCTTCCCTCAAGATGATGATTCTGGGGAATCAAAGAAGGACTGAGCATTACATTCCATCACACCCCTTTAAAAGGATTGTCCTTCCTCTGCGTCAAACCAAGAGCTAGTCGGTGTTTCTCGAATAGCTCTTTACCGAGTGGTTTGGTAAAGATGTCTGCAACATTCTCTTTGCTATCACAATGCTACAGTGTGATGTCACCAAGTAACACTCTTTCTCTGATGAAGTGCTCTCTGACATCAATGTGCTTTGTCCGGGAGTGATATACTAGATTTTTTGCCAATGCTTGAGCCGATTGATTATCACAGTATATTGTTGTTGGCTTTGACTCATCAAAGTAATCTGTTTCTGACAATAGTCTTCTGAGCCATATAGCCTCACATGCACCTGTAGTGAGTGCCCTATATTCTGCTTCAGTCGAAGACAAAGAAACAGTTGGCTGTTTGTTTGACAACCATGATATAGCACCTTGACCAAGGAAAAATGCATATCCCTATGTCGATCTCCTGGTCTCATGATCTCTAGCATAGTCACTGTCACAGTATCCATGCAACCGTGGATGACTTCCTCTGTATTCTATCCCAAACTGTCTTGTACCTCTGATGTATCTCAAGACTCTTTTGGCTACATTCCAGTGAGATTGTTTTGGATTTGCCATAAACTGTGCTAGTGAGCTTACTGCATAACAAATATCTGGCCGTGTGATTGTCAGATATATAAGAGATCCAATGAGCTGCCTGTAGTATCTGTCATTGACTGTAGGCTTTTCTGAATCTTTAGTAAGTTTCAAACTCTGTTCCATGGAAGTGGCTGCAATCTTGCAATCTGCCATATGAAAGTTCTTCAGGAGACTGTCAACATACTTGAGCTGACTCATAAATGTGCTATCTGAATCTCTCCAGAACTAAATTCCAAGACAATAGTGCATAAGTCCAAGATCTTTCATGTCGAACTCTGCAGATAAGTCTTGTTTTAATTTTTTTTTTCATGAAAAAGACTTCTATTAAGTAAGAACAAAAACCCGCGAGAGCAAGCTCAAAGCGGAATACATCATGAAATCATGAGGATAATAAAAAACCCCTCAGAGTGAGGTGGAAAGAAACCAAGGCTGAGGCTGAAAGTGCCATCTCAACCCTGTAGTAGATTCAGAGAAGAAAGGAGAATCCTTCCATTCCCTGAAGAAAGAAGCCCTCCTAGCTGAGGCTGCACGGGAGTCCCCCTGCATACCCGTCCATACGGCCATCAGAGTGTGTACGATGTCTGTCCAGATACTAGCCAATGTGTGCGAGGGATGAACCTGAGTGCCCTCCATAGCCTCTGTGCATCTGGATCTCCAGATATGCCAGGCTGCTATACTCGCTATAATCTCCCAAGAAGTATCCACAGAGGCATGTACAGCTGTAAAAGGATGGTGTGGAACCACATCCAACGAGCAGAACTCAACCCGATGACGTCGAACCGAAATGGCCCGAGAGGAGTCAAGTCCCTCATAGAAAACCTGAGGTCCTGTAAGAGAAAGCCAAGCCACCGAGCCCCAAGTCATAAAGAGTGGGGAATGGGCAAAGTGACTGAAGATCCTGGCTATCCCCATCCAAATCAATCTCGCCTATCTGCAATCCCATAAGCAATGCTGAATAGACTCCGAAGCAGAAAGGCAACGAGGGCAAGTAGGGTCGGCTCCGAATCTGGACCTCCAAAGGTTCACTGCAATCCCTCCATGAATAGAAAGCCAAAAGAAGATAGTGATCTTTCTATTCCTGTGGGATTTCCAGAGCCTCCTCCAGAAGTACCTCTGCTGATCCGCAGTAATACCAAAAGTCTCCCAATGAGGAACTCTGGAGGGTCTCCAGCCTCTACTACTGAGCTGAAATCTCCTGGCATTACTGACCGTGTAACGAAAGAAGGGGATGGTCTTCTCTCGATGCCCCGCGTCAATCCACTCCCACTCTCCGGGGTCCCACTGTAAATACCTGATGGGAACTCCTCCATAGAGCCATAGTCTCCAAGACCCGGTGGAGAGTAACTGGGGGTCAGGGTCTAAGAACCACTCTGAATCTGATCCCTGCATCAAAAGGCCTACGACCCTGATAGGCTGAAAAGCAGACTCAAGCAATATATCATCTGTAGATCTGAGCAATCTGCCACCATCCTGGACACTGAAAACCAAAGCATCCTCCTGTGCATCTCGGAAGGCTAAGACCTGAAGTGGAACCCCGCCTCTCGAGAAAGTACCTGCCCAAGTGGAGGAAGTGAGAGGCATATCATCTGTGTCTATCCAAGCCTCTGGAAGGGCTGTCTCAATCTGCAAGATCCTCCCTGCACTCCCTCTGAGATGTCCTGTCAACCTTGACTTGGTTTCCTCTGGAAGCCTACGGAAGGCTTTCCAAGATCCCAAAGAAGAAGCAGGTCCCCTCTCCCGCCTGGCCCACTGCATGTAGAGTGAGGCACCCAGTGGTCTGCCACGATCATCTAAAATACTGTCGTTCCACATGATGGGCTGCCTATCAATCTCTTCCTGGGAGGAAGGAGGAATCCTCCGAAGAGAGCTTCTGAAACTAGCCCAAGCTTTCAGAATGGCAACCATGAGAGGGGATGAAGGTGATCTGAGGTGTGCTGAGGTGAAGATCCATCTAACACTGCTCATCCAGTCTCCTCCTGAGGAAGGTGTGCACCTCTGTATGCTGCTGATAAGAAAGTCCTTCCACGGTTCCTGTCCTGGCATAAGTCCTCGCACCACTATCTTGCAAAGTAAGGCTCTGCACTGTAAATCTGGATCAATAATATTGAGACCCCCATCCTGTGTAGGGAGGATAAGGGTCTCCCAAGCCACTCTGGCTAAGGCATCTGCTGTGCCATCAAGCCCACTCCAGAGAAAGTTCCTGATCGGTCTTCTGAGCTGAATGATGCAGTCCCTAGAACGGCACCAACATGAACAAATAAACCAGGCCGTGGCCTAGAGGACCTGGTTGACCACCACAACTCTAGAGGCAAGATCCAGCTTGGCTGAGCTCCAAAAGAGAAGCTTCCTTCTGATGCTCTCCAACATGGGAGCAAACTGCTGCGTGGTAGAAATACCCAAGCCGACCTGGCAGCCCAAATACCTGATAGGCACACCCCTCTGAACCCAAGTGAACCCTATGTCAAGTCCCCAAACTGGAGTGTCCTCATCACTGATCCAAAAGCCATTGGATTTATGCCAATTTATCTGCGCCCCTGCCGCCAAGCAAAATAAATCCAATGCTGTCCTGAAAGAAGTCAATGTCTGTGGAGAGGCATCCAAATAAATCGCTGTGTCATCAGCCAACTCACTGTCAAGCAGCTCCTCTTCTCTTCTGATAGGAAGTCTCAGCCCAAAGATGTCAGCTTGAGATCTAACATAGATGCTCATAGCTTCGGCCACGAATAAAAAAAGGAAAGGAGCAAGGGGGCATCCCTGACAGACTGATCTCGAAATCTGAAATCTCTCACCCCTTACCCCACCAATAAGTACCTGGCTATGGGCTGATCTGTACTTTCACTTGCATTGTATTGCGTAGCACTTAGATGATATTCGACGATGCCTCTTCTTTGTGGCACGTTGATTTTGTGCTATCTTGTATGCAGAGTTCTTGATGTCCCATGGGCCCATTTTGGCCTTTAGTGGACAATAATACACTTTCTTTCTTTCTTTCCCTATCTTGCTCCATTCCCCTTTCCCTTGCTGCTCTCCCTGCCTCTCCCTACCCCCCCGCTGCCCTTCCCTCCTTACCCCTTGCTCCCCCTACCCGCCTCTACCTCCTACCCCACTGCCCTCTCCCCTCCTCTCCCAACCCCCCCGCTGCTCTCTCCCCTCCTCTCCCTACCCCCCTGCTGCCCCTCCTTCCTCTCCCCCTTCTCCCTCTACCCCCCACCTCCCTTCCCCTCCCCTGCCCCTTCCTACTACCCCTACCTCTACATCACCACCACCTCCCTCCCTCCCCCTCCCCCCTCTTCAACCCCTGATGGAACAAGAGAGAGATTTTCTCTCTGTAGCAACAAGTTGTTGGATGGACAAATCATCCTTGTGTTCGTGTTGGCCCTTCCACCTTGATTGATGAATGGGTTCCCATTCAGCCAATCCTCGACCGCTTCCATCGGCCGCAAAAACAGTTACCTTTTCGAAAGACAAGCTTTAGCAGCTCAAGACAGACTCAAAGCAGGAGTATGCCACCTCACTCTTTGCTCACATCCATGGTTCCCACCCCTCCAAGCTACAGGCTAGGGATTGGATGCTTTCGGCTTTACTTGGAGACCTCGCACGGCAGCTCACCAATGTTCGTCTGCTCGGACGAGGGTTCTTCCAGGTGGTATTTGATTCTCCAGAGGTAGCAGGTTCAGTACTCAGGGCTAGTCCTTTGGCATTGAGCTCCAAGAGGATCTTTTTGACACCCTTCACTTTGGGTTTCGATCCAATAGAGGAAGATAGCAGGGTTAGCTCACTTTTCATCAGGTTCCCCAGCCTTCCTCAAGTCTACCATCCCATACACCTCGTATGTAGTTTCAGGAAGCTCCTGTGTCGTTGGGAGGTCAGCTTCTGACAAGTATAAGTCAAGTAGAGCAAGGTCTGCAACATCTTCTTCTCCCTGTATGCTGTGGGCTTGCCTTGCAAGTCTAAAGTTCCAGACTCTAGTGCAAATGTGGACGGTTCCTTCAAGTTGTCAAGTCTCTTGGCCCCTCCTAGGTTGGTCAGGATGCACAATTATTCAATAACCTTTCCAACAGTCATTTCCGGCACCACCCCGCCTTAGAGTGACATCAGTAAGTAGGTCATCCTCTTCTTCTGCAGATCCATGAATGTCTTCTCTAGTACCATCATGTGCTCAGCCAGTATATCATCTATGTGGTCATCATCTTTTTCCGCAGATTCATGAGTGTCTTCTTTAGTACCATCATTGTGCTCAGCCAGTTCATCATCTTCTTGTATAGCATCCTCTTCCTCTGTTGTGACCCCATGGTATTTTTCCTAGTATGAGGCATCCATGTTGTGTGTCTCCATTGCTGCTTCATGGCCTTGTCTTTGAGTCACCCCGCTGACCTCTCCACCATTTTGTCTGGTACTTGTGGTCATCACCCGCTGGTACATGTGGGGATTAATACAAAGACCAAAAGGCATCTGTTCATACATTAGGTCAGCCAAACCAAGTGCAGAGGCTTCCTGGCTCACCTCTTGCGCTTTCCGTGAAGTACCAAGATGGGCTTCAGGATCCTCTTCTGGGTACAATTGATGGCTAAGGATCCCAGGGCCCCCATCCAATCCAAGATGATAGATTCTTCCTCATCTGGTCCAGCATGTTTCAACAAGTACGTCAAACTCTCACCATCATCTTGTGCTGCTGTTGCATAGGTTTCATCTTGGAAGGGTGAGTCCTCCACATAGGCCAGATCTTCTTTTCGTATGGGCCAATCCCCAAGTGCCCATCGCTCCTCCTCCACCCCTTCTTCTTCTTCAAAATCCACTTCCCCAAGTTCCACAGGTCGGTGACGATCCCTTCCAATAACCATGTCTATTTCTAGGGATGTGGATCCAAAAAGGCATTCAAACTTCATCACTTGACCAATCTTGAATGGACCTTGCTGACCATAACCATGGTCTACCAAGAAGTAGAGGATAAGTCTGCTCACCCTCCATCATATCAAGTACGATAAAATTGGATAGGTATGTAACTCCCCTAATCTTCATGTGAACACCTTTGATAGCCCCCATAGGCTTCACCTTGAGTTGATCTGCCATGTGCACTTGAAAATGAACGTCAGTTGTCAATTTCAACCCAATTGTTGAAGCGTACCTCTCGGCAGGATATTCATTGCTGCCCCACCATCCAAGAAAACATCTTTCAGCTCCACCCCATCGATTTCCACCACGAGCTTGGGACTTTGTTCACACGTGAGGGCATCCGCCGCCGAGCTTCTGGCCGGGGGTCGAAGCTCATGCGAGGGAGAGGAGGTATCTCTGAATTCTCAATTAATGTCTCCTGTGGTGACTTTTCCATCACTTGTTTCCCCTTTTCTTGGGCCCCCTTGAGCTCACTCCCACCTCCTTCTCTTTGTTGGATGGGCTTCCTAGGGAGAAATTGGATGGGCTTGCTTGTGACTCCTTTTCACAAATATTTCCTAAAGTCGTCACCTCCGTCGTAAACCTCACTCTTCTGGACTCACGGGAGGAAAACTGAGGTGTGCTGCCTTCATCGGATTGAAGATCTTTGGTGACACTCCTAACCACCTCTTGGTACCTCAAAGGCATAGATTGCTCACTTGGAAATGAGGTACTTTTAGAGCTAGTGACAGGTCTTGATGGCTGTGAAGCCCTTCTAGTTCCTTCTGATTTAGTAACAGGAGAAGACAAGGGTGATGCACTCCTGTGCCCACTGTCCACCTTGGAGGAAGGAGGTGGGGATGCTCCTCTAGTTCAAGGAGTACGTTGGAGTGAAGGCTCCATTGACATCCCTTCAAGATCCCCACTACACATAGTTACACCGTCGAGACTACACATTCCTCTGCCCATTTGCTAGTTTTTTGCTTAAGAATAGTGCCATATAGCTTTGCCATTAGGCTGCTCACCATGATTGTTCAATAATTCTTTGCCATCTTGCTATCTCTCCCCTTATGGATTGGTACAATCCTACTAAGTTGCCAATCTAATGGGAATCCTTCTTCTAGTGCCATATTTATAAGCTTTTCTTCCCCATATCTTTCGTATAGCGTTTTGACAAATTGTATCATGTCTTTCCATTTTGCCTTCCTTTCTTGGGGTTTGCTTCCATGTAATTTCTGAAAAAAACATATTAGTATTTTGTTTCAGATAATAATGAATGTTTGAGTTTCTCTACTGGGCTTTAGATTGTAATAGTTTGATAGTTGTAATTTCATATATAAAGGTTTATTTTGGCAGATTCGCTAAGAGAGGAGGTCAGGAAAGCACTCCAAAAGAGACTAGATGATGGAAATGACAGTGTTCGGATAGGAATCTTACCAGCAATTGCAAACTTTTTCCACAGTATGCCTGAATCGTATGCTGATGCAAGTGTAAGTGAGGCTTCACTTGATTGCTATAATTTCATCATAATCTATTGCTATTTAAAGTATTGGCATTTTGTTTCTCTGGGGCAAGAAAAAGTTTTTGTATTATGTCTTAAAAGAGATAAGCTGCCTGAAGTCCCAATTACATCTGGTTTAACCAGTACATGATAAAAAATAACAAGGAAATGATATAGACTAAGTGTCTATTTATTTAGCTTTGAAATCATTAATCAATGCCTTGCCATCTCAATAAACAACCCTCTTGCCTTATTTTTTGGTTGTCTCCACCCTTGCTAGGTTTAGGGCTTTGTGTTAGGAAATGGAGTCAAGATGAGTAAGTTTGGTGTGTTGTAGTGTGAGTTCTAGTCTAGTGTATCCTATGAATGCCACATGTCACATTAAGAGTTATCCCATATGCATTGGTGTTCATATGTGTGTGTGTGCTCTATATAAGAGCTATACTTGTCTAGTGTCAAACAATCAAGTATCCAGTCTACAAGTTCTTCGGTCTACATGTGAGTACTTTCATTTTGTTCATTGCTCTTGCTATTTCATTTCCATTTCATTATGTCTTTCTTTGAGTATTATTATCTCCCTCCCTAGCCTACCTCTCTCTCTCTCCATGCACCTTCATGTGGTATCTGAAAGATCATAGTGGCAGGGAGAGAAGCAAGCTAACACTAGGAATGGAAAGGAAAGATAACAAGCATAATGGAAATGAAATGGAAACAAAATGAAAGCAATGGACAAGTACTCACATGATACTAAAAGAGCTTGATGTTGACTGATGTGTAAAGACTCAAGGCAAGTACAACACTATATAGTGTGCCATTAGACTCTAGAAAGTCACAATGTCTATGGGATATCTCCCAATATGACACGTGGCATGCCTGGGACTCACTAGACTATAAAACCACACCTAGACCACCTAGAACACTCATTTTAGACTCACTTTGGCTTCATATTCCAACACCCCCCCATGAAGGTAAGGTGAGAGACTACTGGAATGGAACCAAGAACAGAACATGACAATGATGGTCATCAAAGTGTGCACCCTATGTAACTCAGAGGCTAAAGTTTGAGCATGTTCAATTGATCCAAGCACTCTCATGGCTTGAGACTCAACATGCTCAGAGGCTCATGTTATAGCATGGCTACATGACCAGATCATAGGTCTAGGAGTACACCACCATCCTGGAACTCGTCCAGGCCTGCTAACGAGACCTATCAAAGCCAATACGTATGGCTCCCACAGTACATCCCTCCTTGGCTTCACAACAAGACATGTTAGGAAGCCACACATGAAAATAGGAAAACCAATATATCTTTTTAGGAGGACTATCCAAGGCAGAGGACCTTTAGACTCAATGAAAACCAAACACTCAATACATATCATTTTAGGGGGACTACCCAGGGCAGAGAATCCCAAAATACATCAAGCTGTAGGAATAATAAAAATAGAAGTCCAGATCATCAGGTACATAAAACTCTGAATAGAGAGAGAGATCTCTGATGTTGGCAGTAAGAGCATGAGTCGGTGTCGACTTCTTCGTCTTCACTTGTTACAGCCCCAACTAAGTTGACATGATCCTTGTGTTGTTGGTTGGCAAGCTTCTAGAAGCAGCGATGACCAAGCTTCCCACAGTGATTGCATTGAAAGGCTTGAATTTGCCTTTGCCTTTGCCCTTGGAGTACAGTATAGTGGAGTCCGAAGTGTCTGCATATAGTCTATCATGATCAATAAGCATAGCAACCATCTCATGATAACCCATTTGTGTCACACGCAATGCTGGTATGATCTCCCAGTACTTAGAATTTTCCTCAATGCTCGAGAGGAGCACATCAACTAGATCATCTTCCCCTACAGGGGCCTTCAGACTAGCAAGCTGAGTGAAAAGGGATTCCATATGGTTCAAGTGAGCAAGAAGGGAGTCTTCATGCTTCATTTGCAGCTTGAAGAATTCCTGTCTGAGGAATACCTTTGAATTGATGATTTTGTTGCCAAACAATTCTTCAAACTTAGCCCATAAGTCGTGAGTAGTGGAGTCAAAATCAAAATGATGAATAACGTCATCATCCAACCCCAAACCAATGAGAGAAAGAGCTTTGTCATTTAGATTCTCCCAGTGTGCAATTCATCTGATTGTGGCTTTTTCTCCTTGCCACGCACAACATTCCACACTCTATCTTTCGTAAGTACAAGGCGCATCTTTGTTTGCCATGTAGGGAAGTTATTACCATTAAACTTCTCGAAGGAAATGGTAGTTGATTTGGAAGACTCCATGGCTGGAAAAGAGTAGAAATGCAAGTGTAACTATGGAAAGATCACCTCTCTTCTCCTTCCTTGAGCTACATCTTTCTGTGACCTACGGATGATGTGACGCTTCTATCCGGATCTAGAAGCAGAATCACGGCTTTGTATCTTCAGCAAAGTTGTAGAGGACCTTGAGTACTACAAGTTTTGTATTTTCATCAGTGCAATCCGAGTTTTTTGTGAAAAGTTATAGCCCTTGCAAGAAGTGACGAAATTTGTTTCTGCGCGCGGATTTTGTTTTGGAGCTCAATGATTTGACAGTCCAAGCATGATGCAGCCAGCTCAACGTGGAGCTTTCCATCCTCTTCATCATTGACCTCTGCTCCAACCCACCATTTGCTCCTTCTACCCGACATTCTCTTGGAGTTGTTGCCTGCAAGTTGGTGCCTGTATTCTGTCCATCATTCTCTTGGAGCTGCTGTCCTTCTACTTTTGTCTGCCATGAAGAAGTTCCAGACTTGCTTCAGCTCATGAAGAACCGAAATAGAGGTGGCAGATCATGGCGTGGAGAAGAGAGCTTAAGGAAGGAGAGAAGAGGGTAGCCTTCCAAGGAGGAGGAGGCAGAGTAGCTTCATTGGCCTCCCTCGCCTCAACCTCTTGGAAGGGAAAGGGAAAGAGAGAGCAGGGCTAGGAACATGGCTCTGATACCACATGAAAGATCATAGTGGTGGGGAGAGAAGCAAGCTAAGTCTAGGAATGGAAAGAAAAGATAACAAGCATAATGGAAATGAAATGGAAAAAAAATGAAAGCAATGGACAAGTACTCACATGATACCAAAAGAGCTTGATGTTGATCGATGTGTAACGACTAGAGACAAGTACAACACTATATAGTGTGCCACTAGACTATAAAGTCACAATGTCTATGGGATACCTCCCAATATGACACGTGGCATGTCTAGGACTCACTAGACCATAAAACCACACCTACACCACCTAGAACACTCATTTTAGACTCACTTTGGCTTCATATTCCAACATTATCAGAGCCTCCTTTCCTACCTTTCCCTTCTCCATGCTCAATCTAGAGGATGAGGGAAGCCCCGCCTCCATGATTGATCTCCCTTCCACTCCTTTCTCCCTATCTTGTTCTCTTCTCTTACCTTAGCCTCACATTCAGAAGCTATGGAGCTTGGTTTTCTACCCACAAAGGAGCACTTGGTCACCATTCTTGTGGGCATTAGTGGACGTCTTTGTAGAGAAAAAAGACAGCTCGTTTTTTGCTAAAAGCCAGCCCACTTTTGCTAAAAAACAGCTCGCTTTTTATGTTTTGGGGGCGTTTGTGTGAAGGAAATAATTGCTTACTATTGTGGAGATGTTTTTACTATTGGTTGCCCTAATAACGATCGCATTTGGAGCCCGTTTTTGAAGAAATGATGTACTTGAAGAGAGGTGCTGCTACATCAACCCTTGGCGTCATTATGCGAGCCATTGGCGTCATTATGTGTGCCATTGCTACTCATTGCCTCTTCTTCTCCATGTGAGCTGAGCTATCTTGATTTTGCCCACACATTGCTGCTCCATCTCCCGAATGATGACATCTCTTTCCTCCGCCTCTTCTACCTTCAGTTCTACCCTTCAGTTTCATCTCTTCTCCTGCTCCTAAAGTGCTGAAGACTGAAGTTGCCATTTCCTGAGGTGCACAATGAGTTCTCTCTCTTCAAACTCATTGCTCATGGAGAAGTTCAAGGGGGAAGGATTCCCTACTTGGCAAACTAAGGTTTAGTTGCTTCTCATGAAAGAAGATGTATGGGATGCTATTGAGGATGACGCTCCTACAATGGATCCTCAACAACTCAAGACATAGAAGCAACACAACTCAAAAGCTATTGCTATGTCTTGATGATCCTTTGATTCATCACACCGACTTCAATCAATGGCTAAGGCGATATGGGCATGTCTCTAGGATCATTTTGGTAACAAATTCATAAACTCCAAGGTTTTCTTGAGTTGTAATTTTATAAATTGAAAATGGATGATAGTGATATCTTGAGTGCACATTTAGAAAAAATGCAATCTCTTGTGCAACGACTTTCCAACCTGAAGTGTTCCCTGGATGACGAGGACAAAATGGTTGCTCTCATGAAGAGTATGGAAGGAGTCACTCGTTTTGAGCATACTCTTGAAATACTTAGGCCTGTCCCACGACCACCTTTGATGATATGGTGACGCTTCTTCTCGAAAAAGATCGCTAGAACAAAGAATCTCCGATCTCTTCTTTAAATACTACAGAGGCTCTTGCCTCCACCAGCAGCAGCAGATGGAAACCCAGGCCTATGCACATGGAAAGACAAAGCCATTCAAGCCTCTCAAGTTCACCTTTTGTAACAAGCTTGGTCATCGGGAGGACAGATGCTACTAGAAGCTTGTCAAACAACAAACTAAGGACCATACCACTTGGGTTGCAGCCGCCACGAGTGATGATGGAGATGACCACCCTCCGACACAAGTTCATGCTCTTACTGCTAAAATCTGACATCTCTCTTTACCTCCAGAGGACGATGGAGATGATGATCCATATATTTTCTAAGCATGTTCTATTCGGTACTCTACCTTGGGATGTCTCCAAAAACGAATGCAATAAATCATGTGTGTTGAGTCAATAAAGGTACTCTGCCTTGGATAGTCCTACTAAAATGATATATTTATTTGTTTATTTTCTTGTGTGTGGCTCCATGTCCCTCATTAGTCCCTGGAGCCAAGAGAGGGATGTACTTTGGGAGCCATATATTGGATTTGATAAGTCTATTTATCAAGCATGGCATGTGAGTTCTAGGATGTTGGTGCATTGGTCTTCTAGACCTCTGAGTTGGTCATGCATACATGCATGATGAACCTGTGAGCCATGCTAGGTGAGCCTCTGATTCTATACCAAGCTCACTAGCCTCTGAGCCATGCTCACTTGCCTTTGAGTTAGCATGGGAGCCATGTCTCCGTCATTGCACAGTTTGATGATGACCGTCATTGTCATGTTCTTGGTTCCATTCCAATAAACACTCACCTTTCCT
The DNA here is from genome assembly GCF_047967505.1 of Dipteris shenzhenensis. Taxonomy (NCBI): domain Eukaryota; kingdom Viridiplantae; phylum Streptophyta; class Polypodiopsida; order Gleicheniales; family Dipteridaceae; genus Dipteris; species Dipteris shenzhenensis. The sequence continues at coordinate 2,182,058 of NC_141627.1, read as the reverse complement.
CCATGGGGGGTTGTTAGGAAATGGAGTCAAGATGAGTTAGCTTGGTGTGTTTTAGTGTGAGTTCTAGCCTAGTGTGTCCTATGGGTGCCACGTGTCACATTGGGAGTTATCCCATATCATTGGTGTTCATATGTGTGTGTGTGCTCTATATAAAAGCTGTACTTGTCCAGTGTCAAATAAATCAAGTATCAAGCCTACAAGCTCTTTGGTCTACATGTGAGTACTTTCATTTTGTTCATTGCTCTTGCTATTTCATTTCCATTTTATTATGTCTCTCTTTGAGTATTATTATTTCTCTCCCTACCCTACCCTCTCTCTCTCTTCCTTTCCACCATGCACCTTCACTTTGTTCTTTAGCTGAGTTTCTATGAGTTCCTCCACAATCCACACTTAAAGACCTTTCAACTTGTCGAACTATCTAAGAACTTGTGTTCTCTTAGATCTTGTCTTGAAATAAGAATCCCTTGTACTCTCCCTTTTTCTTTTCATTGAAAGGACTTCTAGTAAGTAAGAAAGGAGCCCCAAGAGCAAAGATGATGGTAGAAATACACCATGCAATTCTTGAGAAACAAAACACCGCAAGTGGGCAAAAAAAGTGCTCCTCAAAGAGAGATAGAAGAGCACCGAGGTTGAGGCTAAAAGTGCCACCTCAACCCTAAGGTGGACCCTGAAAAAAAAAAGAGAGCCAGTCACTCCCTGAGTAAAACCATCCTCTTGGTGGCATAAGTCACCCGAGAAGACCCCTCGGTGCTATGTTCCACTCAAAGGAACTCCTTCTCTCCACTGGCTGATTTGAGAGAGAGAGAGTTTATGCCATCTATTTTTGGGATGCAGTTCTTTGTTTTCTTATTAACAAGGTGTCATCTTCCATAGGAGTGGTGAAGCAACAATAATGGAGAAGGATTGTGAACACAAGAGACCAATAGGTGAACATAAGTAAACTCCAACTGAAATGTTCAACCAAATGAAGTACACCCTTCAATTCATCACAGCTTATAGTCCACTGGAACAATTTGCCATTATTCCATTGATTTCCATCCATATAGGAAATCCATATCTTTCACTGTGACCAATTCCTCTCTGTTCATTCTACCCACTATCAAAGTACTTGCCATATATAGTCAAAGTACTAGAACACACCAAAATTCTAAAATAGACGAAGTCCTAGTCTATCCTACACCACATATCATTGTATATATCTCTACAAATCCCCCTACAATAAAATGGCTGAAGTACTCTGAAATGATCTCAGAAGTACCTAAAGTACCTAAAGTACCATGGTTGCACAAATTCATCTACATTTGGATATAGCAATCTATGGGAGTACAAAAGAAAACGATGTCATTTTACAATCTCCCAACATCGTTTGAATGTCTAGTATCCCCAAGCTATGTCGATGTCGTGTGAAGAGAGGCGCTAATAGGCTTTTAGTGAAGATATCTAACACATTGTCCTTAGTGGAATAATATGTGAGATCAATGAAGCCATCTGTGATACAATCCCACACATAATGATAGTAGTTTTCTATGTGTTTCATGCGAGCATGAAATACATGATTGTTCCCAATAGCAATGCAACTCTAGCTTTCACAGAGGGTCAGAGTTGCGTCACCATCTTGAGCATGATGCAAATCATGCAGAAGCTTCCTTAACGACATACATTCCATAGTGGCTAAATTTGCAGCTTTGTATTCTGCTTCACTGGAGGGAAGAGACATGCGGTCTTGCTTCTTACTGAGCCATCAGATACACACTGAGCCCAATGAGAAGCAATAGCCAGAAGTGGACCTGCGATCATCGATGCCACTCAGAGAAATGTTACCATCTGGAGCATAATGCAGCCCATAGGAAAGTGCAAGCATGTATAGGAGTGTCTAAATTTTTCTTTAGGTAGATTAGAATGGCAAGTTCATCAACATCACAACAAGCATCAAGAGAAGGCTCAATTTCCTCGAGAGACTATTGGGGCATGTTGTTTTGTTCCAGAGTTTGGGTTTTTGCTTTTCTAAGTATGTAGTATAAGTATCTAAAAACCCTTTTCGTTGCATTCCAATGCATGACTATGAGACAATGCATGAAATGGTTAAGTAGCCCTGTGGCATAGGCAATGTCTGCCATGTGGAGCATAAGTAGATCAAACTGCCAACTAACTGCTTGTACAATGTGCCATCAAACTTTCAGCTGTATCATGCTTACTTAGCTTGATTCCCTTTTCCGATGGAGTGGCCACAGGGTTACAGTTCTCCATCTTAAATTTCTCCAACAACCCCTTCGAATATTTTGTTTGTGACATAGAAATCCCCCCTTGGGTTTGGCAAAATAAAATGCCAAGACAATAGTGTAAGAGGCCCAAATCCATCACATCAAAAGTTTGACACAAGACGGGCTGCACTAATGCAATTTGCTGTAAATTATTTCTAGTGAGTATGATGTCATCGACATAAAGCACAAGCACGACCAAAGCTGATTTTTATTGCAAAACATATAAATTTGGCTCTTTATGAGTGTTGACAAAGTCCTGGGATAGCAAGAATTGATGTATCTTATGATACCATGCACGAGGTGCTTGCTTCAGTCCATACAATGATTTCTTGAGCTTGCATACCTTGTGCTCTTGTCCCTAAATAACAAAACCATGGGGCTGATGCACATAGACTTCCTCCTTGAGATTCCCATTGAGGAAGGTGGGGTCTTGACTTCCATCTGGTACACAGACCAACTATAAAACGCAGCAAGAGAGATGACAGAGTGAATGGTAGTCATCTTGGCCACCGGAGCAAAGGTCTCCTCATAATCTATCCCCTCTTCTTGTGCATACCCCTTGGCAACTAAACGGGCTTTGTACTTCTCAACCATCTGCATGATACTTTATCTTGTAGATTCGTTTGGTGCCAACCACATTCTTGCCAACGGGCACATCAACCAAGTCCCATGTAGCATTCTTCTGAATGGATCTAATCTCAGCTTCCATGGCTTTTTGCCATGTCGGATTGCCCTGAGCATCCTGAAAGTGCCGAGGCTCAATTTTGGCTTCCATCACTTGGGTCATGAGAGAAAAAATTCAACTACTTCTTAGCATTTTGAGTATTGGCCCTGGTTTTGCCCAATACAGGCTGATCTTTAGCATCTACAAGTGTCAACCTAGCCCATCTAGGAACTGAATTCTTAGCTGTCCCGCTGGGAATAGCATCTAGAAGTGCATCTGGAATAACATCCTTTGAATGGCGCTGATAATGCTTCCAAATATTGGGATGTCCTTGTAGGGATATATACAATGAGATAGTGGTGTAGGATAGATAGGACTTAGTGTATTTTGGAGTTTTTTAGTGTGTTTAGTACTTGGACTAGTACTTGTACTTTATTTGGTTGAACATTTCAGTTGGAGTTCACTTGTGTTCACAATCCATTCCATTCTTGTACCTGAAGGACAAATTGATGTAATGGGATCTAGAGTCCTAAGGTCTAAGGTTGTGAGTGTGTGAACACATGGTGTGCTTGGATAGGTGTCAGTAGGTGTGATTGAGTGAATCTAGGTGTGTGGTGTGTGATTGAGAGAATCATGGAACTGATTGAGAGATTTGTGGATCTAGATGCTCTACTGAGCTCACATGTGATGTCACTACTGGATGTAACTGGAGCCTATATATTGGGCCTGTCTCTCTTGAATAAACACTCTCTCTTTTGCTTCACTTGCTCAATCCTTCTTGCAACTCCAACATGTGGTATCAGAGCCTTAGTTCACTCTCCTTGAGACCTCCTTGAGTGCCATGTGGTATCAGAGCCTTAGTTCACTCTCCTTGAGACCTCCAAGTGCTTGTTCTCCCAATGTAGGCAACCATTGTCCAAACCCTTTCAGCCATAGATTTCCCTCATATAGATGCACTTCCACTCCAGAGGGTTTCTAGAAATTATCTTTCTACAGCCCGTGCTTACACTTGCCCTATCCTGCGCCATTTCTTATGATACAGCTTGCTGGAGCCACCATTTCAAAAACGGTCTAAGGTGCACTTAGGGGACCCTATGGGCTACCTGCTGGTGAATTTTGAGAGCAAATGGTCAAGGGAATGAGGAGAAACTAAGGAAAAACCAGTCGGGTTTTAAAGAAGACATGTTTTTGGAGGTGGAGAAGATGTTGCTGCCCTTGGAGATGTGAAGCTTCATTTGGTCTAAGACTTGCACTGAGTCTTCACTTCCAAGTACCTTTGATTGTGCAGCAAATGCCCTCCACTTGATTCTTTGTGGAGTGAGGTAGAAACCCTCCAAGGTTCCTCTGTTTTCTACAAGCATTTCTAGACTATTTTTGAAGGTTGATGCTACACTAAATGCTAAGGTGATGCTTGAGGAGTTAAAGTACAAATCAGAGATTCAGAGATTGCTTTTTCAGTTGTGATAATGCTCTTTGAAGTTTTTTGAATGCATTTTTCATCTTTTATATTGAGTTTATGATACTTTGAAGTGGATTTCAAGTCATACTATCTTGTTGACTAGTTGACTAGTTGACTAGTGTGGGTTGACTATGACAAGAGCTTTCATGAAGGAAGAATATATCATGACTTGCATGATGATTTCCAATGGATATGATTGGAACAAAGGTTTCAACTACAACCATTATGATTCTTATTTTAAAGATGCCTTAGTTATGGTTTCAGTATCTTTCATGATGTATGAAATGTACTTGCATTTGGTTGACTATACCTTGCCATACAATCATGACCACCTCTTGTACAAGAGTAGACATTGCCCTTGCATGACAAGTGGTAAGACCCTCTTCAGTCCATATGATTCACAAAATGTTTTTAAGGCTCGGACACTCAAAGAAGGTGAAGGACTACAAGGATCTTGTATTGCAGAATATGGACAAGATACATTAAAGAGTGTAGAGAAGGACAAAGAGAAAAGGAGTTACAAGATTGGCTACACCAAGGACCTCTCTAATGACAATGAACCTCACACTATGGTAGCTTGGAAGAGGAGGAGGAAAAGGACAAGATATGTCATCAAAGGGGGGTATTTCTCCACATCTTCCACTTAGAATGTTTTTGTGTGTGTGGTCAATAAGGGTTCTCTGCCTTGGGATGTCCCCCTCAAATGATTGTTAGTCTTATGTGTTACCTTGTTGGATCTAAGGGTATTCCCATGCATAGTCATTGTCTATCTCCCAATTGTAAACCAACAAAGTCAGAGTGAGATCATGTTGGGATGAGGATGCCCAAATGAGTCTATTGCTGATGCAACTAGAGTGAGTACCAGGTTGTGGATCATGTGTGTTGCCACTAGAGGTGGGCAAGCCATGAAGTTTCCCATGGACTACTGCTAGGGTTGAGGTCATCAATTTGTGGGGGGGAATGAAGGACAAATTGATGTAATGGGATCTAGAGTCCTAAGGTCTAAGGTTGTGAGTGTGTGAACACATGGTGTGCCTGGATAGGTGTCAGTAGGTGTGATTGAGTGAATCTAGGTGTGTGGTGTGTGATTGAGAGAATAATGGAACTGATTGAGAGATTTGTGGATCTAGATGCTCTACTAAGCTCACATGTGATGTCACTACTAGATGTAACTGGAGCCTATATATTGGGCCTGTCTCTCTTGAATAAACACTCTCTCTTTTGCTTCACTTGCTCAATCCTTCTTGCAACTCCAATAGTACCTACATGTGGTATCATAGCTAGTCATTCTAGCCCTTTTGCTTGCTCCCTGCATTCCCGCGTGCTCGTCGCACTTCTATTGCTCCTCTTGCTGGTGGGCTACTCTTTAGTTCACCCATAGCCACCCAAAACAGTCCATCCGCTGTTTCAAGTTTCTGAGGTCTGATTTCGACGTTTTCTAAAGTTTTTGAGCTCCCTGCACACATAAAAGACTGTTTCGCATTCGATTAGCCATTTTGGTACAACTGTACGAATGCTGTACGGATGTCCATACAAGTGCATGGACCTGTACAGACAGGTGCACGCCATCGCCCCAAGAACCTGTAGAACTTTTCAGAATTCGATTTAAAGCTGTTTTCAGCATTTTTCGGACTTTTTTTAGTACCAGGGCCTCCTACAGCTGCTCCCCGGACGTGTGTACCTGCTTCACCTCTTTGCCTCATCTCCTGTACCAGCCCGTACCTTCAGCTCCAGATTTTGCAAATTGTATTGAACAAGGGTCCTGCAAAGTGCATTGCACAGGTGTCTTGCAATTGGCATTGCACAGGTGTCTTGCGTAGGTGTTGTGCATTTTGAGGCCCAGTGTTGGCTGAAGGTGTATGCACTTTTGGATGCTTGTTGAGCAAGATATTGCTATTGCATTGTGAGCCAATGTTTGGCTGAGATTCACGCTGTTTTTGGGGCAAAAGTACATTACATTTGAGCCAGTGTTTGGTGTGATTGAGGACTACTTTTGGGGCAAAAATATAGTGCTTGATTATATTTTGTATCCTGGAAGGGATTGAGGTTTGAGCAGAATTTTTGACGCAGATTTACTTCTATTCTAGAGCAGCCACTGTTAGTGAATGCCATTGCAGTGATTGCATAGCAGTCAATGGTCTTTCAGTTGTCCATTTGCTGTCTTTTCTTTGCAGGTCCATTTTCCTTTTATTCTTGAGCTTGCAATCATGTATCTCAATGAGAATCTTGGTACCATGACTGAGCAGATAAGTTGGATGGACCCAACTATGCTTTGTGGTCGTCAAGAATATCTTGGTTGGAAAGGGATTATGGGACATCGTGCTTGGTGATGAGATTAGACCTGCTGGATCTAGCACTAGCACATCTTCCTTTACTGGTGCTACCACTCAGGCTTCTACTGCCACTACCCAAGTGACCGCTACGGAAGATCAAAAGAGGTTTGATCATAGGGATGCCCAAGCTTTGTCTTTGATTGCTTTGTCTGTAAAGACACACATTAAGCCTACTATCAAGTCTTGCAAGACTTTAAAGGCAGCCTGGGATGGATTGAAAAGTATGTGGAATATCAAGAATGAAGCAAGAAGCATTGCCTGCTTAATGATTTGTCTATGTAGGAAGGTTAGACTATTTCAGCACATATTGCAAAGATTATTGCCATTGGAGATAAGCTCGCTGCTATTGATGAGAATATAGAAGACAAGAAATTGGTCTCTATCACCGGCAATAGTTTGGTGATCTATGGCTGTCTCTTATGCTACTCCAGGTGATCTATGGCATGCCAGGTTTCGTCATGCACATCATAGAGCTGGCATAGTGATGTTTGTGGACCAATGAATGTCACAACCCATAGAGGGTATCAATATCTTGTCACATTTATTGATGATTACTCTAGGTTCATTCGATCTTTCTCATGAAAAGCAAATATGAAGTGTTCAATTGATTCGAGGAGTTCAAAGCATTGGCTGAGAACCAAACCAATTCTAGAATTGGAACACTTTATTATGACAACGGGGGAGAGGACACTTCACATGCATTTGAGGGTTCCTTGAAAGAACATGGCATCAAGCACCACAAAATAGTGCCACACACACCTCAGCATAATCTGATTGCAGAGAAGAAGAACAGGACTCCAAGCCTAAAGGCTGGTGTAATGAAATTCATAGTATAATCTATGGAGCGGTTTAGATGGCACCTCATATGTTGTAGCTAGGGTGGCTTGGGAGACCCTCATTCTCCCCACAGAAGAAGGGGGTCTCAATATTATTGACCCGAGCTTGCAGTGTATGGCCTTGCTCTACAAGTTTGTAGTACGTGGATTGATGCCTGGACAGGAGCCTTGGAAAGATTTTTTCTCACGCAGCATTTAGTCTTGCACCCCTTCTCATGGGGGAGATTGGTTGGACAGCAGCAGATGGATCTTTACTTCAGCCCATCTCAAATCCCCCCCTTCCCCTCTCATGGCTGCTATTTTGAAAGCTTGGGGCTGCTTCAAAAACACACTTCGCAGAGTTCCACCCACTTCGCGTTGAAGAGATTCAAAGGCAGCGACTCATGTGGAATGTCTCGATTTTGGATCATCATGGCAAGCCACTCGGAGTGTCACATTATATGCAGTGGTCTAGATGGGAGAGGGGACCTGCTTCTACTGTAGGCACTTGGCAGGCCTTTATGAAACTTCTAGAGGATCAGAGACTTTAAGCAGTTGGCCATCTTAAAGGGAGTGCACTCAGGACAGCAAATACAAGCAGCCATTCTGCCAGAGTGGATTGACACAAATGACATGCCGCTTACAGAGTCCTTTTCGTGGGGAGCGTTCTCAAGGACGGGCATTCTGTTACAGGTCATTGCATTGTAGGATGCACATGAGGATACCCTTTTCTTTGATGTTCAGTTCGGAGGCAGACTTATCAGATCTTCTGATGATATTCTTTTGGAGGTTGCATTTCAGCCTGTTGGGATTGCAGGATTCATGGAGTGGGGTAGGGATTCACAGTGGTATCTTGACCCTGATCCTATTCTCCTTGCGCTGGGATCTTGGAGACTCTGGCTGTATGGTGGTTCCCCTATCAGGTTCTTGCAGTGGGACCCAAGGGAGTGGGAATGGATTAATGAGGGGCACCGAGAGAAGAGCTTTCCCTTCTTTCGCTATACAATTAGAAATGCCCGGAGATTTCAGCTCAGCAGTAGAGGTTGGAGGCCCTCAAGAGTGCCACATTGGGATAGTTTTCAGATTTCCGCAGCTGTGCGGAAGAACTTTTGGCGTAGGCTTTGGAAATTCCTCAAGAATAGAAAGATCACTCTTTTCTTTTGGCTTTCTATTCATGGAGGGATTGCAGTGAACCTGTGGAGATCCAGTTCAGGACCCTAGTTGTCCTCATTGTCACATGGCAGTTGAGTTAGTACAACATTGCCTTTTGGAGTGTAGACAGGTGAGGACGATTTGGAAAGGTGTTGCTAGGATTTTCAGCATCTTTCATACAACACCTTTCTATATGACTTGGGGTTCAGTGGCTTGGTTATCTCTTACTGGCCCACAGGTGTTTTTCGAGGGACATGATCCAGAGCCAGCTTTCGAGTGACATTCAGTGGAGTCTTGTTCCCTGAGATGGCATTTTTAGCCTCCGCCTTGGTTCTTTATTAGCTCACTTTGAGCTGTTTTTTCCTCATGCATTGCATGATGTACTCTCGCATTTGAGCTTGCTCTCGCGGTTTTCATTCATACTTAATGAAGTAATTTTCTTGAAAAAAAAAAGAATCGATGCCCTACAAAAGCATTGGTTGACAGGGCGCCTTTTGAGACATTTTATGGGTACAAGCCCAAGGTGAATCTTTTTAGGGTATTTGGGAGTGTTGCATATGCTTTTATTCCAGATGCAAATAGATCCAAGCATTAAATGCATCTTTGTGGGGTATAGCAGTGAAAGTCAAGGCTTTAGGCTTTATGATCCAGCTACAAGGAAAGTAATCATAAGCAGGGATGTTTGAGGAGTTGCCTCCATATGATGATACACCTTAGACATCATTCAGTTTGAGGATGATGCTGATTTGGTCAGCTAGTTGACTTGGGTTCTCCAGTTGATGTTCCCTCTTTCTCTCAGACTCTAGCAAGGTTGCCACATGTTGAGGGTTCTTTTCCATTGAATGTTTTAGATTTGTAGCTACCTCATGGGGAGGGACAACCCAATATTTGGAAGCATTATTAGCGCCGTGCAAAGGATGTTACTCCATATGCACTTCTAGATGTTAATCCCCATGGGACAACTGAGAATTCAGCTCCTAGATGGTGGGCTATGTTGACACTTGTAGATGCTAAAGATCAACTTGTATTGGGGAGAACCAGGGCCACAACCCCCAGAATGCTAAGAAGTAGGTGAATTTTTTCTCTCATGACCCAAGTGATGGAAGCTGAAACTCAGCCTCAGTGCTTTGAGGATGCTCAGGTCAATCCGGCATGGCAGAAAGCCATGGAAGCTGAGATTAGATCCATTCGAAAGAATGCTACATGGGACTTGGTTGATGTGCCCATTGGCAAGAATGTGGTTGGCACCAAACGGATCTACAAGATAAAGTATCATGCAGATGGTACATTTGAGAAGTACAAAGCCCGTTTAGTTGCCAAGGGGTATGCACAAGAAGAGGGGATAGATTATGAGGAGACCTTTGCTCCGGTGGCCAAGATGACTACCATTCACTTTGTCATCTCTCTTGCTGCGTTTTATGGTTGCTTTGTGTACCAGATGGATGTCAAGACCGCCTTCCTCAATGGGAATCTCAAGGAGGAGGTCTATGTGCATCAGTCCCATGGTTTTGTTGTTTAGGGGACAAGCGCACAAGGTATGCAAGCTCAAAAAGCCTTGTATGGACTGAAGCAAGCGCTTCATGCATGGTATCATAAGATACATCCCTTACACTATTGTCTTGGCATTTTATTTTGCCAAACCCAAGGGGAGATTTCTATGTCACAGACAAAATATTTGAAGGGGTTGTTGCAAAAATTTAAGATGGAGAACTGTAAGCTTGTGGCCACTCCATCGGAAAAGGGAATCAAGCTGAGTAAGCATGATATAGTTGAAAAGTTTGGTGGCACATTGTACAGGCAGTTGGTTGGTAGTTTGATCTACTTATGCTCCATACGGCAGACATTTCCTATGCCATAGGGCTTCTTAGCGAGTTCATGCATTGTCACATAGTCACGCATTGAAATGCAACGAAAATGGTTCTTCGATATGAACAGGGTACACTTTCCTGTGGGCTGCATTATGCTCCAGATGGTGACATTTCTCTGAGTGGCTTCACCGACTCAAATTGGTCAGGGGAGACATCGATGATCAGAGGTCCACTTCTGGCTATTGCTTCTCATTGGGCTCAGTAAGAAGCAAGACCATGCATCTCATGGTTCAGTAAGAAGCAAGTGTCTCTCCCCTCCAGTGAAGCAGAATATAAAGCTGCAAATTTAGCCACTATGGAATGTATGTGGTTAAGGAAGCTTCTGCATGACTTGCATCATGCCCAAGATGGTGACACAACTCTGACCCTTTGTGACAGCCAAAGTTGCATTGCTATTGGGAACAATCTTGTATTTCATGCTTGCATGAAACACATAGAAAGCTACTATCATTATGTGCAGGATTGTATCATATATGGCTTCATTGATTTCACATATTGTGCCACTGAGGACAATGTGGTAGAAATCTTCACTAAAAGCATATTAGCGCCTCTCTTCACATGACATGGACATGGCTTGGGGATACGAGACATTCAAACAATGTCAAGGGGGGTTGTAAAATGACATCGTTTTCTTTTGTACTCCCATAGGTTGCTATATCCACATGTGGATGAATTTGTGCAACCATGGTACTTTAGGAACTTCAGATTCTTCTGAGATCATTCCATAGTACTTCAACCATATCATTGAGGGAGGTTTTGTAGAGATATATACAATGATATGGTGGTGTAGGATTGTAAGAAAATAATAACAACGTCTGTGCTCAATAGATAACAGGATCTCGTACGCAAGAGAGAAAACAAGATAGTATGGAGAATCAAAAATTTGATTACTATAGAACTGATACAATAGATGGCGCTGCCTCCCAGCCGTGCGCTCCTGTGAAAGAAGCTTCGATGGCGTGCTGGAAACAATAGAAGACGGAGGCTGAATGCTAAGAAATAAGGGTTGTTGTAGCCAGTGGTGAAATGGGCTTCACGGGCTTGCTCTTATATAGCCACCAGTCATAGTCAGTTAGGCTCAATTGGGTGGCCGACCCAGTCCGCCCAAAACGGTCGATTGGGGGTCGGTCCCGAAATAGGCCACCGACCATACGATAGAACCGGTGTGCAAAACAGAGCAACTGACCTGTGGTCACCGTTCGGCCCACAGCCATCCGAGATCATCTGAGGCTCCAAACAGGCCCCGCAACCCAAGAGTACGCTGCCTCGGGAAATGCTCCGTCTACCCTCAGTGCGGTCAGTCAAGGGATGCCTTCCCGCACTTGCAGGTAGCCTAGTTGGCGGTGTGCCAACTCTATCTCAAGCCGTCCAGCCATCAGGCCACACATGGCCCCCATCTGGTGTCCAAACCAGGACCTACCGGATAACCGAGCTACTCAAATGTCTTCTCCTCATATGGGGGGGCTTACAAGTAGAGTTAGCTAGTTCCTGCGTAGTTACAGGGCGTAGTTACAGGAGAGTGGAGCATTGATATCTAACACCCCCCCTCAATGTCCACCCGCAAGTAAACTTACTTTTTCGGCCCAATGCCAAGTCGATGAAGATGACTCTCCAGCAAGTCTCTTCCAAGAGCCTTCGTGAAGATGTCCGCAGCATTCTCTGTAGTTGGACAGTACACTAAGTCGACCTCTCCAGCTCGTGTACAAAGTGATATTGAATCTCAATGTGTTTTGTGCGAGCGTGGAACACCGGGTTCTTTGCAATTGCCATGCAACTCTGATTGTCACATGATAACTGTGTAGACTTGTTCTGCACTGCACCCATGTCCCCCAAAATCCTCCTCAACCACACTGCTTCGCAAGAAGCAAAGCATGCAGATTTGTACTCGGCCTCGGTAGAAGAAAGAGCAACTGTGGGTTGCTTCTTGCTGACCCATGACACAACTCCAGATCCAAGTGAGAAACAGTACCCTATCATTGATCTCCTACTGTCCACGTCTCCTGCCCGAGTCACAGAATCCGGTCAAGATGTTGCCCTTGGTATAGGTGATGCCATAATCAAGTGTGCCTTTGATGTATTTCAGCACCTGCATCCCTGCCCTCCAATGGTTCTCCTGGGGCTTATTGGAAAACTTGCTTAGTACACCAGTCGCAAAACTGATGTCCGGCCGTGTGTTGCACATGTAAATCAAGTTGCCCACTAGTCTTATGTACTTCGCTTCGTCCACCAGTGGTGATGAATCCTCGTTTGAGAGCTTCGCGGCAACCTCCATAGGGGCACCAACTGTCTTGCACTCAGCCATGCCAAATGCCTTCAGTATCTCTCCAGCATACTTCAGCTGTGAAATGAAGATCTTGTTTTGGCTCTTGCCAAACTTCAATCCCCAAACCAAAATGCATCAGTCCGATTGTCATTTCAAACTCTCTTCCTAGCAAATGCTTCGCGTCTGCGAGATATTCTCTTCATGGTTCCCTGTTATGACAAGGTCGTCCACATAAAGGACCACAATCATACACCTGCCTCCTTCTCTAAAGATATACAAATTTGCATCAGATGGGCTCCTCCTGAACCCGTTTTGCAGAAAGTAGGCATCAACTCGCTGGTACCATGCTCGTGGGGCCTGTTTCTGCCCGTAAAGTGCCTTCTTTAGTTTGCAGACTTTACCTTTTGAATCGGGGATCTCAAAACCTGTGGTTGTTCCATGTATATCTCCTCCTTGAGATCTCCATTCAGAAAGGTGGATTTCACATCCATCTGAAACACGGGCCAACTTCCCTGGGCAGCTAAAGCCAAAACACTGCGAATTGTGGTTAGTCGAGCTGTGGGAGCAAAAGTATCTTGATAATCAAAACCATGTATCTGTGCAAATCCTTTTGCCACGAGCCGAGCCTTGTACTTATCCAACGTGCCGTCGGACTTGTACTTGATCTTGTACACCCACTTGGTTCCGATTACCTTGCGTTTTGGTGGTCGATCCACAAGGTCCCAAGTGTTGTTCTTCATTATGGAGCCATACTCCGACTGCATAGCCTCCATCCACCTATCATCGCCGTGTGCCTCTTCAAGACACTTGGGTTCATCAGCATGGATCACTTCTGTCATCAAAGCATAGTTGACCAAGTGTTCCTGCGCCCTTATTTGCACCTCTAATCTTTTGGACCGGTGGTGTTCGGATGGTTCCTCCTCAATGGCTGGAGGTTCTCTGCCGTCCAAAAGCTGCTTTATCCACTTCGGAAATGGCCGTTGCCGTTGTGGTTCTGCAGGCTCTTCTTCATCTTCTTTGTCTTGAATCCTCCCAAGCACCGTTGGGGGAGTTCGGTCTGCTGTTGGTGGCGGTACTAGATGGATATCCTAGTCCTGGTTATCTGGGAAGGAAGCATCCTCCAATTGATGCGGCTGTTCTGAGAAGACCACATCGCGACTTACAATTATCTTCTCGGTAATAGGGTTATAGAGACGGTAAGCCTTCGCGTCTTCACTGTAGCCCAAGAAAATACACTTCCGGCTCTTTGGTTCCCATTTGGTCCTGGTAGCATCAGGGACATCCACAAAACAGTCACATCCAAAAACTCTGAAATATACAGCTTAAGGTTTCTTACCAGAAAAGGCTTGCAGTGGAGTCATCCCGTTCACAGCATTCGTGTAGCTACGATTGAGGATGTAAACTGCAGTGTTACATGCTTCAGCCCAGAAACTCTTTGGCAAATCTTTCCCTTTCATCATACTCCGGCCCATTTCGCAGATGATGCGCATCTTGCGTTCTGCTACTCCATTTTGCTGTGATGTATGTGGCAAGGGTTTCTGCCTCTTGATTCCGTGAGTTTTGCAGTAACTTTCGAATTCAGTTGATGTGAACTCTCCACCTCTGTCTGATCTCAGCTTCTTCACCTTCCTCCCTGATTCTTTCTCGACCATTACATGCCATTCCTTGAACCTACTGAAAGCCTCGTCTTTCTTCTTTAGGAAGTATATCCATATCCTTCTACTGTAGTCGTCGATCAGCGTCATGAAGTAGAAAAAACCACCCAAAGCTTCTGTCTCCATCTTTTCGCAGAGGTCCGTGTGAACGAGCTCTAGAGGAGCCTTTGCTCTGCTCGCCTCTTTAGGAAAGGGCTACCGATGCTGCTTGCCCATCATGCAAGCTTCACATACATCGGGCAGATCTGAAATTTCTGGTAGGTCTGCAATCATTCCACTTTTATGCATCTCCTTCAAAGAACTAAGGTTTAGATGACCAAACCTCTCATGCCACAGCTTAGTGTTCTTCACATCCGCTCGAGCACTGAAAGCTGAGAGTTCGTAAATGTTGTTGCGCCGTGTACCTTTACCAACGACCTTTCCTTGAAGATCCAGAATTTGTGCACCATTCTTATCGAATTGAACTTTGAGGTCTCGATCCGTGATCGCAAAAACGGACAACAAGTTCCTCTTGATATCTGGCACATAAAGAACATCGGACAACTGTTTTACAACTCCATCTGACTTGAGAGCAATCGTATCTTTTCCTTTTGCTGGACGTTTTGCATCATTGCCGACTGCTACCATGATGTCATTCCCTACCGGCTGTAGAGAGGTATACCAATCCTTCCGACTGGGCATGTGGCGTGATGCACCACTGTCAATGATCCACGGTTCATCTGCAGGTATATGAACTACCTCCGTGTAAATCTTCTCAATTGCGACGAATAGCTCTATTGGTACTGCTTGCGCGCTGTTGCTGGACTCTTTCTTTACTCTGTTCTTCTCATCTGCAATCTTCTTTTGGCACTCATTCTTCTTTTGCCTTGTCTTGTTGCAATAGAAGCACTTGATCTTCTTCTTTCTCTTTTTATCATCAGAAGAAGATGGGTTACTAGAGTCCTTACCCTTACCTTTCTTTGATCCGGTCCAGAAAGCCAAATCTTCTCCAGTCCTCGTCTTTTGACGCATCTCCTTCTCCAGAAGCATTGCGCTGAAATCCTCAAAGTTGAGGGGCGGATTTCTATTTTGCGTATTCAGCGCCGTAACAAGACCGTCTTACTTTGGTGGGAGAATCCGTATGCACCTTTGTGCTAGATTCTCGCTGGTGATAGTGTTGCCAATCGCAGTCATCTGATCGCGTAGATTCTTCACCCTGGTGATGAACTTCTCTGCCGCTTCAGACTCAGACAATTTTTCGTTCGCGAGTTGAGTCTCCAGATTCTGAATCCGCGTCTGATTCGTGGTCTCATACTGATTTTTCAAGACCGTCCATGCCTCCTCCGCTGTGGTGACATGTTGAATTAACGCCATGACGGAATCACTAACATTGCAGACAATAGAACACAGCGCATCTGCATTTCTTCTTGTCCATGTGAGAATCTCATCCGCAGTTGGTACTATCTATTGTCCTGCATTGGTTTGGATCCGGTCTCGGAACTGGCCTCACGTCCACCCCAGTAGCAGTGTCCCAAAGCTCATATGCGCTTAGGATGGTCTTCATCTTGAACTTCCAGAGAGGATAGTTAGAGCCGTCCAACTTTTGGCTTTCGCCGAACGGTGGGATTCGTAGTCTTGGGGGCTAGGCCATCTCCCAAAATCTGCTTGCAAACAGAAACACACTACCAAATCTTCTTGCTAGAGTCCAGAGGCTCTGATACCATGTAAGAAAATAATACGTCTGTGCTCAACAGATAACCGAATCTCGTACACAAGAGAGAAAACAAGATAGTATGGAGAATCAAAAATTTGATTACTATAGAATGATACAATAGTGGCACTGCCTCCCAGCCGTGCGCTCCTGCGAAAGAAGCTTCGATGGCATGCTGGAAACAGTAGAAGATGGAGGCTGAATGCTAAGGAATAAGGGTTGCTGTAGCCAGTGATGAAATGGGCTTCACAGGCTTGCTCTTATATAGCCACCAGTCGTAGTCAGTTAGGCTCAATTGGGTGGCCGACCCAGTCCGCCCAAAACGGTTGACTAGGGGTCGGTCCCGAAATAGGCCACCGACCATATGATAGAATCGGTGCGCAAAATAGAGCAACTAACCTATGGTCACCGTTCGGCCCATAGCCACCATCCGGGATCATCTGAGGCTCCAAACGGGCCCCGCAACCTGAGAGTGGGCTGCCTCAGGAAATGCTCCGTCTACCCTCAGTGCGGTCAGTCAAGGGATGCCTTCCCGCACTTGCATGTAGCCTAGTTGGTGGTGTGCCAACTCTATCTGAAGCCGTCCAGCCATCAGGCCACACATGGCCCCCATCTGGTGTCCAAACCAGGACCTACGGGATAATCGAGCTACTCAAATGCCTTCTCCTCATATGGGGGGGCTTACAAGTAGAGTTAGCTGGTTCCCGCGTAGTTACACGAGAGTAGAGCATTGATATCTAACAGGATAGACTACGACTTAGTTTATTTTGGAGTTTCTTAGTGTGTTCTAGTACTTGGACTATATATACCAAGTACTTATACTTCATTTGGTTGAACCATTCAGTTGGAGTTCACTTCTTATTTTCTTGTGTTTACAATCCATCTCCATTCTTCTTCCTATAGTCCGTCCCCATGAGCTAGTTGCAAATATGAAACATTCGAGGGAAAAGGCCCCTCAACATGTGGCAATCCTACTGGAGTTTAAGAGGTAGAGGGAACATACTTTGGAGAACCCAAGTCAGCTGACTGACCCAAATCAACATCATCCTCAAACTGAATTACTTCTAGAGGTGTATCATCATATGGAGGCAACTCCTCACTGATGGACTGCATGCTATCATGCTTAGCAAACAATCCATCCCTGCTTATGATTACTTTTCTTGTGGCTAGATCATAAAGCCATAAAGCTTTGGCTTTCAATACTATACACCACAAAGATGCATTTTATGCTCTTATCATGAAGCTCAGCTAGTACCAAAGCAAATGTAACTGACCTAAACACTCTAAAATGAGTCACCCTGGGCTTGTACTGTGACGCCAAAAATTGATATTTTTTATTTGGCATTGGTATTGTTTTCTTCTATGTTTGATGAGAGTTTGAGTATCAAGTGAGAGCCTAGCGGCTCTCACTTATTTCTATCTTCTAAGATATTGTATGGGATTGAGAGGATGAGTGGAATAGATCATTCTAAATACCATGTGTATGAATGATAAATACCTTGGTATGGGGTGAGAGTTATTTGTGTATAGGATCTTATGGGGTTTTTAGAAAATAGGAAGAGTGAGTCATATAAAGAGGTGGACTCATGTCCATGTGTTCCAATAATATAAGAGAGGCCACATGCCAAGCATGTGGAGGAGTGTGGAGTCAAGAGGAGTCCTTCTAGAATTCCTATGTGGAATAAGGAGAATGTGGACATATGGAAAAGAGAGGGTCCCTATGGGCTCCAATGTGGGGAGACTCTTGACTTTCGGAATATTTTAAGAGTCTTGAGCATCTTTTGATGGGACACATGGCAAGAGTAGCAAAAAAGGACATGGATGGTGACATACGGGCTTATGTGATTGATGGGGAAAGGAATCTACAGGCAGCAATTGTAAATGGGTGAAGGAGGGTTACAAAATCTCTATAAAAGGAGCCCTCCTCTCCCTTATTCATCATCTCTTCCCCCCATTAGGCCTCATGTTACTGTAGCTCTAGTCTCCTCAAGCCTCTTCCATGAGCCTTCTCTCCCTCTTGTAGATATTCTCTATGTAGACTCTTGAGTCCATCTCTCTCTAGTTCATTCTCTCTCTATGAGTAGTCTTGGAGCTTCCGCTCCCTCTTGTATGTATGAAATCTCCTCTTCTCCCTTGTGTTAATAGTATTTTGAGTGGAGCCTCACTCTATTGGTAATGAAGGACACTTCAGGTTCTCTCTCTTGAGTGTCTCTTTTCTTTTTCCATTGTTTTCTCTTCCAAAGTGCTCAAAAGTATTGTCTATTCGGCCGCTCATTGCGCGTACATGGTTTATCTATTTTCTAAGCCACAAAGGGAGCTCTTCCTTCCCTCCTAGGCAACCTCTATGGGACTTGGGTCGTTGATGAAGTCTAAGCATGGAGGCAGTATTCTCCCAAGTCGGCACCAGTAGAAGGAGTAGGTGTTTTTAATGACAGTTTGACCCCCTGTTAGTATTTTGCTCATAACTTTTTGCTTCATCGTCTAATTTGGACAAAACTTATATCAGCACAAAGCTCTCTTTAAGGAGAATCATCCTATTTCTTCAATTATTGTTTTAAAATTTAGACAAAAAATCTATGACTCTGTGTGTGACTGTTTTTTCTTTTTTCAGACAGTTTTTACCCCGTCCGGTAAATTGCCCATATCTTTCCGACCACTTTCTGTTTCTTATAAAACTTATATTAGAGCGAAGCCCATTTCAAGGCACATATCAATATGTGATTGAATATTTTATATCATGTCTCTACTGAAAGTTATGGGTCTCTGTGTCTTATCACAGTTTGGAGAGTGTTTTGAGCTAAGTGTAAAGGTGTCTATGAAGGAGGTGCAATGTTTCCTTGGAACCTATCCATCCGACCCAATAAGCCCCTTCAAACTCCTCGATATATATTAGTTCATGTCATGTTGAGCCGCAAGATCTTCTTTCAACAACATATCGCTCTTCTCTTTGGTGTAGACTTGCATGACTTGCATGCTGAGATTATGACCTCCGCTGATCCTTTCCTTCTCGCTATGCTTGAGTACAACATCACTTGGGATGTTACCATTTTCATTCGCATCTAAGGGAGGAAAGTATGGTGTGGTCTCTTGGTATAAAAGCTTCTTTTTAATGTCATTTTTCTAGTGATAAATATCTCTATCACTTAGTTCGAAAGCAATAGGAAGTGAAGAGGTTCGTGAAGTTTATTACCCCGAACTTCATGTCACATCTTTTTGGTGGAGACGCCAGGTACGTTTGGTATTGGATTCATCTCACCTTACTAAACGGTCTTGGGTGTACTTGATTGCATGCTATGCCTAGTATAGGCATGTGTTTTCTGATGTGATTAGGAAGATGTCTGGAAGAACTCCGTTAGAATAGATTGTAGCTCGTTTAAGAGAACTAGAAGATTGTGAAGGTGATGCTCAAGGTATTCGCATGGTCATCATGATCATATCCTTTATGTTTGCACTCTTGAATATGTTAGTGAATCGACAACGCCATCAGCAGGCACAATGATAGATTGGAAATTGTTTCATGCACTGGCAGCTTGGTGTGAAGAAGAGTTGAGTCTTTAGGTAGTTTTTGACTATAACAATGGAGTGGTGATTCTCAATGCTTTCAACTTCTTTTGATATGCAAATGATGAAGAGTACAATATCTTGAAGCTATTATGTGCACTTCCAATTGTGACAAGGGTGATTCTTGAATGCATGTATACATAATGTTTTCATTGTGTTGGTTGGTCACTTATTTTTGAAGATTTTATTGAGGATCACATTGTGGAGGGTTTTCAACAAGTGGTTATGCATAATAAGTTAGTCTTGGTATACTAAGGCTCTGCGGGATCTTGTTTGGAATATTATTTAGATCTTGGTGTTTTTCTTTTGTGTTTCATCATGGTGAAGATTCCAGTGTTTCGAGGGATCTAAGGGGAAGATCCAGAGTTTTATCTTCAAGATTTTGTTCGAGGATGCCGGCTTTCTGGATGGTCCATGAAAGATCGGGTGTAGATTTTGCGTGATTTTCTTGAAGGTGTAGCCTTGAGTTGGCATGAGGCCTTACCGGACTCTACCAAGGAGGACTGGGACCAAGTAGTAGCTGTAATGAAGTAGAGATTTGGGATAGTGGAGTCGCCAAATGCTTTGATGTTGCAGTTGGACCGATTCTATCAAGGAGAGGGTGAGATGGTCTCTGCGTTGGCAATCTGATATGAAACTTTATGGTCAAAGTATGAAAGGGTAGTTTTGTGAGCTATGGCATCTGCATCATCGACCCCTTAAAGTCTCATAGAAATGGAGCACTTAAAGATGAGCAAATTTATTATGGCTTTGGAGCCTCAACTTCGCTCGAAAGTAATGAGTAAAGATCCAACAACATACGTGGAGGCACTTCGCATTGCGACCAAGAAAGAAGCTTCTCTAAAGATCGAATCCTCTATTGTGTCTTTAACAGCTTCAACTTCTAAGGTGGAGGTAATGGGCACTCCTCAAGTACCAAAGTCCTCTAAGTTAGATCATAATATCTGCCAATTGATGGCAGAGTTTGCTGATTTGAAATTGCATTT